>NW_015169778.1:1899389-1921046 GCF_001447785.1 Gekko japonicus
TGGTGTTTTATGTCCCTTAATCTAATCAGATCTGAAACTCCACCTACAGAAGCTCAATATTGAGTATACTGTGTTTGCAGTGGGGCATCAAGATGAATGTTCAATTTAACAGTGCCCCTTTGATGATCTCTAGAAAACTCATGCATGTATAACTTCATTGCTCAGAATCTCTGTATCTGCAATTAGTGAGCTCCTATATCAGCAAGTATAGAAATCTCCATTTGAGGGAATTAGACCAGTGAGTTAAATTACAACTTTTGTCAATGAGCCCATTCTTAGTCTATCGATTTGTACTAGGTGACATGATGACCTGATCTGAACCTCACACACAAATGTGATGTTTCATTAATTGAAAACCAATTGCATCTTTATTTCAGCCCTCCCTTAAGAAAAAAGAATATTCACTTTTATTACCTGCGTTTTAAATCTTTGATGTGTTTAGTAAACATTACAAATCTTAAATTGTTGATCTATACCTTAATTCAGATGTACGGAATGCTTCATGATGAAAGATCTCAGAACAGCATGCAATGCAGATTAAAATCCAAATAAAACCCCTCCAAAACAGGAGAATGTTAGCACATTTCTTGCATATATTGTAGAGCACTAATCGTTGGTTTTCATAATGTAGCTCATTAGTTTTGCATAATTTAAGTTTTAATTCATCGTTTAATTTTTAATTAAGGAGTTTTTCAAGATGAGCTTTCTACTCAGATTTTAGTCAGTTGCTAAATATGTTTTGTGTAAAAAGGCTTTGGCAAGGCAATACTACTGCAGCCAATATATTTCTCTGTGATACTCACTAAGAAGACAGTCAATTTACGAAACATTTGAAAAAATAACAACTGCAATGTTAACATTTCATGTAGCATTCTTAATAATTAAAATGTGAGGGAAATATTCAAACAATACAGGGAATGCACGTTCTTTGGTAGAATAGTAAAGTAATTCTTTTATGGATGAGTCTACCCCATTCTAGTCATTGTATCAGGAAATAGTATTCCATACTAGTAAATAGCTTTAGGCTTGTAGCCAAAAGGTTTCAATCTATTATTTGGTTTTGCATGCAGTTGTTAGCCAGGTCCCACTTAAGAGCGAATTTATAGCCTGAATCATTTGGTTTATTTCTATTACAGAACACACAAAACATTGTGCTACTTTAAAAGTGGCAGCAGCAAAACAGCAGAAATGGCAAGATAAGACCTAAGGGCATTGGTGTTTTCTTAAGAAGGATGCAGTGATTCCCACTGATTCCAGCCTCCTGCAGCAGTTCACTTGGCTCCCTGAAATTTTGATCTTTGTGGTTAGCAGATCTTCAGGTATGGCCACAGGAGGCAAAGTGGGGATGTTTTCAGTGGGATAGGTGAAGCCGTGAAAAATGCCATCCCCTCTGAAGAACACTGAAGTGGCCTCAGCTCTTCAGAATGCATGGCCAGACACAGGCCACACTGACTTGTTCCGTGCTATGGAGTGAGAATGTTACTTCTACTTATCTATGCACTGATGCAACATTTTGTTATTACATAATGGCTCTTTATTGTCAGAGGTAAGAAGCTTGATAGAAGGTTAAAGCAAGCACTTGCTGCTCATACTTTATTTTATCCATGCAAACAGTCTATACTTATTCTTTATCCAGCTAGGCTGCTATTTAAACCTTTCAAAATGTATAAAGAAAACTGATCATGAAATCAGAAATCCACAAAGGAAAAAGCTGGGAAGATAATGAAGACTCTAGCAATGGGACACTAAAAGTTGGAAGAATAGCATCTCACTGTACACTACCAGTCACAACTAATTAATATAGGTGACCATCCAACTAGGTAAGAATTGTGAAACTGTTATTCCTCAGTAATTGTCATGAGAGTGAATAGGAAAAGCAATATAGACAACCAAACAATCACTTGTTAAAAAACTCTACCACATGGTTAACTTGCCATATGTATTATCACATTCTATGGAATGTGTTTAGTGAACATAATTATGGTTGGGCTACAACTCTTATTTTTCCTAGAAGAAACAGATTAAGTGAGGAAATTCAGAGAAGACTAAAAATGGTTTCATCAATGAAATCTAGAGAAACAAGCTACAGAGGTAAAATTCATGAGCTCACAAAAGAAGCACAGATTTTTCTCTTCCCACAGAACAACTGGCCATCACATGTGTATGAACTAGTTCTTTCTTAATGAACTGCCAGATGTTTCATTGCCTCTTCCTGAAAATAAGGGTCTGAATAAAGAAACCTTAAGAGAATCAGTAAAACCAGGAGCAGCAGGTAATAATACTGAGAAATCTAAAATGTAATGTAATACATTTCTCATTTTAAAAGGAATAAAATATTACCTGTATGAATACTGTAAAACTTGACTAATTGGGTCAATAAGTCCATGTGAGTAACTGGTTTTGTTGTCATATTGATGTAAACAAGCAATTATTTTTAATAATCATGGTATATGACTTACCAGCTTATCAGAGTTCCGAGATCATACTTATATGACATGGTAAAAGCCTGTGACACAATCTATCACCAAATGCACAGTTTTAGGGATAAACTGGGAAATGGGGATAGAATACAGAAGCGTGTAGATTTAACAATCACGTAGCTGATAAGTGATATGAACAAACATGCTATGAAAGAGATAAAGTGTTTCCTGATTTCTTTTTTCTTTCCTTCAGCAATACTAGAATTTTTTATGAGCTAGAGAATTACCTAAGGAATAAATAAATGTTGTTCTGGACTAGTAACCTGGCAGTGGTGCAAATGATTAATATGTAGTTAGCTTAGATGAACAAGGTGATATATTTATAGTAAGAGCAATACTGCTTCATTACTCAATATTGAATATTCATTTTAAAGCCAAATTTGTCAGAGGTTTAAATAACAGCATTGCCAAGACCCCCTGTACATTTCCAGAAGGACAGCTTTAAGAGATCTCAGCAGAAGATGCCTCTGGAAGAAGCCAAACTGATGAAATCTACATGTCTCAATCGAAAGCATTATGAATGCATTGGTGTATTTTGGATTCACCACAAGCTGTTTGGACATTTTCAAAAGCCTAATCAAGTTCTGCAATTCTTTGATGATATTTTTTTTAATTTTGCTGATCACTTTAAAATACCACACATGAAGTGGGGAGGAAAGTAAAATGGGTTAAACCCAGTCACATGGCAGATTCAGATTACATAGAAATTGCCTGTTTACCTATCAAGCAATTTAAACCTTCTGCATATGAGTGGATGAGGAAAGGACAATGAGAGAAAACCAGCCAGATTACATGATTACCGACTTTCCAGTTCCACCGTGCCTCTCTCTGCCACTGAAGTTCTCCAGTCACGTGAAGAAAACTTTAACGGGTTAGGGTCTTTTATTACGGTCTCCAATGGGAGATATGTAGAGGAGGCACTTACATAGTGTCCACACGTAAAATCCATGCATGAGCGTGGAGATTTTTTTAACAAAATGTTTGCTTCTCCCCAACTTTTAAAATGCTTGTGAGATAGTTCAGAAGTGTTGGAGAGCCAGAGAATCATTAATCAATGGGTTAGCAGGGTCCTAATGTACCTATCAACATGGGGTCTTATGTAAATACCTTATCTTGGGTGTACAACACTTAATGTACACTGCCATATTGGTGGATAACCCCTTGACCAAGCAGTGCAATGCTAGGTAGAATGTGGGAAAACACAAGGCCACCACAATCAGTCCTTCAGATATTTAGGAGCTGAAGATGTCAAAGCTACCATGAAACCAACATGTTCAGCAATAGGAGGGGGAGGAGGCACAGCAAGCTCTTCTCAACAGGAACAGGCTGGCTGGATGTTAAATGATTGCTTAATCAGAAGTACAGTAAATGGAGCTGAAGGAATTTGCTTAATATACTACAAAGACACAAGATCCTCTTACCATTTCTCAAGGACATACACTCTCCTCTTTACAGAGAACAATACCCCATTCCATACCTCTGAGACCCAGTTTTAAAAGAAAAGAGGAAAAGCATAAAAATCCATAAGGTTCTTCTCCTTATTAAAAGCTATCAAAATGTAAAGATTTTAAATGAAAAACACCTCTTTATAATAGAATTTATGAAACTGCAGGTCAGTTCTATTATCCCTATAAATTAATTTTTAAAAAACCTAGCCTCTTAAAATTCAGAAGAATAATGTATATTTAAAATATTCTATAATTACTGCAAAAGTATTAATTAACAGTTCATGGAAGTATAAGTAGAAAGATGAGCGAATGAGCCATCTACTGCCTATAAATATGAGTTAAAAAAATCATTTTATGGCATTTTTGTAACTATATGATGTTAGATAGGTCATAACATTAGTACTTTCCTCTGAAAATCTAATAATTACTAACCTTTTTCATTTTTGAGCTGATTATTGACTTTGTAATAAATTGGTGCAAGTTCAGTCTTACAGTCAATTGCAAATATTAACCGTGAATTTCATTTTTTGCCATGCTGACCATTAGCACCAATTTGCAGACATTTCCTTAGACTCAATTTTAGAAAAAGTCTGAATTACCGCATCCTGAAAAGGTTTTTAGATAAAGAGGTTAGATAAACCAGTACAAGTGTTTCTATGGGATGACAGAATTATACATGTACCTAATTAGTCCTGAAATGTTGAAAAGACTGCAGTTCTGGCTAATATACAAAGTTTAACAGCTTGGGATCTCAGTTAGCTTGGCATGTTTCAATCTAGTTGAAATAAAGTTATTTCAACAAGGCTATATTGGTATACATTACCAACAAGCCTACTTGAGTAAAAATAAATAAACCTAACTTCATAAAACTAAAACTATGAAACATATTCATGTGGGACACAGAGCTGAGAAATGAAAAGTCCACTCAAACTCCTTAGATATGGAAAAGAAAGCCAAAAAAGAACAAATCCGTAGGGACTAGGGCCAGAATTGTTTTAATGAAGACAGACAAAAGAGACAGAAAGCCCACAGAACTGTAGGTATTGTCCCATTTCTGCCTAGCACTTTCAAATAACATACCACAATAATTCCTACCAGTCTATAACATTTTACCCCACCCTTTCTCTAAGCCTGGGCACTCTACATTATTCCCCCCATCTCCATTTTATCCTCACAATGAACCTGTGATGGTTAGGCTGAGAAGAATTTCTAGCCCAAGACAAGTTTGATGGCTGAATGAAGATGTGAATCTGGGACCACCTAGCTCTTCAAAGTGACCTAGGAAGATATGAATGACTGTTATTTAGAATGTCATTGCAGCAATAAGGTTTGGACCGTGGAAAGCTCAGGCACAGATTACAGCTCAGCCATGACACTTATTCACACTTGGCCTTTTGTTAATAATCAAATTACCACTAACTTCTCAGGTTGTTGTGAAGGTAAACTGAGCTAAGAAGATATGACAATATATTGATGACTTACCTTTGTTTATATACTATAACAAGAAAGGGGAAGTTGTTACCAGGTTACTAGATATATCATAAAACATGCCATGTCACTACAAACAAATATAATAAGGGAAATATGGAGGAATCTCTACTTTTCACATTTTCCCTGGCAGATAATTACATGAAGACAACCAGGGGACCTGCAATGACTTGCTGGGGGCATCTCATTTTCCGCTTCCCAACTATTTCCTTTTTGCCTTCCCTGAAAGCTTCCATAGCCTCCTCCTCTTTTACTTCTTCCTACTCACAAGCCAACCAGCATTTATCTCACCCTCCCCATCTTCAATATTCCCTCCTTCCTTCCCCTGATAGCCTCTTGCTGAGAAAACTCTGCATATGTCTGGCCACCGGCCCTGTATTTTCCCTCCCCACACTATTACTATTTTTTCTCCCCATATCTTCACCTATCCCTGATTCTTTTCTCCCTCCCTCCCTCCCTCCCTCCAATCAACATTTTATCTCCCCCCTCCCCCACCTTCAGCTATGCTTATTATTTATTTGGTTCATTTATACCCTGCTTTTCTCCACAATGGGGACCTAAAGTGGCTTAGATCATTCTTCTCTCCTCCATTTTATCCTCACAACAACCCTGTAAGGAAGGTTAGGCTGAAAATGTGAGCTTTCATGGCAGAGTGGGGATTCAAATACGGACCCCTCAGATCTAAGTCTGAGGTGGACTACACCACACTGGCTTACATAGGATGGCTGCAGTTGAACAGTAGCAAATAACTGGGACTCAGTGAGTCATGCAAGTGGGATGGTAGCAAGTTGCCTGGTGATCGCTGGCCCCTCTGAATCCTGACTCAATAGCCAGATCAGCCCTGGACAGTGTCCTCCCCCTCCCTTTTACTGAGAGAAACCAAGGGTTGAAGGCCAGCAATACTGTTGTAGCTTCCTATCAATGGCCTCTGCAGGCATTCAGTTTTTAAAGCCACATATTTTAGGTTTTTCTGGAAACCTGAAGCTTTTTTTGGGTACATGGAAAGATTTGCCCCTTCTGTTCATGGCTCCAATCTTCAGATATGGATTTGGCCATGCTGAGAGTTAGATATATTGATAAATCAAATGTCTATGATCCCAACAACAGTAATGGTAATAACTGGGCACCACAGCCAATTAGGAGTAAGGAACATGTTTAATAGCTGTCTAGTATGTCATTTATAGATTTTACTCGTTAGAAGCAAAATTTATAACACATAGTTTTGATAACCTAGTAAAACCAAAAATGTAGCTATTTTTGCAACATACAAGAGCATGCAAGAAAAACAACAGAGACCATGAGTGTCATAACCATGATTTATACATTAAACCAACAAATGGCAGTAGCTTTCTCCTGATATCTACAATAATAAAACCATTATTTAAAAGAACAGCCATCCACCATAATAAGAACCAATAAAAAGGATAGAGTCAGATAAAGAGTTTGGGCTTGACAAATGGTGTGATATAATCATATCGTACTTGTTTATCACTAGCAGAAAAACACACCATCAAACAGAGTCAGGAATTACTAAATAATCTGACTGGGTGACAGTTTCTTTTTTGGTTAGACACCAGACTAGGCTGGGCCCAGCTACATCTACTTTCATCACAAGTTATGATGAGATCCTAGGTAGTATCTGTAAGAAATTATAGGCAAGAATTACAATAACAAGTTATTTTGGCACATTTCTATGTATTAAAGCAGGAAGAAATGGCTTGCCATATGGAATAATAACAATATATTTGTCCTGGACCCAAACTGGTCCTAAAAGCCTAGTGGCTGCTTTTCAGATTCCATTTTGGCCATTGCAACAAATGCAGAAAAAGCTAAGAAGATTAAAGGGGGGGGGATGACAGACCCCTGTCACTTCCCTACTCTCAGGCAGATATTCCCACCAAAATTTTAGTTCCCCTCAGTGACTGAGTTACCCTGTTGAAGATATTTGTTTAGGCTTCGGACTCAGCACAGGAACTTGAGGGAAATACAGGAGCTGTCATGTTTTGTTTTTGTTTTTTTTTGGTATCGTTTATTTTCATTTTCCATTAAAAAAAAGTAACATAACAAACATAGTATTCTCAAAAAAAAATCCTCTCGGAGTCTTATCCATCTTGTTCTAACCATTCGTACAAACGCTTCCAGCTGTCATGTTTTTTTAAACCCCTTTAAAATGGTACTTGAGGCAGAATAACTTCCAAAATAGAATAAATATTTTATTTAACAGGCAGGGAGGTAGGTCGGTAGGTAGACAGACAGAAACATGATAGACAGACAGACAGACACAGATGATGGATGGATGTCAAGGCTTAGAAATTCTGAGGTAAAACTTTAATATGTACAGAACTGAAACCTTAAAACATACAAAAGAGTGTTGTTGTAGCTTCTTTTCAGAGATTTCTAGTTCCTTTGCAAGAGAGGTGCTTTTATTAGTATATTTCAGCAATTACATAGAATCTTAACAGAGTTCACTGAAGAACAGCTCTTTCTTAGACTTTCTAGATTTCTCCCCTTAGAAAATCTAATTTTTCCCTTCAGAAAATTGTAGCTTTACACTAACTCCTGAGGTGTCTAAAAGTTATTACCTTTACCACAGACCCAGCTTCTCCTCAGAGCACAACCCCTTTTTTACTGGCAGGAATTATTCTTCTTTTCCCTAAGAAGCAATAATCCTTTTCTGTTTGGCTTGATTAGGAGCTGCAGCCTAACTACCCAGTCACCTTTGCCAAATCTCTCTTCCGGTATCTGTTGTCTGTGTTAGCTTTCTTGATTCAGAAAAACAGGTTGCTTACCTGTAACTGATGATCTTTGAGTGGTCATCTGTGCATTCACACCTCTGGGATATAGTGCACCTGCGCCTAACCCCAATTGGTATAATGGAAAGCAAAAACGATTTTCGCGCCCGCTCCCCCGACACTTGCCGGGCTCCAGTGCACATGACTAGGGGAGGGGCACAACGATCCCACCAGTTCCTTCTGACCGCTGCCATCAGTCTCCAAAGAAAGGAAAGGACAGAAAGCAGAGGCGAAGGAGGGCAGGTGGTGTGAATGCACAGATGACCACTCAAAGATCATCAGTTACAGGTAAGCAACCTGTTTATCCTCTTCATGGTCTCTATGCATCACACCTCTGGGAGATTAACAAGCAGTACACGCCTACCTGGAGGAGGGAGCTGAAGGTCCTAGATAAGCACCACCTGCAACACAGCTTGCCCCACCACAGAACGTTGATGAAGATGTACATCTGGGGCCTAATGCTTCACGAACGTGTGTGGAGTGGCCCAAGTAGCTGCATTGCAGATGTCTTCAAGTGATGCACCTCGCAGGAAGGCCGTGGATGTTGCTACTTCCCAAGTGGAATGTGCCCGGAGGGGGTCAGGAGTGGCTTCTTTGCCAGAGAGTAGCATAGTTTAATTGTCTCTACAATCTATTTGGATAGATGCTGGGACAACAGCTTCTTACCCTAAGCGAGTAAAGCATAGGAAATGAACAGGTCCGGTGACTTTCTGAAAGGCCGCGTCCTATTCAGGTAGAAAAGCAAAGTACTTTTGATATCCAGCAAATGAAGACTGCATTCCTCATCAGTCTCAGGGGATGGGAAGAACACTGGGAGGACAATGTCGACTTGCAGATGAAATTCTGAAACCACTTTAGGTAGGAACGAAAATCTGGAGCCAACATAACCCCGCCATGATGAAAACTCAGGTATGGGGAATCACACCGAAGCGCTGACAGCTCACTCATCCTCCTAGTGGATGTGATGGCTACTAAAAAGGCTGACTTCCAGGACAAAAGCTGCAAACTACAAGTAGCCATGGGTTCAAAAGGTTTGCCCATAAGTCTCGTGAGTACCAGGGGTAGGTCCCATGCTGGAGTAAGGCCACGTGATGGAGGGAAATGGTGATTCAAACCCTTCACGGACATTTTGGTCTGTGGGTGAGAGAAGATAGAGTAGCCATTCACCGTAGGATGATTAGTGAAAATGGCAGCTAAGTACACTTTTAACGAGGCACAACTAAGGCCCAAGTCCAAACGGGACAACAAGAAACCAAAGACTGCCACTAAGTCCGATGGAGGCAGCAGTAATCCTAACAAACTGAGGTAAGATAAGAATTTCTTCTGATGGAGCCTGCAGTAATCCTAACGAACTGAGATAAGAATTTCTTCCACTTCCCAGCATAAGAGTCTCATGTAGATGGCTTGTGACAGTTCAATAAGACATAGTCTATCCTGTACAGTTCAATGGTCTATCCTGTCAGTTCATGGTCTATCCTGTCTCTGAGCATTAAACGAGGATCCTCCATGCAGTGAGCTTGAGATGCAGCACATCGTGATGTAGTACCTGCTCCATCCGAGCAAGGAGAAGATCCAGTGCCGAAGGAAAGTGGGCGAAGGAGCCCTTGGATAGGTGGAGCAGAGTGGGGAACCAATGTTGTTGGGGCCACCACAGAGTCACCAGGATACATTGCGGTCTTTCTCTTGTTATTTTGATAATTACCTTGGAGAGTAGAGGAATTGGAGGGAAGAGGAACACATGCCTGTGTGACCATGGGAAGAGAAGACCATCCCCCCAGGGACAGTGGGTCTGCCCCCGCTCTGGAAAAGAACAGGCAACATTTCTTCTTCTGGTGTGTCACGAACACATCCACATCTGGGTGGCCCCATTTGTGACATATCAGCTGGAGGTACATCCAGTTGAGTTCCCACTCATGCCACGATACACCTTCTCTGCTCAGGAAATCTGCCTGCATGTTCAGAGCCCCTGGCAGATGGGCAGATCTCAGAAAGGTGTCCCATGACTGACATTCATCCCAGATTTCTAGGGCCAGACAAACCAAAAGGAAGGGGCTTGTATTGGAAATGCCAGTTTCCTACTGCGAACCACAGAAACATCCTGTGGGTTGGATGAATGGACACATGGAAATATGCGTCTTGGAGATCCAAGGTCACCATCCATACTCACCAGTTTAGGAGTGGGAGGATGTTTTGCAGAGTTGTCATCCTGAATTTCTTGTAGGTGATGAAGCAATTTAGGTTTCTGAGGTCCATAATGGGACAAAGGCCTTTGTCCTTCTTTGGGACCGTGAAGTAACGTGAATAGAAACGTATTTGATGTTGGGCTACAGGCACCGGTTCTATGGCACCTTTTTGGAGAAAGTTCTGGATCACTGCTAAAAGCATGTCCGAGGAAGGGGTGACTACGAAGTTGGCAGCCGTAGGGATCTGAAAAAATTCTATAAGGTATCCCTCCTTAATGATTGAGAGGACCCATTGCTCCGACGTTATATGCTGCCAGGCGGGCAAGTAGGGAGACAGGCGAGTGGGGGACATCAGAAAAAGGCTGGAGTCAAAGATTCTGCTTAGGAACCTTTAGAGCCTTTGCTCTAGATAGAGAGGTGGACAAGAACTTAGGTTTTCCCCCATATAGGCGCAAAGAGGGGATCTTTGCCATTGTAGCTCAGGTGAGGATTTCAATGAGGGTCTGCGAGACCACTGCTTATTCCAAGGTTTCCCTTTGCTATGCTTAGGGATCGATGTGACCCCTAAGTTGCGAGATGTTTTGATGCTCTTATCGA
Organism: Gekko japonicus; assembly: GCF_001447785.1. NCBI lineage: Eukaryota > Metazoa > Chordata > Lepidosauria > Squamata > Gekkonidae > Gekko > Gekko japonicus. The sequence continues at coordinate 1,910,378 of NW_015169778.1, forward strand.
GCTCTTGTAACACTGCATCAGTGGTAGAGCTAAAGAGTCCATCACCTTTGAAGGGAAGGTCCTCTACAATAGTCTTGGTGTCCTGTTGTAGTGCTGTGGATTGTAGCCAGGCATAGCACTGAAGGGTGATAGATGAGGTGAGGGTCTTGGCTGTAACATCTAGCGTGTGTTTGGAGGCACTGAGTTGGTGTTTCACCAAAAGCATGCCCTCCTTCTGGATTCATCTAGCTTGACAGTTGAGGTCATCTGGGACAGCAACAATAAATTCAGACAGTTGTTCCCAAAGGGCATACTGATATCATCCCATACAGGCAGTATAATTAGTTTTGATGCCCAATGCTCCCACGGTGTAGAATTTTCTAACAAAGGAGTCTAGTTTTCTGCCCTCCTTCTCAGAAGGTGTGGAATGGCTGTGCTTGCCCTTGGCTGAGGAAGTCACAACCATGGAGTTCGGTTTGGGGTGGATGAACAGAAATTCCGCTCCCGCCTCCTGCACCTTATACATATGATACATCCATTTGCTGGAAATAGAGATGGAAGAAGGCTGTGACCAGGGAGCCTTAGCCATTTGCAAGAGGACCAAAGTCATGGGAAGAGCGACGGCTGTCGAGGTGTCCATCTGAACAATGTCAAAAACCAAATCTGTCACTGCTGGAGGCAGTTGGACCGTTGACAGGGCCAGTGCATTGGCCATTCACTTAACAAAGTCCCCATAAGACTTGACATCTTCAGAAGGGGATATTGGAAGTTCATTCCCTGTTTGTTGAGGTAGAGAAGATTCCACTGGAGGATGTGAGTTTTCATCACTGGACTGTGACGAATCAGAAGAGCTGGAATTATCACAGGGTTCAAAAAATGACATTTGGAGAATCAATGTCGATGGTGTTGGCTCCGATGGTTCTTTAAACTTTGTCAATGCTGATGATGGCGGATTATGACGTTTAGCTATCAGTTGTGATAGCTGAGGTCTGATGAACTCCGGCGTCGGGGGAGGGTCTCAATACCAAGAGAGTCGGGATGAAGAAGACTAGCAATCCCACTCCATTGGTGGACGTGGGGAAAGTCATGGCACGTCTCCAGGAAATGGATAAGCCCCATACATATACTGCCACTGGCGTTGATCCCAAGTGGAAGAAGGGGGTTGGAAATATCCCATAGGTCGATGCCGATTGTCAGGTCCATGCGGAGAAGGAAAGACAGCGGTGTTCGCTCCGAGCTCTGAGTGTAAGCTCTCAACACTGGGGGACCAGGGGACCTGGGTTAAATCTATGTCTTGCTCCAAGTCCGTGAACTGGATGGGGCATAGTAAAGGTGAATGAGGTGCACCTTGTGGCTGCCCACGGCCAGCTAAATCAAGCAAAGCGGATCCTGAGGACATTGCTCCCGCAGCCCAGTGAGGAGTCGATGGGGTCTTGGTAGGAGAGCCCTTTTTATGTTTCTTATGCTTGATAGAAGAAGTTGCAAAGGATCCAGCAATTTAAATGGCACAAGATACAAAAAGAAATATTGCTGTGTATGTTCATCAAATTCTCAAATTTCCAAGTTATATTTTGTTTTTCAGATACATCAAACAACTCAACAAGAACAAAGTCTTCAAGAGAGAAGAAGAAGAAGGACGGACCTTCCCGGGCTTTCTGTAGTCCATTTCGAACAATATCTTTTTCAGACATCAATTCATGTTGTCTGTAGTGTTTTTACAATTCCAATCTTGGCTGTATATGTGGTGTTTACAAAAGTTCAAAAGCTCTACTATAGCTCTACTATCTACCGGTCTCCATTCAGAGCCCTTTTTATGTTTCTTATGCTTGATAGGCCGAGTGAGTATGGGCTTCGAGCTGGGGTGCCAGAATCGGGTGTTTCAGCACCGATCTATCGGTGTCGACATGGGCTAATGTCGGAGACAGTGCGGCCGTCAATCCCGATGCAGGAGTTGACATCGAGGCATCCCCTGATGTATCTTGTGACAAAGCCATCGGTGAAAGAGCTAGCTCTAACAATGCCACGCGAAGCTTGGCCGCCCGATTCTTCCTGGTTTGTTTGGAGAATTTAGAGCAGTGGACACAAGAGTCAAAATACAAATACAATACCTTTATTGGCATAAAATATCAAATACACATGCAGCATAGAGCCTCAAGATAGGCTGGAGGGGTATCACATTCCGAATTGCCTTAATATACGCCTCTCCTCCTAGATACCTCATAAAAGAAATTTGCTACAGGTTCCAGAATTTCTATATTATGCGAAGACAATAAAGAACTAATTTAATGCTCATCAGATTGGCCCAAAAGGGGGTCTAACACAGGTTCAATAAAAACAACACGGATGTCACAGTGGAATTTACAGTACAATAGCACATGTCCAATGGATTCGATTTCCCCCATCCCACAGGGGACACAAGAGTCTACTTGGTGCGATTACCCCAGGCACAGAAGGCAAAAGGAGTGTCCGTCGGGGGGGGGGTGATTTTACTACCGCACTTCCAACACCGCTTGTAGAAACCCCACCATTTGGTCATAAGCCAGAGGGAGGGGCAGAGGAGATCTGCTGAGGCAGAAATTTAAAGTCCAAAGGAAACTAACTATAAAAAACTACTTTCCTAACTAACTAACAATCCAAGAAAGGAGAGAAGAGACCCGAAGGCCAAAGTTTTACCAATCGAGGCGGAGAAGATCCTACCAGAGCAACAGTCAGAAGAGAACTGGTGGGATCATCATGCCCCTCCCCAGTCATGCGCACTGGAGCAGGCCCGAAAATCCCTTTTGCTTTCCATTATACCGATGGGGGTCGGTGCAGGCACACTATATCCCAGAGGTGTGATGCACAGAGACCACGAAGAAGATTCACAATTCTCCCTAGGAGTAGTTCTAATATTGTTATGGCAAAGGAGTCTCATCTCTTCTCTCTGTAGAAGAACCTTTCTGACTAACCCTGTCAGAACACTGACTCCAGTTTTCCCTTCCTCTGTCAGAAGATGAAAGACCCTTTTCCCTCCAGAACAGCTAATGTTATACTTGCTGTCAGCTGATGCTGGCCAATCAGAGAACATGTAGAACAGTGAATCAAATAAATTCTCTACTCCAGGAAAGAGAATCTCCCAGATTCTCTGAAATAAACAGCTTTTTTTTCCTTAAAAAAAAAAGCAGGGTTGCTTTCCTGTGCAATCCATCACAGGGGTGGGGGGATTTGGGGCTTGTTATTTTAATTTGGCTTTAGCTTGAGATGTTTTAATTATTATTGTAAGCCACCTTGAACCAAAAGGAAAGGGGGGGTGTATATGTTTTAATAAGTAAAAAACATTAAATAACTATACTACAAGACTTTAAAAGGGGAGAAACAGACCAGATACAGATTGTGGGCTGGAACCGGCACATCCAGGGCTCTTATCTGGCCTGCAAAAAACTGGTGCAAGGGAGGGAAGGCTGAAGGCTGCTTGGGGGGTGAATGGATGCAGCAGTGAATGTGTGTGACCAAAGCTGTCAAGAATAGACAGGAAATGGCTATGGGTGGGGCTAAGAGGCTAAGGTAAAATAGTGTGGGGTGGATGATGGCAAAGGCTGAGAAAGAGTTGTGGTGTTTTTTCCTTCCTGCCTTCTCTGACCATAGCTCAGTGAGGATTGGCAAAGCCACTACATGGAGGTGCGGTGCAGAGCCAAGAGGCCGGCACTGCCATTGCCACACCAACCAGCTTCACGGTTTTTCAAACAGCAACTGTGAGGGGAGGTTGGCAAGAGCGGGTGCACGGAGCGGTGGTTTGCTGATAAAGGGATGGGGCCAGGAGGGCAGAGAAGAGGACGACTGGTGCATGGACTGGGAAGCAACCGGGCTGTCTTGTGCACACCACTCTAAGGGGAAAGACTTTCCGTCCTCAGAAACAAGTGGACTGCATGACTGAACAGCCATGGAGCCAGGAGGCAAAGAGAGTGTCAGGGCAGGTAGGGGACAGTGTCCTCCCTTCACCCTTCCACTTGTTCTCAGCCCATAAAGGAAAGGGGATTGTGGAAGGACAAAAAGCACCCCCTGGAGGTTTCAGAAACAGCCTCTCCATTAGGCCTTCACCTCCACTGCTTCTTTGGGAAACACAGGAGGGATGAGAACTGGGGGGGGGGGGATCTGGGAGAGCCAGGTTCAGACCCTCCTCCTCCTGATCCAGGGCCCTTTCTTCTGGGTCACCTGAGGCCAGCCGCTCAGCTGGGCCCACCTCACAGGGCTGTTGGTAGTGGTGAGGATGGGGCAGTGGAAGGAGAAATCTAGTGTGCCTCCTCAAGGGCAGGTGAAGAGAGGAAACAAAGAGCAAGAGATGGATTTTAGCCATGCTCGGCTCCTGAGGCTGGGCATATAGGGGGTGCTGATTGAAAAACTACCTTATTTACTTGCAAGGAAGACGACATGTCTCCTAAAAGTGCTATATGTACCAAAAAAACCTAATTTGTATGGAAATATGTAAGTGTTAGGAAAAACTAGTCTTGCATATGATTAAATACATTTATTGGGGCTTTTGCGGTTTCCCCAGTAAATCAATTGTTTTCACTGCTAGGTATCAATTGATTTTGTTTGTAGTTTGAGTAAAAAATAATACTGTCAACTGGGTTTACTTGTGACCTTTATAAAGTTTATATCTCCGGCACCTGACATTACATTTTATGGCACACACGGCCTGGCCTGACAAAGTGATGTTTATGTCAGATCCGTCCCTTGTAAAAATGAGTTTGTCACCTCTGAGAATGAGTATGGGAGGTCTGACCGACAGTGTTATGGACTGGTTGGAGTACTAGTCAGGACCACGGAGACCTGGGTTCAAATCCCTACTCAGTCATTAAGCTTATTGGGTTGACAGTGTACCTCAGCCTAACCTACTTCACAAATTTGTCACAAAGATAAATAGGGGAGGGAGGAAAAGCAGGATAAAAACGTAAAGATAGATACTATATGTATAGTGGAAGGTGAGAGCTAAGTGAAGAACTGCAGAGCAAATATATAATAAATATCTGTCTGAGTATTCATTATGTCCTTATATTGATGTGCTTTAGTAGCTGATGTTTTCTTATTTTGATTGATGTTATATTTTCTTGTTATTGATTTTCATTATTACCCTTCGACATCCTGAGAGCCCCCGTGCCAAGGCCAGGCAGAAATCCTGTTTGCAAACTCACTAAGAAACCACATAGGGTGGCTGAGAGGAATAAGGTATATAACTATAGGGGTAATAGAAAGGTCACATGGTTGAAGGGCTGGCAGGGAAGCAAGAGAGAAATTGCAATTTGACATGTTGGGAGAACGCAGCACATAATACTACATTTGATTAATTTTGTCAAAGTGGTAGTGGAGGGGTAACACAATACAGAAGCTCTTGCAGCTTATGCCCATGAACCTCAGTGGCACATTCCATATTTCTATTTATGAACATTTTTGGGACACAACTTTATTAACCACTTCAACTGTATTAAAACCCAATCCTGCCAAGTAGATTTCCTATTTTTAAAAAATCATCCTGATTGTAGACAGAACCTAAAGTTAAGTGTTCTATTACTAATTTCTCAAGTACAGAGGAAGGCTGACATAATTAATGAAGGCTACAATACTTATTGAAAGTGGAAAATGTTATTGATGAAGACACCAGAAACACGATGATGATTTATGCCAATGATAAATACCCTTGAAACCAGCCCAGAAGCTGCAGCTTGTACAGAATTCTGCAGCCTTTCATTTTTAAAACTGGAACAGAACAAAGGGAGTAGGAAATGGCTTTTTTGGCTAAACTGCCTGCATTTGGTATTTGCTTCCGTCTGGGGCAAATTGAGGGTGCTCGTGTTTACCTTTTAAGCTCTGCACAGAGCCAGCACATGTGGGAGAATATGATCTTTCACTAATCCCTAAGATCTGAGGGGGAGGCTATCTTATCCATCTTTTGCCCCAGTAAAAACTGGTAGGACAGGAAAAAGTCCTTTTCCAGCACCCCAATGACATGATTTTTTTTACCACAGGAAGCACACCTAAGTCTTTCCCTGCCAGAAAAATATTCTTTCCATTTCAAAAAGCTTTGGGGGGATGGTTAATACTGTATTCAACAACTGTAGTACTAGGGTTGTCAAACAGCCAGGTAAGGTTTAAGTCATATAATTATTTAGTGACTTTTGTGGTAAAGAAATTTGCTGTGTTGCAACTTCTAACAACTTGGCAGCACTGCAGACCATTTTAATTTTCCAGTTTCTATACAGTCTTCCCTATGCCTCAAAAGCCACTTCTCTAAACATTTTAGTTGTCTTTGCTGCCTTTTCTCCTTCCCTTTCCCTCCAAATTTCTCCTCAAATAAAGAGAGCTATATACCTCAGATGAATTATTATTTTCTGTTGGCTCTGCCCTCTGTCGTCTTTGCTCTGTCCTTGTCTATACCTGAGTACACAGGGTGCAGCCTTGACCACACTGACCCCTATCTGTGCATGGGTGGGGCCTGCCCCTTACCAAATGTACGCCTTCTAAGAGTCAGCCCCTTTGCTTTACTGTTACTTAGGGTTTTTTTATTACTGCCAGAGAGTGCATGTGTATGATAAGCAGGATAGCCTGGGTCTAGGACATCTCATTTTAGATCAAAGTTACTGTTCCAGAGAAAATCTTCTGCAACGATTCTGTATAGACATTTTGAGGTGAAGGAGTACAATCCAGTTGCCTGTCTGTCCAGTTACCTCACCCACTGAATTCAGCTAATTCTACTGAAGTTGCCAGCATGAGAGTTTTTAATGCAGCATTCAAAATAAATTTTCTGCAGCCTGGAGCAGTAAGAATCAAATGAAAATCTCAATCAGATGAAAGGCATGGAAAGTAAGTCTTTCCAATGCGCTGTCACTTTTGGAGGTTTATTCTTGCTTTACTGGTTTGTGGGATTAAGAGGAGTTAATAACAGGAAGAAAATCAGATAAGCACAGGCAGATGCCATTCGGTAATTATTAAATGCCACACGAGCAGTGTTCCTTTTTTTACACACAAACATGCATACACATGACAGAGAAAGCCTCTCATCAGTAAGCTCTGTATCTGCTGCTCAGAAGTTTTCCCCCAGCTAAACAGATGGCCAATACTAGCAGCTGTTGGGAGGGGTAAATAAGTACCCGAATTACTCTGTTCAGCAAAGGTAAAAGCACAAGGTACTGCCTGAATGTTGCATTCTGGGTGCTGCATGTAGACTTCCACTTGCCCTCCTCCCTGCTTCCATCCATCCACTGGCTTGGATCCTAGGAACCAAAAGACCAATCCACTCAGGGACATCAGTTTCTAGGCAAGGATTTCTTAGCTGGGTTATGACCAGGGGATCCTTTTAGTTTGTCGTGATACCCAATGGTACTGAGTACTGTTACCTTTTGGAGGTTCTCCCAAGTCCTGAGAGGGGAATTGGTGGAAATCAGTGCATCCTTATATATATATGAACACCTTTTTTTTACAACCACCACCACCACTACCACCACAAAACTGGTTAGTAAAGATGCCTCAACCACAGTCATGCATGAATTATGAAGTGGAAGAAGGTGACTGTCAGCCTTCCTGCTAGGCCATTAATGGATTCAGAAACGCGTTCATTACAAGATCATTCAAAACTGCCACTCTTTTTTCACATGTGCACACCAACTGAGGGAAAACAACTGAACAGCATATTAATTGACATATATGTATTTGGCACTTGTCTTCTTGAGGGAACCAGATTTACTTTTTAAAACTTGAACAGTCCTATAACACATTGTTGAGATGCCCACTGCTCTTTTCTCATTCGTATAAAGTATGAAAGATTTCAATAAGCACACCAGAAAAATAAGCAAAGCTTTATTCTAAACTACAGAGATTTAACACAAGATATCTCTATTATGGAAAGGGGAAAAGACCCCCCCCACACACACACACACATACTTTTTTCATGGTTTTCCACTGGAAAAATTGGAAACTTTGGGGGTAAAAGGTAAAGGTAAACGTTCCCTTGCTCGAAAGCCAGTCGAATCCAACTCTAGGGTTGTGGTGCTCATCTCCGTTTCAAAGCCGAAGAGCCAGCACTGGCCAAAGACATTTCCGTGGTCATGTGGCCAGCATGACTAAACACCAAGGTGCACGGAACGCTGTTACCTTCCCACTGAAGTGGTACCTATTTATCTACTTGCAATTTCTTGCTTTCGAACTGCTAGGTTGGCAGGAGCACTTTGGGGGAGCACTGCAAAAAACCCAAAAAAGCCTAAGAAATATTTTCTATTTTTCTAGTAAGAAAAAAAGTCTTGCCTTAAAAAACATTTTAGCATGCAGAAGTCTGAAATTGTTATCCATAATTCCAATGGAAAAAAAGGGAAATTTGGGGGAACACTGAAAAAAACCTCTTATGATCCCCCCCCCTGTTTTGGAACAAGTGACAAAGTACAGGGTGAAAATATTTATACAAGACAATCATCTACAGTGTTAGGTAATGATAATTCCGATGTATACTGTAGACATATACAACATTTAGAATTCTTTTATTGTTTAAATGTAAGTAAATTTGGCAACAATTAATATGCTATAATGTGTTTTAATGATAACATATTACTGAAGATTTCAGTGTTTTCAATGTTACAAAGTTTAACTTAATGTCCAAATACACTGGTATCCCTAGCTTTTGTGACTGTATGAGAGCGTTTCTGCACAAATAATACTATTTATTTTGTTTACTTCAGAATTTGTTTTCAACCTTAAAAAACTTTTATTTTTCTTCTACCTTCCCAGATGGCAAAGATTAAGACATGTATGCTATAGAAGAAGAAGAGATTGGATTTATACCCCGCCTTTCACTACCCAAAGGTGTCTCAGAGCGGTGTACAAACTCCTTTCCCTTCGCCTCCCCACAACAGACACCCTGTGAGGTAGGTGGGGCTGAGAGAGCTCTTGACAGAAACTGCTCTTTTTCAAGAACAGCTCTTATCAGAGCTACAGCTTGCCCAAGGTCATCCAGCCAGGTGCAAGTGGAGGAGTGGGGAATCAAACCCGGTTCTCCCAGATTAGAGTCAACGCACTTAACCACTAACACCAAACTGGTGTAGTGCATAGTAGCATAGGGTGCAGCAGTTTCCAACTCTTTCCTAAATATTGGGTATACTTGCAATTTTTCTTAAATTCCATAGATATGTCAAATAGTAGATGGTAAATTATAGATTATATGCATTTTATATTGTTTAATTGGTAACATCAGTAACTATTGCATATATTTCAATTTCCCCCCAAATTTCCATTCCCCCCCCCCCGGGCTTTAATGTTTCTGGAAATTTTACATCCTTAGGGGTGGCTAAACTTTCATATCATGTTATGCAAAGTTAGTCCAGTTTAAGGCCATGAACTTCAAAGGATAACTCTGGCATAACTCTGCATAAAATGGGGAATGAGGTTTGCGCCCGGACTGGAACGGGCGGCTCCAGAGCTGATGCGGGACGCCTCAGTGCTTGGGCTGGATCTCCGGGAATCGCGAAAGGAGGATCTGATACTCTATCGGCTGGAGCCCCCCAGTGGTGGATATACAGAACTGCAGGCACCGGGTTGCTTATGACTGGGGAGAAGACCATCTGGAGCCAGCTGACTTCTTTCTTTCCTGGCAATGTGATTGCTATTGTTGCTGGCGGAATTTAAATGTTGGTGGGTTTGTTAAGGTAGGGTGAGTGTTTATGTGCTGCTATGCGAGAGTGGAGTGAATGTTGATTGTGTGGAAGGGTGAGTGCTGCAAGAGGGTGAGCTAGGAGTTTCGGGGACCTGGTAGGGAAGGTCACCGTTTGTAATTTTTATTTTATTTTATTAGTTGTAGCACTGTCATACTTCATAGCAGTAGGGTAGTTAATGGTTAGTACTGTTGAGTAAAGAACTTGTATTTTAGCCCGGTTTACTTGCCCAATTTGCAAGCCATGGGCGATCTGAGGCGTAGCGAAGATCGCCCAGTGGTGGACAGACCTGGTCATGCAATTCCGGTGCTCTTGGGGCAGGGGAAGTATAGCGGTGGGTCTAGGCAGTGTTTTAAGGGAAGGATGCGGAGAAGCAGAATGGCTCGGCACCCTTCCAGCCTGAGACCCATCCCAAGGGTGACTGGCAGTGGGGCTACGATGGAGTACCCCTCTCCGTCATTGGTGTTGTGCAATGCCAGGTCGATTAACAACAAAGCTGCTGTCCTTCGGGACTTTGTGATGGACCAACAAGCTGACCTGGCATGCGTGACCGAGACCTGGGTCAGGGAGGGGGAAACCGTTGCCCTGACCCAGCTTGCTCCACCTGGTTTCTCGGTCCTCCACCAATCACGGACAAAGGGGCGGGGGGGAGGAGTGGCTATTTTCATTCGAGAGGCTTTCGCCTTCAGGGCGCTCCCGGCCGTGGAGATCGCGGGCATGGAGTGTGTCGGAGCGATGCTGGAGGCTGAGGAGAGTTTGGCGATTTGGGTGGTGTACCGACCGCCTAGCGCACCGGCCAATAGCCTGCCGTCCCTGCTGGAGGCCGTATCAGGCTGGGCGTTGGCGCCCCCTCGGCTGTTGGTCGTGGGTGATTTCAACGTCCATGCCGAGGACGCGACCTCCGGCCGGGCTGCGGACCTAGTGTCGTCCATGGCGGCAATGGGACTCTCTCAGGTCATCACGGCCCCCACGCATCGGGCCGGTCATACGCTCGATCTGATCTTCGCTGCGGGAGTAAT
>NW_015169778.1:1922235-1933190 GCF_001447785.1 Gekko japonicus
TGGGCGGCCGGTCGGATTCCACTCCCGATGACCTTAGTCGGGCGTTACAGGCCGTGGCTGGGTGGCTCAGACTGAGTCGGCTGAAATTAAACCCGGCAAAGACGGAGGTCCTGGGGCTGGGTCGGACCGGTCCGGGGTTAGGGCTCCCGCTCCCGACCTTCGACGGGGCGCCATTGGTGCCGGTGGTGGAGGTTAGGAGTTTGGGGGTGCTCCTGGACTCCATGTTAACTATGGAAGCCCAGGTAGCAGCCACTGCCAAGTCGGCATTCTACCATCTTCGGCTGGTGCGGCAGTTGGTCCCCTTCCTCGGCCGGGATGACCTAGCCACAGTGATCCATGCGACGGTCACCTCGAGGCTAGACTACTGTAACGCTCTCTACATGGGGCTGCCTTTGTCGCAAATTCGGAAGCTGCAACTAGTGCAGAATGCTGCAGCCAGGCTGTTGATGGATCTTCCTAGACGGGATCACATCCAGCCTGTGCTGAAAGCGCTGCACTGGTTGCCAATAGCTTACCGGGTTCGCTTCAAAGTGCTGGTCGTTACCTTTAAAGCCCTATATGGCCAGGGACCAGCCTACCTAAGGGACCGCCTTGCCCCACATGTTCCCCCAAGGGCACTACGGTCAGGGACTCAACATCTACTGGCTGTTCCAGGTCCCCGTTATATTAGACTCAGCATGACCAGGAACAGGGCGTTCTCGGTGGCGGCTCCTATCTGGTGGAATGAGCTCCCAGAGGAGATCAGGGCTCTGCGGGACCTAGCACAGTTCCGCAGGGCCTGCAAGACGGAGCTCTTCCGCCAGGCTTTTGAATAGGAGCCGCCACCACTAGTCCACCACTAGTCCACCAGCAGTCCATCATTAGTGCACTAGTGCACCACCATCGCACTAGCTACCATCTATCCCCCATATATGGACATCAAGATGGGGCATGCACATCTAGTTGCTGCATTATGGGCGAGAACGGGATGGTCAGGGACAGTCATCTTGCTTTTAGAAATTTTAGAATTGCTAGGCATCAAAATCTGTTTTAAATAGGGCTGTAATTTAATATTTTGTATTGTTTTATGGTTTTATCTGGCAATATGCCCTGTAAGCCGCCCTGAGCCTCCGGGGAGGGCGGGATAAAAATGTGAATAATAAATAAATAAATAAAACTGTACTGTAACTTCCATTTCTGGACCTAATTCAAAGTGTAGTCTATCCTCTTAAAGAATATATGCACAACTTACCTAATACCTACTCCCACTCCCACATGAATCTTTCTATCCGAAGTCATTTGACAAGACATGTTCCCTCTATTTATGCAGTGAGATCTGCTAGGGTATGAAGCGGATCCCTTTGGGTGGTGGCACTAATTCTGCAAAAATACCAGTAATCTCCCCAAGGAAACTTGCCAAGGCACATTATGCTTTCTACCATCAGGTTAAATACTTTCAACTGATTATTATTACCCATTTTGTTGTCTGTGGTGGGAATGCTTGTTTTATTATGAGTTTTATTAAGAATTTTATTAATTGTAGCATCCTGAGGGGCAGTTTTATCAGAAAAATATATTGCAAGTAAATAAAACCAACAAGCAAAAGAACTGCAGCTTAATTGCCTCTGTTAAGAGATAGGTTTACAGCAATATGTAAGCAAATTGTAGTAGGACCAATGTACAAATTCCTGGAATACAGCATTAATCATTGTAGTTCAGCACTTTCCCCCTACCCAAATTATCAAAGCAAAAATAGCTGTCAAAGCATAAACTGAATCAATTTCAAATTGAACAGAAAATTATTTCCTATTTTCCAACGGCACTGATTTGAAGTGATCTTAAACCTCTGAAAAAGAATTCCCCAATTTCAAAAATTCTGAACTCTAATTACAAGTAATTATAGCTTTTCATTTTCAACATGATGAAATAATTTGATTCTTTTTACAAGAGGTCTGGTTTAGCTCAAAACAGACAAGTTCTTCTGCTACAAGTTAGTACACAAAGACAATAAAGATACCTCTCCCAATAAAATCAGGGATACATGTTGGTCATAAATCATAAATGCAGGATTCCAGCAAAAATAGTTTGTGTATTCTACAAATGCCATTCATTTCTATAGCACATGAGTGAGATAAAGTAAACAGACTGCTGACAGTCTTGGCCTTCAAATAAAAACTGTGTAAGACTGAAAGAAGGGGAAAGAAAAAAACACAGCAGAACAATTACCCCAACTAACAATCTGCTTTTGTAATACATTTGAGGGAAAGAGAACAGATGGAATGCAAGCAAATACTGCCAAAGAAAACCAAACACAACCAACCCAAAGTTAAAGTATAACATTATTTTAAACTTTTTTGTTCTCAGATTTTGTTGCTGCCCCCCTTCCCTAATTATCTTACTACAAAGGAAATAATCAAACATGTCTTTACAATTGATTTCAAAACTTTTCCTATCAGAACCTGAAACTGCAGCAGCCTTAAGCAAAGCCAGTTCAGACTAGTTATTTTCTAAAAGATCTCCTATTTGGCAATTCCAACTATGTGTGCTGCTATACCTAGGCAATAATGACAATCAACAATCCACCTGCAGCTGTGGCTCAGTGGTAGAGCATCTGTTTTGTACAGAGAAGATCGATCCCTGGCACCTCCAGTTAACAGGATCAGGTAGTAGGTGATGTGAAAGGCTTCTACCTGGGACACTGGTCTGACTCAGCATAAAACAGTTTCATGTGTTCAGCCTACCTATGCAAAGACAGAACAATCCTCAATGAGTTCCTGGCTCTCAAGGAATGTGTTGGTTCCCTTGAAGCCAAGATCGCTGACCTGGAAGACTGGCAGGGAGGTTTGTGGTTGAGACTGTTAGGGATTTGGTAGACAGAACCCACTCCTGTGCTGACAGCACTTCTATGGATATACAGACTGAGGGTCTTGAGGAGTGAGGGCATCATTCCTTGGGTGGTGAATGGATGTCCTCTCACATTAAGTATGGCTCTAGGGGAGGAGGAGGTCCTGGTGGTGGATGACTCAATAATTACAAAGACACCATGTGATGGACATGGTGACCCACATGGTGACTTACCTTCCTGGAGCAGATGTCATGCCCCATGCACACAGGTTATTAGGCAGTCCATGGGAGGAGCTAATGGTCATCCTGCACCTTGGCATTAACACCATTGGGAGATATAGGCAGAGGGGGCCCGGAAGTTCAATTTAAGCTGTTAAAATAGGATATTAAAGTCCAAGGTCACCAGGTTAGCTTCCTTGGAAATTATATCTGCTCCACTAGAGGACCGAATAGACAGGCTGAGTTAAGGGGGTCACAATGAGTGAATGAGCCTGTCGTGTTGGCAGATGTGCTGACTCATTAGGAACTTGGCAGCATTCTGGGATAAGCTGAGCCTGTATAGAAGGGATAGGCTCCACTTGAACCACGCTGCTGCTGATGGTATCCTAGAACTATTAGTCATGCAGCTGACTAGAGAAGAGGTGGCCCTGGATGTGATCCTGAATGGAACTCAGGATCTAGTGCTGGAAGCAAATGCGATCAAGCTAATAGAATCAGTGATAACTGAGCTCTCAGATTTAACACATTTATGAGAAGTAAGTTGCATGGGATGCCCAACAGAGCCATGTTTAATTTCAAAAGAGTCAAACAGGAGGGGATTAATTAAAAGGAAATAAAAAGGAAAGTACAGAAGTGGTATCAACCATGGGGGGGAGGGGTTTTTTTCCAGAAAATTGAGAGAAAGATTCTCCCGTTTAATGATGCATCTCACTTTGGGCATTTGGGGAGGTTGGGAAATCCACCTCCACCAGCATTTTTCTGATTGTAGTTCATAGTGATCCCACCCATTATTTAGGCAACGATTCAGCAAAGACCCTACATTCTCAGAAGTTTATCATTGTTGGAAATACTAGCTTCATGCAAGGCCAAGAGCTGTGTCGAACATGCTTGCATAGACTTAGCAATTAAGTGTTTAAGAGTGGACCAATCCCATTTTAACTGGTATGATGTTTTTGGTGAATTAGATTTGTGTACATAAAAGCTTAGCACAGAGTTTAAATACTAACATTTCAGTGATTACTTTTGATATTTAATCATGAGTTGTACCAGTTCTGAATCTGCTGTCTGAACACTTAAACCTTTGAACATTCCATAAAATGCTAACCTTTCAAGCTTCTCTATATGGAGATCACCCTAGGAAGTTCGTTGTTTGAGTAGCATTATGTCTCAAAATCTGCTTGCTTACCACATGAATCATGAGTAGAAAAGAAGCTACTGACAAAACAATTAGCGAGTGGGTTCTTCAAAGACAGTGACAGTCAAATTGCCTTTGGGTTAAAATACTTGCTTATAATTGTTGATCACTGCCCCAAGCCAGAGGCTGCAGGCGTTATTCATAGACACATTCTCAGAACTATTCTCACCCTCAGGCAAATATATTTCTGATGTTACTACCTCAAACTCAATCACAAATTCTCTTTCTCAGACAAGATAGAGCTTGATTTGGGAATCCGATGTGTACTTATAATTCCCAGTAGAGAGTTGTTTATACAAACACACACAAAACATACATACAAAATCAACCAAATCTACCAAAAGCCTAAGTAAACAAAAAAGTTTTAACTTGATGTATACAAATATGAGTTAAGCACTCAGTCCTCTAGTCATCTGCCATGTCTGAAAATGGGTCACAAAGAACAGGATCTTCTGATGAAGAACATAAGAACATAAGAGATGCCAATGTTGGATCAGGCCAAAGGCCCATCCAGTCCAACACTCTGTGTCACACAGCGGCCAGAAATACCAGGTGCCATCAGGAGGTCCACCAGTGGGGCCAGGACATTAGAAGCCCTCCCACTGTTGACCCCCCCCCAAGCACCAAGAAGACAGAGCATCACTTGCCTCAGAGCCCCTATCTATACCTTGTGGCTAATAGCCACTGATGGACCTCTGCTCCATATGCTTATCTAATTCCCTTTTGAAGCCGTGCATGCTTGTAGCCGCCACCACTTCCTGTGGCAGTGAATTCCATGTGTTAATCACTCTTTGGGTGAAGAAGTACTTCCTTTTAACCGTTCTAACCCGACCGCTCAGCAACATGTAAAGAACTTAATGGAAACGTGAGCACATAAATACCCTGGCCCCCATATAACTGGTATTTAAGCCTGTGCTCTGCTTTGAGACCCCAAAGCAACTCTTGCTTCATTATCTTCAGTTCCACTGATTTTCAGATTGGCAGAAGTAAATGGGATTGGTTCTTCTCTGAGTAAAAAAGGACTATACAAAATTAGGAAATATTTCAGCTCAAATTCGATAAAATGTAAGGTACCAACTTCACAGATTGTTGTTAGGATAAAATTCTGGATAAGAAAATAGTGTAAGCTGCCCAGAGTTAGTTGGAGAAACGGCAGGATAAAATTGTAATCGATCAATCAATCAATATTGGTAATGCATTTCAACATCTCCTTCAGATTTAGATCACAACCACAAATCCTCATTTGTGAACTTTAAACTAGCAACCAAGGGGGCAAAATAAACTAGAATGGAGTTTTTAAATAGGTTTAATTCTTTTAAAAGTCTGTAGTTAGCAATCTATACCAGGCTTTTAATTGGGTACATATCATTTAATCTGCATTCATTCCATAGAGAGGAAATATGGCAGCAGTATAAAAATAAGGTTAAGTAACATGAAAAGCATCAGTACAACCTACTCACACAAAATGGACATTTATCTAAGCATCAGAACATAAATAAGTAGTAACACTGTCATAAATGATGCAATGCTTAGGAGGAACGAGGGGGAACTGAAGCAGTTCTGTGTAACACAAGCTTTAAGAGAGAGATTTGTCTGCAAACAGGTACCACAGGGAAGTGCAACAAAATTAATTTTGACAGGCTCAATTTAAACATGCCCACCATTACATTTGGGACCACATCCTACAATATCTGTCACAATCTATTGCAGGGCTTAGTCCATTCTAAGTCACCAAGAACTCACTTCATATCTAACAACAAAATGGATTCAGAAGAAAGAACAAACAAACAATTCGTCCCATAAAAACGAGAGTCTAGCGGCATCTTACAGGTTAATAGATCTATTATGGCATGAATGTTTGTAGACTAGTGTCCACTTTATCAAAATCATTAAGTGTTCTTCATTGCTGGCAGCGTAACACTTCATGCATCCAGGTTTGTTTGTTTGTTTTTTGATAAAGTGATGCCAGAACTCTCAAGAGGGAGACGAAGTTTTCAATCTGTATACTGACAACTCATGAACTCTTAAACGTTTTAAAAATAATTTTGTCAAAGAGGTTCCAGAACTGTGTTTCAGCGCATTCCCACAGAAAAAAAGCCTGTATGCATCTAATGAAGTGGGCTCTACTCCACTAAAGTTAATAGCATGATATGTCAGTCAGTTGTAGCAAAATCAACTAAGGTTGCAATGCTTTCCTGAGTAAATCCAACTGAATAAAATTGGGTTTACTTTTGAGTAGACTTGCTTAGGATTGCTCCCAAAGAGTCTAGTGGACCTCCATGGTTTTCTCTTGGAATCTGACCCTGTAAACCAGAACTGGCATGCTCCCTCTGTTTGATACCTCAGTTCATTCTCTCATGCAGGCACAGAGGAAATAAGAAGTACTTTTTTTGCTCCTCAACAATTTTCTCTGTTCTTATGTCACACTTAATGTGCTGACTACTGTTCCTTTTTTATTTAACCTCTCCATATTCACCCTGTTCCCACCAAATTCCTGGTTGCTATCTCCACTGTCAGTCTTGTTTTCTACTAAATAACCAACTTTCCCTTATTTCCCTATGTCTGGAGGTGGCGCCCCATCCTTGCACTTACTCAGTTGGAAGCATCCCATGGCCAGACACAGGAGCCCAGAGTAGCTGAGGAGGCCAAAGTATGCCATGGCAGCAAGGAGACCACAAGAGACATCAGCAAGGAAGCCACCAAAAGAGGCAGCGAGAGCAAGGATGGCTCAGCAGCACCTGGCTCACCTGAGGCTGCCCAGGCAAGGCAGGAGCCCAACTATGTGCCACAGCATCAGCTAGGCTCAAAGGATCCCAGGGCTGCAGCGACAGCAAAGGAGGCAGGGTAGAACCTGGCCCAATACAGAGAAGATCCAGACAGGGAGGTAGGGTTGCTAAATGACTCACCAAAATAAGTAGGGGAGAGTTGGTCCCATTCCGGGACATTTGTGCGCACACAAAGTGCGCGAGCACCACGATGACGTAACCCAGAAGTGATGTCATAATGCTGGGCAGGTCGCTGAGCGACACTCTAGCAACCAGCCTGAAAACTCTATGGTACCATAGAGTTTTCAGGGTGATTGCTAGAGCGTTGCCTGGTGACATGTTCAGCGTGATGACATCACTCCTGGGCGACGTCATCACGCCAGGCATGTCAGCCCGATCTGGCCACTTTGGGGGTGGGGCTCCCCCCACCAGCCGGACCTGGACTGGCGGACTGAGGGCCCTTTTAGCGGGGAAATCCCCGCCCCCCCCCAGGGTGACTTGGCAGCCCTACAGGGAGGACATATCCAGAGGAGAGCATCTGGTGAGGTAGAAAAGAAACAGGCAGTCCCAGCCTCACTAAGCCCAGGTGGTCTGGAAGCAAGCTCCTTTAGAGGAAGCCAGGGGGGGGGGGGGAACAGGGTGTAACCAAACCCAAGGGAAACCCCATTACCTGTGGCTCCTGACAGACTACTGGGCCTAGCCTAGCCCCTGGACTGGAGGGAGAACGCAATGTCCCTCCCCCAAGAGGAACTGTTCAAAAAGCAGGTCCAAGAAGGACCAAGGAAGAAGGGCTCAACCACTCCCTAGACTGCAAGAGTGAGAGGATGCAAGCAGGCCTGAGAGAGGGAGCTGGGAAGAAATGAATTTCCCCCCTCTAGGGCCATCTGAAGGCCTCCTACCTGCCAGGGAAGAAGGGAATGCTGGAGGGCACTACAGCTCCAGCTTCCACCCCTGTGATGGAGGAGTCAGACACCCGACAACATTCAAACCACAATTTTATCCACTTCTCTCTCTTGACCAGGAGATTGCCAAGATTTGAACTGTGTTTTTTTAAAAAAAATGTTGTGAGCTACCCTGAGCCCAGCACTGCAGGAGATGGGTGGGATATAAACCTCAAAATCAATGAGTGAATAATGAGATTCTGTTTTCAACTTCATTGTCCTGCTTTCTCCTCCTAGCTCCCCGATGCTAAATTTTAGACCATACCTTCCTACAGGGGTAGAGACCCATTTTCTTTCTGCAACTCCGTGAAGCATGCTAGAGAAGCTATATAATTTTTTTTTATGTAAAGGAAAAATTCTACTTATATCGAATGAAATCATCTATCCCATCATTTATAAAACTGAAACTCCTGGTTATAATAGAAAGCATAGCAGAGAACATGTCACTCATTAGCTTAATCACCTAATGTACTGTCACAACAAAGGAATCAACTTTAGGAGGGGAGAAGAAGACATGATGATGTACTTAACAGTCTTGTAAAGAACATTACAAGGAAAGCTTAAGACAGGGCAGAGCTTTCGAAGCCCAAAAAGACAACCCAATGAAAAACTAATGCTACAAGAAAACTAAATAAGAGTGAAGAAAACTAATAAATATAAGATGCAAATTAAGCACAGTTGGTTAACGAGAGCATTATAAATAATATAGGGGAGACGTGAATGAGCCTAGGGAATGTGCTAGATATGCTCCTATTTGGCCTCTATAGTCCAGCTAGTACCACTGTCATGTGTACTGAACGAAAATGTGTAAATCCTTCCTGTGCTGGCAGAAATGAGTGGGCTTGTGAAAAAGGAAACTGAAAGGAAACGTAAGGAAGGCCAAATCCCTTTGAGAGGCTTGAAGACTGTTTAAAACTACAATAGTGGAAGCTCAGATGCAATGTATACCACAAGTTAGAAAAGGTACGAATAGGTATTAAAAAAGGGCTTAATGGTTAACAAAGTAATGGAAGCAGTAAAAGGAAATAAAGAATTCCTTTAAGCAGTGGAAGGGTAGTTATAGGGAGGGAAATAAAAGGGAGCACAGGCTTGAGCAAATAAAATGCAAATTGGTAAACAGCAGGCAAAAAGGGACTGTGAGGAACATATTGCAAAAAACATAATGACCAACAATAAAAATTTATTCAAATACATTAGGAGCAGAAAAACTGCAGGGGAGGCAGTGGTACCCTTGGATGACCAAGTGGTGAAAGGATTATTAACAGATGATATGGAAAATGGCAGAGGAGCTGAATGCATTTTTTGCCTCTGTCTTCACTGTGGAAGATGAGAGGTCCTTGCCCACTCCAGCACCACAGATTGCAGGAGGGGCATTGAAAGACCTGAGTCAGATTGAAGTGATGAGAGAGAAGATCCTACGAATGATGGACAAATTAAAAACTGACTGATCACTAGGCCCAGATGGCATACATCCAAGAGTTCTGAAAGAACTCAAATGTGAGCTTGTGGCTCTCCTGACAAAAATATGCAATCTATCACTAAAATCTGCCTCCATTCCAAGGACTGGAAAGTAGCTTAAAAGGGTTATTTTAAAAAGGTTCCAGAAGAGATCTAGGAAATTGCGCTCCAGTCAGTCTAACATTGATACCAGGTAAGTTGGTAGAATCCGTTATTAAAGACAGAATTAGTAGGCACATTGATGAACAAAAGCTATTGAGAAAATCAGCATGGATTCTGTAAGAGGAGATCTTGTCTCACTAACCTTTTAGAGTGAACAAACATGTGAACAAGGGTGAGTCAGTAGATGTTGTTTACCTAGACTTCCCATTGTCCTAGATTTCCAGAAAGCTTTTAAAAGCTCCATATGCTTATCCGATTCCCTCTTGAAGCCACCCATGCTTGTAGCCGCCACCACCTCCTGTGGCAGTGAATTCCATGTGTTAATCACTCTTTGGGTGAAGAAATTGTTGAGGGCAGTAAGAAGCAGGGAGGACTGTGAGGTGCTCCAGAGCCATCTGTCAAGGCTGGGCGAATGGGAGTCAATGTGGCAAATGAGGTTCAATGCGGGCAGGTGAAAAGTAATGCACGTTGGAGCCAAAAGTCCAAACTGGTGGTAACTAACCAGGAGAGAAATCTTGAAGTCATGGTAAATAACTCACTGAAGATGTTGACTCAGAGTGTGACTGCAATAAAAAAGGCCAACGCTATGCTGGGGATTATTAGGAAGGGGATTGAAAACACATCAGCCAGTATCAGAATGCCCCTGTACAAATCTATGGCCTCATTTGGAATACTGTGTATAGCTCTGGTCACTGCACCTCAAAAAAGATATTATAGCATTGGAAAAGGTACAGAAAAGGGCAACTCAAATGATTAAAAAGATCTAACACCTTCCCTATGAAAAACAGTTAAAGAGGTTAGGGATCTTTAGCTTGAAGAAATGATAATTGAGG
The DNA here is from genome assembly GCF_001447785.1 of Gekko japonicus. Taxonomy (NCBI): domain Eukaryota; kingdom Metazoa; phylum Chordata; class Lepidosauria; order Squamata; family Gekkonidae; genus Gekko; species Gekko japonicus. The sequence continues at coordinate 1,932,632 of NW_015169778.1, forward strand.
GTTGACATAATAGAGGTTTACAAAATTATGCATGGGATAGGGCAGGTAGAGAAAGAAATACTTTTCTTCTTCTCATGGGCACTCGATGAAATTAAGAAGCAGTCAGGTTAGAACAGATCAAAGGAAATACATCTTCACCCAAAGAGTTATTAACACATAGAATTCACTGCTGCGGGAAGTGGTGGCGGCTACAAGCAGAGACAGCTTCAAGAGTGGAGTGGATAAATATATGGAACAGAGGTCCATCAGTGGCTATTAGCCACAAGGTATAGATGGAAAACTATGAGTGTGGTCACACTGGTGGCTTGGTGCGATATGAAACTCAGTTTCCGCACGGCCACAGGGAGAGTGGTAACCCGACCTGCGGTCCCTAAAGTGCCACAACCCTTCTCTGCGGTTCCCTTGTGCACATCCCCCCTCCCACGCACCAAAGACCAGCCTGCAGCGTCCGATGCACCCCCCATGTGAAAAGGAACAGCCCCCCACACCTGCTCCTACATAGGGTGGACGAGGTGAGGTCTCTCTCTCCCTCCTTCCCTTCCTCTTCTCCGATTTTCGT
>NW_015169778.1:1933852-1951352 GCF_001447785.1 Gekko japonicus
CAGAAACTTGCAGCTTCCCTGGCAGACTGTTGTGCCTTTAAATAATTCAGAGTTAAGAAAAAGAACCATTATTATTATTGATTTCAGGGAAGGTTTGTTTCCTTTTACCTGGTTTGTTGATATGCCATGACCTTGTTTTAAATATGTTAACATATAAAACACTTAATTAAAAAAAAAAGGCGAATGACACACAACCTGAATTTCTGATTCAAAATTAAAAGGTTCCAGTGGGCATGAAGTTATATGCACTCAGATAGGAATGTGGCTTGATTGCTGTCATAGGCCTGGGACTGAGAGTGCTGGCTGAGTTCCATGTATTACAGGAAGGCATCAGATAAGGACTTTATTGAGACTGGATGCTTTTGCAAGAGTCCTGCTCCACACTTTGAAAGGTCTGTAGCAGAGAGGGAAAGAAGATCTTCTCAGGGACACATGACAACTGCCAGGAGTATGCAAGACTGTATCTTCCAACAGACTAGTGGTATCCCAAATCAGTGAACTGGGTGTACAAGCCCATTGACTGGCTAGAAACATTAATCACTTGCTGTTTAGAAAAACAGATCAGGCAATGTAAAGCCTCTTCCAGGTACCCTCACAGGACAACTGTCTCCTGCACATTGAGTGGCTAACTGGATACAATCCATCCTCTTTAGCACCTACAGGTCTAAGCAAAGTATTAGCAGAGATACCCTGTTATAGGTGCCCTCTCCCAAAGGTCAGTAGTCATGACCCTCCCCCCCCCCCACAGTTGCCTTAGCACAGTATTCAGGTCTGAAAACAGAGTTCATGGCAGGTAACATAAGAACATAAGAGACGCCAATGTCCTTATGACACACTTCCGGTGATGTCAGGGGGTGTGGCCTTATGACACACTTCCGGTGATATCAGGGTGTGTGGCATATGCTAATGTTTGGTGGTGGGCCCCCTGGGAAAAACATGGGCCCCCTGAGTAAAAGGTTGTTAGCTACGGGCCTGACTATGAGCCATTCCAGAGGGATCTGTCGAGGCTAGATGAGTGGGCGTCAGCGTGGCAAATGAGGTTCAACATGGGCAAGTGCAAAGTAATGCACATTAAAGGCAAAAAAATCCTAGTTATAAATCTATGTTGATGGGGTCTGAACTGGCATTAACTGACCAGGAGAGAGATCTTGGAGTCATAGTAGATAACTCACTGAAGATATTGACTCAGTGTGTGACTACAATAAAAAAGGCAAATGCTATGCTGGAGATTATTAAGAAGGGGATTGAAAACAAGCCAGCCAGTATCATAATGCCCCTGTATAAATCTACGGTGCGGCCTCATTTGGAATACTTGTGCAGTTCTTTGCACCGTACCTCAAAAAAGATATCATAGCATTGGAAAAGGTGCAGAAAACGGCAACTGAAATGTTTAAGCACACAATGGAACGCCTTCCCTAGGAAGAAAAGTTAAAGAGGTTAGGGCATTTTAGCTTGGAGAAACAATGACTGAGGGCTGACATGACAGAGGTTTATAAAATTATGCATGGGACACAGAAGGTAGAGAAAGAAATACATTTCTCTCACACAATACTTGTGGGCACTCAGTGATGACATGCTTAGCTCCTAAGACTGGGCTAGCCTGGCCCATCCAGTCCATGCAAATCCTTCCTGCAACAGCAACAAAAAGAAGAAGCATACAGGTACAAGTGCCCACAACTAATCAATATGAAAAGAATATATTTGCATCACCATCTTGAAAAATGAATATGCCTTCAGTTGATTTACACGCATATACATAACACACACACACACTGGTACAGTCCACCATACCCCTCCCCAAACACACAACATGAGTACACCTGCATCTTCAATAAAGGATTAGCTCAGAATTCAATTACTATATCTTCCTTCCAGCTAACTCTTAGCTGCTCCCACACGTACTTCTCATATATATATATGTGGCACGTGTATGTACAGATGTCCTTGTCCTCCCCACCTCCCCCTTTCTTCTGAACAAGTAACTTGTGTGACAAGAGGAATGGTACTGATCCTATTTTATTCAATTCACTAAAAATACCACCACCTCCTAAATAAGAACATAAGGACATAAGAGAAGCCAATGTTCAAACAGGCCAATGGCCCATTTAGTCCAACACTCTGTCACACAGTGGCCAAAAATATCAGGTGCCATCAGGAGGTCCAGCAGTGGGGCCAAGACACTAGAAGCCCTCCCACTGTTGCCCCCACCAAGCACCAAGAATACAGTGCATCACTTGCCCCAGACTGAGAGTTCCTATCTATACCTTGTGGCTAATAGCCACTGATGGACTTCTGCTCCATATGCTTATCTAATTCCCTCTTGAAGCTGTCCATGCTTGTAGCTGCCACCACCTCCTGTGGCAGTGAATTCTATGTGTTAATCACATCTAACCCAGCACTCAGTCTTTAGCTGTAGCCAGCCAAATCCTGTGGGAAGCTTATATGCAGGGCAGGAAGGTAACAGTACTCTGGTGTGGTTTGTATCTAACATTGGCTGTTCAGCAAAAAAGAAGGGATATGTGTACGATAAGTGGTTATATAAACCGAATGCATGAGAAGAGAAAAGGTTGTGTGTTGCCAGAGCAGCAATGCAACTTCCCTCATCCTAATCTCAAAGCACCTGATTTACCAATAAACACAGCAAATGCCAACCAGGGGGAAATTACCAAATTACCATAATATGGGCAGGTAAAATATCTGATGATTGACAACTTTAGTCGTGGAGAATACAGATTGTGGCATGCACTCATAACTGTCTATGCCATGCAGATTCTCTCTTTGCAAAAGGAAAGAAACCATTACAGGAGACCAATAGAGTAAAATCTCTTAAATAGCCTGTAATTGTATATTTTATTTCTTAAATTATCCTTTGAGAAAGTCAACTCTCAATGAACCCGCTAAGCTATGTGCCTACGCTTGCAGGTCCCTCTGATTGTTTGCTTGCCTGTCTCTGTATGTCTATTACTTTGAGGTATGCACCCAGAAATGATCAGCTGGAAGACCCAGCACTAACCAATTCTATATTTTTCTAACATATTCCATCTGCCCATGGCTAAACAAGTTCATATAGGGGAGAAGTTAAGCTAAACTGCACAAGGATTAATTTTCAATTGGTGCACCATTACAATACCATTGTTTATGTGTATTAAATGGCAGATGGAATCCAACAAAGCTTGCGTATATCATCAACAGCCTATCAGTTATCTAGCTGCTATATTGCTATAGAATCCAGCTGAAAACTCCTGTGATAGGATGGTTAACTCAGAACTCGATGGCTTTCTCAGTAGGTTAGAAAAGAGCCCACTAAGAAAAACATGAAAGTTTGGAGGTGACCCTTACCAGATGAGGTACCAGAACATTTTGGAAGAGACTGAAACAGATTCATTGAAGCATCTAAGGATACAGAACCTCTCTAAGGATACAGAACCTCTTCTTCACGCCCCTGGGATCTGATGTGGGTAGTGGACCTACTTTCTTGCAGGAGTGCATCTTTCCTTCTGCTGTAGTTTGATATTTGCAAATACTACAAAAACACAACAATACTTCAGTGACTTCCACCAAAGGGAACCAACCCAAGTAGCACTGGCCCTGGAACTTCTTACTGCTAGTAAGAAAAGAGTATCACGTAAAGTTATCCTTCAGTGTCTAAAGGAAAGCAATCAGTTTCAGAGCTGATTTGTGTTATGTTCATAATGGTATAATGGGCAAAAAAGGGCTAAGAATCCATCATAATTCTTTCCAAAGAAGAAACAAGTATCAGAAGTAATCTCCAAGTGCTGCTTATCAAACCTAAATCTGACAGATTACTTCTTTTCACTTGACACTTGTATATTATTGAGAAAGCAATACAAAAAGATAATAACAACAAAACTAAGAGTGGGCTTGACTGAAAAGCAAAAACTAGCAATTAAGACCCAACCCCCAGAGAACAAGAACTCATAATTAACCATTAATATCAAGGTTGGGCTGAACACAAAGAATCAAGCTGGGTGGAGCAGGAAAGGATGAAAATATTTAAAAGGACAGCAGGCTTGACTACCTTCAACAACACTTTATCAGTCCTCTTGTGAAGTGGCAGTGCTGCAGTGCTAAAAGAATTGCCACAAATCAGGTCCCCAAAGAAAAACCACCAGAAAAAGAACACAGAATAACAATGGAATGCAATGAGTTGCCAAAAGTATCCCCTGAATTCTCTATTGAAACCAAATGAATGAATCATGGTGAATCCATATACTACAAATACAGTTGTTAAGTTCAACTCATACTTGTGTACATTTAATTATCTTGGTACAAACCACTCTACAATGAAAAAACAATAACAGTCTCTGTCAGAACAGTACAAACAATAGAATAAGGGAGAGAGAAAAAAATGTCCAGTGAAACTTTCCCAATCTGTGTAAATAGATCATGAGGTCCCGGATGTATTATGTTCCTCGTTGCATCCTAAAAGACACCTCTCTCCACAAGTTAAAAAACTGTTAAGCTTCTCCACGTCAGTTCATTCTAATGAGAAGCTGCTAGAAGCTTTTACAAAACGGGTGTGTAGCTTAATGCTTTTAGTAAGAGGAAAGACCTGCCGTCAAAGTGAAAGCTGCTAACAAACGAATCTATATACTCAACAGATAGTGTAGAGGCAATCCAATAGGTTTCCAGTACCAGTGGTTCTGAGTGTGATCCAATGCTCCTTTTCCACTAACAAAAAACACTTCCACAAGTGCAGTGGAAATTTCCTTCCTCCCCCCTCCTGCTCCAACCCATGAAGATCATCAGAATGCTGCTCCTAGAGACATGGAACCTTACAGAGCAGCATAAGGCGCAAAACTGACAGTCTGCAATGGGGGGGGGGGAGAATCCGTGAAAACGGAGTCCATTTTGCAGCCAGAAAACTACCTCTAGCTCCAGCCTCCTAACAGGAAGCTGTCTACAGTCAGCCTCATATGCCCTCATGTACAAGGTGAGTTCCAGCAAGAGAGAAACAAAAGACCTGCACTCATTCCAGCTGTAGACTATCTACTTTGTCTGTGCCCAAGGGTCCAGATTCAACGAGCAGCATTTACCTGCAACTTATATGTACTCTAACCCTCCCTTCTCAGTGACTGTGGCCACCACCTGCTTTTTCCAGTGGCATTGACTCTCCTTAGAATTTAATTAATTCATGAATTGCCCATTCCATAGGTAAACAAGTCAGACTGAAATGAGTTCAGGCTAATTTTGTTACGTTGGGGTACTTGATTGAGTAAATAGTTCTCTTGTTAAATTTTGCTTTTAGAGAACTCCTAATTCCCAACACATCTTTCAGCTGCAATGAATTATGTTCCATTTCAAATTTAGATGTAACTCCAAAGAAGCAGGCAGTTTATTCAATTATGTAGTGTGTGTGTTAGTAATTGCTGCCCATTCACAATTCCTCATTAAGAAATGTATACTAGAAATGTCCACTTGGCCTCTGACAACAGCTTGGTTAAATTTGCCAAAAACTGTTCAGAAATAAACCCACACGTATAAACATGAAAAGCGCCTTCTCTGTAAATACCAAAAGCACCCGTCTGTCTTCTCCAAACAATACAAGGACATAGAAGTTACCGAAACAGTTGCATTTCACCTGGCAGTTTGAAGCAGCGCACTCACACATGACAACACATTGATTTTACTTCTACCTCCATGCAGACATTTATGTAAGGAAATCCATTAGGCAGACAGTTCTCATCTCTATTGACTGACAGACTGACAATTGAATACTTTTCACCTTCCAAACTGACTGACAGCTCGACACTTAAACAAGCCTTCAAGTTGCAATAATAGTATGAAACACTTTCAATTACCAGAATCAAACAAATCCAAGATCCCACTAGTTGAATGTGTTTTTCTGAGTGATGCTATGCCTGGCTTGGTTTTACATTGGGTAATTCAGTACCTGGACAAGAATACTGCAAGCAGCAATACAATTTTCTTAAACAATGACCAACTATTTTTTTTTTTAAAGAAACCTGTAAATGTATATGGCTAAAGAAAAATACATGGAGCTATTGCTGGAGATTGGAAATGCTATTTTTAAAGCATTCTTGTCTACTCAAAAGTGATATGTCTCCAATACACAGTCCTTTCATCTGGAACTCAAATTTGGAGTGCTAGTTCAGAGGCAGGAATATGTTGATTGCAGCCTTCTTAAATTATTGTAAACATTAAATCATTTGAAATTAATTACCTATATTGGAAGAAACTCCTTAATACAACCCACTATAGGCCATTAACAGTGCTATTTTACAGATGGTCAAGAGATAACAAGCCTAAATCCTCCAATCACTTATCAAGGTCTTGAACCCAGGTCTTATTTATATATCAACCCCCACTGGCACTCCAGTCTGAAAAAGGAAACAATACCAATCTAAGTACTACAAATTAATGCCGTTGCCATTAGTTAGTAGCTATTTTTCCAGCCCATATTCTCGCTATTTTTATAATCCAAGTGCATGCTAATGAGTTAACCCCTCTCCAATTAAGATCTGATTCTACGGAGGGCATTGATATGAATCACTGTTAGATATATGGGGAAACTCCAGATACAATACTATGTTCTGCAATTTGTAGACGAATAACTAAGGTTGAAAGTATCATCTAAAGTTGTGTAGACATCAATATGTGTTGCTGCAAGACATTCAGCTTGATCAGACTGAAATATCTAAATGAACATGCTTATGAGTTGAACATATACACTGCATAACAGGAAAACAAGTAGGATCAGGGTGCACTCTAATGTACTATAATTGGGTTGACAGAAATAAAAGGAAAAGTCAGAGCCCATCAAGAACTGTTCAGTAAAAAACGCACAAAAAGCAAAAGATTGTCTTTGCAATTGAACAGTTGCATCAAAAATGGTCAGAGCATTTTAAAAGACATAATTTTATGTTCTGAAGAAACAAGATCTGAAAATAAACCATGTTTCCACAGATTTTCCTTACAAAATCTGGCTTTTAAGTCAAGTTATGTCTAAAGAGCTACAGCAACCTCTCACATACAGCAACATACGCATGCACAAACACACACAACTCCAATCCTTCAATACGTTTATTTGTTTTTATCCAAGGCAGGTACAAAAAAAATTATCTTAGTGAAATTTAGTGTTATTTTGACTAGATTGGGGGAGGTATAAATATGGTATAGCTTTTTTTAATTCTAAAATTGCACTTTTCAGGGGGGAACAGATACTTCTATATACTTCAGTGATAATCACTGTGCAAATCTAAAGCAACTATTTAAAGGTATAAATTTATCTTTCTTTTGAAATCAGTGTTATCATATGGATCCTCTGGCCCTCTCTAATTAGAAGTTTTATACCAAAAAGTTAAATTAATTTATGCAAACTTTTTTTAAAAAATGCAATTGGATGATATTTAGGGGGTTTTTTTAAAAAAAAAACTACTAGTCAATAGTGTTTGAAGGAGCCAATATATAATTTACTGTGCATATACTGTAAACTGATTCAAGAGTAGACTAGCTCTTATGCACTACACAGCAAATTGATTTTCTGAATGGAAATTCAGCCTTTATTTAACCCAACAGAGAAACTTTGTTGTACTACATGAAAAGGGATCATGCATATTGATTTCTTTATTACAGCTCTTGTATTCAGTAAACATTCATGATCTGCAAAGCAATTTTTTGTACTTTTAATATTGTCACAATAGATCTCTCTTTGGAAGTAGCTTTAGATTGCAGAAGATATGAAATATCATCTTCCTTTGCTGTAATAAAAAAACCAGACACATTTTTTAAAAAAATAGATTTTTTAAAACCTCTGTAGAAATGCTACTTGTTCCAATTTATCCCTCAAAAAATCTTTATTAAAAAACCAGCAACTTGACAAACACATTCAGTAGCCCCTTCAACAAGAGAGGAAGAAAAGTGGGTAATGAAAAGAAGGTAAAAGAAAGCTACCAGTTCATATTTCAGGAATGAACTGTGGAAGTCTCTGTTATCCTGACCGATGAACCTAAAATATTATAGTAATGGAACATGAATTTTATATTGCTTCCTTTTGAACACAATTAAACTTCAGAGAACATTAACATGTACTTTCTGAAACTGATGTAAGCAATTAAAAAATTGCAACCAAAATGTTTTGTGAGGCGTAATTACTATAAGGTCACTAGATATTATTTGGAGTCAGTTTAGTTTATCACATTACGACATGACAGGACGCGAGGCAAAAATTATAAATTCCTTCCCTAAATCTGTCCCTTTCTGATTTAGATGGATGAAGAATAATTAACTCTTAATTATTCAGATGACTTCAAGGCAGTTTTAGGATTCAGCAAAAGAATTCAGTCATTTTAACTAAGGAAAGCAGTCTCCTATCATTTATCAAATCTTGCAACTTGACCAATGATGAATAAAAAAATCTATGTTTACCCACAGTCCTAACTGCTACCTTAGAGCTGGTTAAGCAACAAAATTTCCTTTAAATTCTACCATATGCAAATCATCAGATGCAATTTGCATTTTAAAGTATTTAACTCTACATATTTATTGGATTTTGAGGCCATGCTGATCATTGATTTATGTGCTTCTGGCATTCATATTTCCATATTTGTATGATTCTGATGACAGTAATAATTCAAATACGCAGAAAGTTGTTCTTTGAACAATATCTTTAATTACGTCCTCAAAGCATCATTGTTTTGCCTGGTGTCCTGACAAAAACAGTTTGAAATGAGAAATGGCACTAAGATCCAAAATGCACAAAAGTACATTTGTCCTTTGCTGTCTAATACCAGATATGCAGAGATGACTTTTCATGTTAACCAATCCCCAGCCCTAAACAGACTGCAGAGCCCAGCAACCTTGCGTGTAAATACTTTATTAATTCTGACACACTTTCACGACAAATTCAATCACAGTTCATGAGATTTCTGTTCAAAATGCAAAACCTGCCCCGTTTACTTTGCCGCTAACTCAGAAAGTTTTCCTGCCATGTATTCTTATTGGAGTTGTCACAAATTATGTGCACTCTTATGAAAGCTATCAAGAACTGTAATCATTAAAAGATCCACCAATGTTTTGCTGATTTATTTGCTCAAACAAAACCATCTCAGGATTCTCTTATCATTGTCACCCGAAGAATTCTCCTTACCATTACTTTTGGCACTCAGACATGTTTGCAAACTTTTTAAAATAATTGCTCAGTCATGTACATATATACAAGACTAATGCATTAGCTGATGCAAAGTACTCACAGTTGAGCATTCCTATTCATACCAGTATTCATTTAAATATTGTGCACACGTCAGGTATCGTAATATTCTAGCTTTTCAATGTAATATATACACACAAATCCTTATACTTATTGGTGTTGTTTTTATAGCTTGTTTTCTGCATAATTCATTATTCAGCTTCTCTCAGGGACATTGTTCCGTTTTTTGTTTTTTTTTTAAAGGAGCTGGCAGTCATGTTGAGCCATTTCTTTTTTTTAATGAAACTTTGAATGCTGCAGAAATAAAAAGGAACTCAACGTTCTCTCCGCCAACCTTTTAACTTTCCACATGTAACAAAATCGTTGTGAGACAGATTATTGTACAAAACATAGAATGAGGTGCCACTTTATAAAACGCTTTTTAGTAGGATTTGCCATTTTTCTTAAAACTCTTTAAAATATACCTTTGGTATAAGTAGGCTTCAAAAAACAATATTCCTTTCCAGTAAAACCTGGCAAAAGCTTCAGTAACAGATGTGTTTATCTGTGACTTGGAGATACTGCCAAAACAAACAAACAAAAATCTATAGGAAAAAGTCCTATGTTTTATTTATGGGCTCTGAATAAAAATTTGGGGATGATGCAACAATACATAACACTGTTTTCATTTATGAGAACACCTCAGGCAAAAGAATATCTAGTATGCAGAATGTTAGGCTTCCGTAATATAGCTACTTCATTTCTCTCCATTCTCCAGATAAGAAATCTATCTGTGGAAAAACTCAAGGGATTAAAGTAGCTGCAGTTAGGGAAAGGTGCATTTCCCACCATGCAGATTTAAAAAAAATATATTGTCTTATTATGGTCTAATTATCATGTTACATTTAAAACTAGCTGAGCATCAAAGTGTGTTCCAAGAGCAGCATAATTTTCCTGTAGTTGTAACATGGCTAGGATAAAAAAAGAGAACACCTTACATAGATGTAAAACAAATTGTGCAGCTGGAAATGTACATGATATTTGGCCGAAGAGATTTTAAGGAAACAAATCAGGGCCAGTCGCTGTTTTCTACTACCTACAGATAAAAACATTTACTTTGTTGTTCAGTTTTAATCAGTTGCTAGTAAAATTATGTAAGTAGATTTATCACTACCCTGAGGCATTACTACATGCAGAACAGAAACAATAGGTTTTTATTGATAACATTCAGCACTTTTCCTTGTACTACGTCTTGTAAAGAACATACTGGAAAATGTATTGGGAAGGATGAAAAATAAGCGATACTGGTAAGAAAAGTTACAACAGAATGTTTTGAGGGTTTTTTTGAAAAAGCACACAGAGGCTGAAAAACAATCCAATGCACACACTTTTACACTCCCTAGTGGCTAATCCAGGAATAGCACTGCAGGCCCTTTACAGCTGGTCTGCAATTCTAGCCAAAGAGCCAGAGTGGTTGCTGCAGCAGATGTACTAAATAGCAAGCAGATTGACAAGGCACTGGAAAAGCTGTCTGAGAATGCCCATGCAAAGCTTCAAAAGAGAATACAGCACCGCAACAGGATATGTCACTGAAGAAAACAGCAGTGTACAGTAGAACCCTTTTATGATCAAAGCCCAAAACTAAAGCAGGACTCAGTCCACTGAATCGCACCTATTTTTGAAAATCTTATCTTGCTCCAATGATGTTGACATTTCAAAATAAACTCTGAATTTGTTACTTATTTCATACTTAATCTATACACTAAGAAAAATTCACATTTCCTTTGCCAGTGGCTACATTAAAAAATATGGGGTAGAGGGAATAATACAGGAGAAAAACATAAGGAAAAAAAATCTCCACACACACATCTGTTCCCTGAACAGGCAAAACATTAATAGAGGGGGTTTGTCACGGTTTTGCAAAACAAAACAAGCTATAACATAGACAAGTAATATATTAATAAACATGTTTAAAGCATTTAAGATTTTGTAAGGGATCTTAATGTATTATCAAATTCTATATGAAGAACAGAAGCTGAGTTATTAGGAAAATAATCTATTCAGTGTTCAGTCATTTTACTACACACTTATTATTTCACAGATTCTTCTGAATTCATCTAGCGATCATTAGCATGCTAGAGAGACCCTTTATGCATATACCTGTTCTTGCTTTATTTGTGTGGCAGATACTATACGTGCTATGGCTAAGATGTTTTAAGCAAGACCAGGTGTTCTCCAGAGCAGACAATTATTTGTTTGGGGACCAGAGTATAATGCACACATGTTCCTTCCTAAGGAACACCAGAAGGGACAAACTAATGCTTGTTGCACTGACATTTCTGCTCGTTGACCCTTTAATCAAAATTGGTTTTTACTGCAAAGCTCACAAAATGGGGAGACAAAAAGCAGGAGAACTAGGTACTAGACATTCTCAGGGTCAGGTTAATATGAAAAGAATTACAGGAACAGAAAATAAGCTAATATGCTTAATGCATATAGCAGCAGATCTAATTTACTTTTCCTTCTACAATAACTCATTAATTTACCCTCTTGCATCCTCGTCATAATTTCAATTGGGAGGAAAAAGACTATGGAGAGCAGAACTACAACATGGTAATCAAATGGGTAAATGGGTACATATTTTAGTTACAGTTAAGGCCTTTTGGAAAATATATTTCAGGAAAATTAATGAACCCCTAAATCAGTACAATAAAACATAAAGAATTTATACATAATTAAGACATTCATCTTCATGCTACAGAAGAAAAGTTGTTGTTTATCATCTAGATGTTAAAATGAAACTCCTAAACTTTTTATCATTTGTGGAGATGAGCACCATTTCTATTAATAATGAGGGACAGAAAACTGCAACAGACCATTTTATTTGGGGGGGGGCAGGAAATCTCTTTTTAAAAACATCCACAGCTTAAATTACTGTCATCAGATGCTTAAAAACAAGGGCTGCAAAAATACGTACAACTTGCTTAAAATATGCTTAATAAAGAAATCTATTTCTAGCATACACTGAAACAAATTTTGACTCCAGTGACACCCTTAAGACCAACAAAGTTTAATTCTGGGTATAAGCTTTCGTGTAAGAGTAAATATCTTACATTCTTCAGTATTGAAAAAAATCAAATAGAAATTTTATTTGAACAAAATGTGAATGACTCAGTTATTTATTTGCGTATTTTGGAAGCTGCCTGGGGGGGGGTCAAGATTAGAATAGCAATAATACTTATTTTATATTGTTCATTTTCAACTAATTCCACTGTGTATTAATAATTAAGATCTGAATGCTGGCTATTTTAAAAAATAATCTGCATCCTCTCCATTGAACATAAATAAGTTTTTAAAAATAAATCCAGATATTCAGACTAATGAAGCCATGTTGTGGTCAATTAAAATAAATGGTTTAAAATGTAACATGAATAGCGACTCACTTATCGAATACAGAAAACCCACCTTTTAAGAATAGCTGCCTCAATAAAAGCTGCCTAAAGAGAGAAGCAAAAAATTCCTGTTTCTATTAAATCCCTTAAAACTGTACCAAGAAAAGAAATGGATTTGGGGGGTATCATTTTACCTGTGTTCTAGTGTTCAACACAATTCTAGTACTGTAGAATCTTAAGTATTTGAACGTTAGGAAAGAAACAGAGGCAACACTATTTACACTATAGACCCTCGATTAAAAAGTAACATGCAAATTGTAATAGGGTGGGGCGTGTGTGAAGGTGTGATTTTAAAAAATGACTAAGCATACGAAGAAAGAAAAATGTACAGGTCAACTCATTTATAATAATTCAACCTTCGTCTTCTGATTTACTTACTGTAAAAATCTATTAGAGCTCCAATTTGGTAGTGAACTGTAGCCATCTACTGGAATGAACAGATAAAGCAAATGCTTCAGACAATATTCATCCCCAAGAATCTGGCAGGCTTGGCTTATTATCTAATCTAGCCCAGGGAAAAAATGAACACAATTAGATGCTATTAATACTATTAAAAGACATTCCTGTCTCAGCTTCTGCTTTTTTCCAAACAGTGGGTTATAATTTTGGTACCACAACTGGAAAAACACATCTATACAATGCCTACATTGTTTCCTACCCCAATTATTTATGTTCCCTAAAACCAGAAACGAAAATCATTATGTGATCTAGAAATTATTGCTTATCAGATGCAGTCCAGAAGACGACTTAACTATCTTTGTCAGTAGCTTACGTTAACTAATTGCTTTCTTTATGAAGCAATAGATCTAGCAATGAAATTTTGCTCATTTATATAGCTAAAGGTCTGAAAAGAGATAAAGCTGAAACTCAAATACCTAACATTTCAGTACTACACATACTTGGTGCTTGTTGACACTAGGACCTGTACCACAATTCTTTGCAATCCACCATCATTCCTGTGCTGGGATAATACTTTGCAAGTAAAACTGAACATATGTCTCTTAAACTTGAAATGCATAAAAAAATCCAGGCAGAATATGTACCCTAATTTCTGGAGAACTCCAGAGTAAAAGGTGAGTGAGGCCACCCTTCTGGCTGTTTAGCCAACTGATAGGATGGAGAGTCTCAGAAAGATCCAGCTACCCTTATTCACCGGCTTGTGTAATTACTTCCCAGAACAACTCAACTAAACCCTAACCTACTTAGCTTATATGTTGGCCCTATACACTTTCATTTACTCAAGTGTCTGGTCATTTTCTTGGTTTGTTATTTTTATTTTACTTTCTCTTGTTTATTTCACTTTCTCCAGTTTTGCAGTACTTGACCAATTTTACTGCTTTTTATTGTTGATTACATGCTGAGCTGTTTTTAACTACTGATTTTATGCGGAAGTCACCTCAAATACAAAGATGTCACCTGTAAAGTGAGTAAATAATAAAAAGGTAAGCTGCTAGCTCCTATAGCTCCACAGAAAAGCTAGGGAAGATCTTGTGATGCGGATATGACTTCACTGCTTTACACCAATCACTCACAGTGCTGCAAATGGTCCGAGCAACTGCAATACTTCCTAGACAAGCTTCTGCCTAGTTTGTTTATTTAAAACATTTCTAGACTGTTTTTCCTACACTAAAAGATAACAATACAAAAATCGATAAAACAATCAATCCAGAAACCAATACTAATTACAGCTCAGCTTAAAAACTTATTAGACAAAGAAAAACCAGAAAAATGAACTCAATTAATGCTAAGTGGAAAAGTAAGATTTTGCATCCTTTACAAAGGTTAAGAGAAGAAGGTTTCTGTTTCAAGAAGTGGCTACTAGTTCTAAGACAACTGTTCTTGCTTGACAAACTGACCACCGATGGGGCTTGGTAACCAGTCTAAATTGGCATGTGGGCTCCTATGGAGGTGTGTATGGGTTCCAAGTATTAAAGGGCTTTAGAAGTTAAAACCAGCTTCCTAAATGGGAAATCAATAGCACAACTGGTATGTGTGTCTGCTGCCCAGCAACCAGCTGCTAAGCACTGTATTAACTGAAATGTCTGAGTGGCCTTAAAGGGCAACCCCAGATATAGCATGTTGCAGTTTTCAAACCTTAAATGTTGCAAAAGCACAGCTCCTGAAGGTTGGATCAACCTAGAAGAAAAATGTCCAACATCACATGTAGCAACTTCAAAGCAAGAAAATGGCATGTTATTTATGACAAAAATGTCACTGGAAACAGCTGACACTTTTCCACATGTTAACAATGATTAGGAGAAGCCACCTTGCCTTGGGGTAGAGCAGCAGCCATAAAATTATACCTTGGCTGTGATCACACTGGTGACTTGGCGTGATATGGGTTAAAGTGTGGTGGGATATATCAGCCACACAGCACACCTTGCTGTGCGTCACCCATGGAGACATCCCGTGGTAAAGCATCCACATTATTGTGGCGGCTCAGCCATGGAGTGAACTGCAAAAACAAATCCAAAACCCATGTGTGCGTAGTGCGCATGCACACACATGCACACATAGGCAATTCTTTTAAAAAACCGCCTCCGTAGCGGCAGAACAGATCTGCAGGTTCACACTGCCAAATCCATTCTGTGCCCACTCCCCCATGTTCAGAAATCCAGCCATGTCCAATGAATGCATGGGGAAACAAAAACACTACTTTGGAGGTGGTGGCCTTTTAACCCGGCTCCAAGTCGTTCTCTGACGGGGTGAGTACGCCTGGGGAATGCCCGACAGATGTCGCTGTGTGATCGTGCCCGTTTAATCTGTTCGTAAAATGTGCCTATATCGGGCCAAACTGCCAGTCTGGACACAACTCTTGTATTGAGATCTTGAAGTGATCCAGTGATGGCATCCTAATACACTCCACAAGGAAAATCAGAAGACCAGTATTTCAGGATTGCTTCTTTTTCTGCTTTCTCTTTTCAGTTTTATCTTCTCATGGTCTCTCTTGATATAGCCCCAATTTCCCTTTTGATCAGATTAACACCAATCACCTCAGGTTGTACCAAATAATGGTGGGATTTTCGAATTGATATTCATTGCCCAGCTCAAGACAGAAATGTAGCACTTACATGACGGAAAAAGGAGGCTTCGCTTTTACTCCCTTTATCCACTGGCTGGTAAAAAAAAAGCGACCTTTCATTTTTTGATGTTGCATGTGGACACACATAAAACATAACACACAAAAGGAGGGAGATCAACACTCAAGTGCATTTTTAGTACACACGGTTCCTATCCTCATGGGTTCACTGCTCATACTTTCAAGTGGTTGAAAATAGGAAACAGTACGGTTAGAAATTTGAAGGGTAAGAACTAAAAGAGGAGCTCTACTCACACAAAAGATCTTTCATGCCTCTCCCTTCTGGCTGAGCCCACCACCAAAGCCACATCATAGGAAAAAGGGTGCCCTTGGTAACAGTGCAGGATGAGGAAAAGGAGACAAATGTGGACTCGGCCAAAATCCCTCTCTGGAATACACAGAATATACTAACAAAAGGGAACTTTGAATTCAACTCAGAATTATGAAATGATAATGAAAACCACTTTTTTTAATGAACATAAGTTCAAAGTAAACCATAGGTCAATCCTAACCCAGCCTCCTGCATCAGGGCAGGACTTTCATTCATCCTTGCAATAAAGACCTCCAAAGGAAGAAAGTGGCTCATCAATTCTGTGTTAACTCAAAATGGGATGGGGATTACACTTCGTTAGGGCTTGAAATAGGCTGCACTGCTGAATCAAGAACACTGGACTCTAATAACAGAGTACATATCAAAACTTTTCAAAATAATTTCAAAAGTATTTATTAGACAGACACACAGCAGCCATATATGAGAGCTTCCCAACCCATGCATGGCCAGGCTGATGCGATTTGTGTGAACTGGCACTTCCATCTTCTCTATGGCAATGTCCGGTGATCCTGACAGCAAACAGAAGTGCAGCGACCATCACAGGGATCAGGGGGTTCACCTTAGACACACTCTGTTCACAAAAATTATGTGAGATACCCAGCAGCCCCTAAGGATTAAGTAGTTTGAGAACTGTCATTATCAAGTTTTGCCTGCTTTTGTAAGCTACGATATTCTTCAAATCAAGTTTCTGTTTCTAGCTTTGGAATGGTAAAGAAAAGTAAGGAAGATACTATGCCACAGCAGAGTACGTCGCCAAATCCACACCTGCTTTGAAAGTCATGTTTGTCGTTACCCCAACACTGTCAAGCCAATCAGTTGCATAAAGGCTGCCATTCTAGGTCTCTAAATCAACCACTCTTTCAACATCTGTTTCTTGAACCTAAGCATTACTAATACACTAAGATAACTACTTTTGTTTTCACCAATTACTTTCACTCCAGTGCTTAGAGAACTGATTTCAAAAACAAGCATAAATTGATTCCAAACACTCTAATTATCAGTAATGAACACCTATGCTGTTCTATAAGTGGAGAGGTGATTGCTTACAAAACAAGGGGGAAATATGTAAATATAATGGTAAAGCATCTAGAAATATCCTAGCGTACTCTACTCGCATAGTCTGAAAGTCACTGTCATTTTTAAATATCTTTATTTTAACTACCTTTTTAAAGTACCAAAAAAATCAGATCACACAAATATGACTTTAAAATTAATAAACTGAAGAGCACACAAACAGTCTCCCTGACACAAAAAGTTCTAACTCACCTAGATTTATTCCTAAAAAACCACTTCAGATCCCAACAGGTTTAGAATGGTAACTTACAGGTGCCCTCTGCTGGTCATAGATGACCTTTACAAAGCAGGCTCAATGGCAAATATTTGGGTAGGGAGGGAGCAATCAGGAGCTCTACCACTGCACAATACAGTGTAGCATTCTGGTTGTGTTTATAATTTGTTCAATTTCTTCC
>NW_015169778.1:1953852-1964132 GCF_001447785.1 Gekko japonicus
CCGTAACTACTGTTATCTGTCTGGCTAATGGGAGTGTGAATTTCAGGAAGACAGATAGGAAGAAAAACAACAAACTGTTGGCAAAAAGACTAGGGTGAAATTAGATACTGGGCAGACTTTTCTGGGAATAACACCACTTAGGTTTCTGACACATGAAAGGGAGGGGGAAACCCCAAGGTATAAGCGGCACCAGAGAAAATAATCGCTTTATCTTAATTAAAACAGCTATTTCAGTTATACAGCAATATGGAAAAAGAAGATGCACTTGGCTCCTGCTCCTTAGACTTAAAGTCAGAATCTCAGAACCTTTTTGCCAAACTCCTATATCAGTACAAAGTTGGAAAGAAAACCACACTCTTTTTACAATGTTATATTACAAAACCGAGAACCATGGTAACAGTTTCCATACCTCCTGCACACCATCTTCCATCCAACTACCGCCGAAAAGAGTCCGTAAAGCAGGGTATCAGAAGAATATACATGTCCCACTTGTGCACATCTCAATTCTTCTTAGCCCCAGTTCGTACACACAGTTCACAGAAGGGTGGTTCTGGAATTCTTTAGTGAAGGAATAATGCCAGGGAAGAGAGGGAAATCTCAAAAGCCAGAAATCAGGGCTCAAAAACATGATATGCCCAACACATCTCAGGTCATGGGTGCACAACCAGACTCACAGTTAGAGGAACGTCAGAAGAACTCCCCTTAACCAGTGCTTGTTTATTTGGTCCTGCAGGGGACTGCTGTGAGGGGGGAGGGGGCACTTTCAGTTTCCCTCCTGCTCCATTTTTGGCAGCAGCCAGGTACATGGAGCCAGAGAAAAGGGGCAAAAAGCCCCCTCACCACCACCATTTTGACCAGTGCAAACTGGGCAGGAGGGAAAGTCAAAGTTCCTTCTCCACTCCCCCACAGCACTCTCTCACAGCACCAAGCAAATGAACACTGTTTAAGGTGAATTCCCCTGACCTACATCTGACTGTGAGTCCAATCATGCACCTGTGACCTATGTTGGGCATATTGTGTATTAGGGCCCTAACTGCAATACTACTGCACTTTATGGAAGACAGTATCTACATAATGGAGAGGGGAAAAACTCCTGAAATTCCTCCTGCACACTATGGAGGCCCAGCATAGTCTAGGAGATAGAGTGCTGGACTAAGATCTGGAAGACTCAGGTTCAGACTGCTGCCACTCTGCCATGGAAGCTCTTTAAGGTACCTTGAGATGGTCACTCAGTCTCAGCCTATCCTAGCTCACAGGGCCGTTCTTATAAGGATAAACTGGAGGAGGAGACAACAATGTTGTAAGCTGCTTTGTGTCCCCCACAGGGGAGAAAAGCAGGGTATGAATACCTAAATACAGGGCTTCTTTTTCTGAGGGAATGTGCCGGAACAGACTTCCGGAACCTTTTCGAGTTTTCAGTATATAGATTGAAAACTTCATTTCCCTCTTGAGAGTTCCAGCTCCTCTTTTTCCAAAAAAAAAAGCCCTGCCTAAATAAATAATTATATTGGTGCCACAGAATTAGTTTTGGTGGCTGGAGAATGTAAGGAATGTAGTGCAGCATTCTAAGCAGGCTAAACATGGCACCTCACCGATGAGAAGGAAGAGAATCTGAAAGGCAAATTTAACAAAAGCATTTCTGCAATGCACCTCCACTAAGGTGCAATGGAGGGACCCTACTCACACGCAGTTATGTTCCTGTCTTAAAACATGCTGATAGGTGGAAGCAGCCCAATAGTAAGAACATCGTTTTATCATCAACTTAATGAAGTTGCAGAATTTGGCAGTGGTGGGCCATGAGATCAAGGCCAACATGGCTTCACATATCTAAGCCCCTAAGGGACCCAAATCACATTTCCCCCCTTTTTTTTGTACAAGGTTAAAGCATTTGACTACCCTTAAGTAGAACAGGAGGATTATTGAAGATTTTCTAGCATAACCTTAACCCCTTCACTTCACCAATGTTTCTGTTCAGTTTATTTTCCAGTCTTTCATCCACTCACCTGTGGGAAGTAGAACTGACTGATGTTCCAACCATTACCAAGGGAAGGTTCACATTATGTATACTTTCCTGGAAGAAAAGAGCCTGGTCCAGGTTGACCAGTGACTGGTCAGATGGGCTGGCTATGTTAGGCTGGGAAAGGATGGTAAAGAACTGAACACATGAAGTTGCCTTATATCAAATCAGATTATTGGTTTACCAAGGTCAGTGTTGTCTCCTCTGACTGACAGCAGCCCTCAAGGGTCTCAGGCTGAGGTCTTTCACATCACCACTGCCTGATGCTTCTAGCTGGAAACTGAACCTGGGTTCTTCTGCATGAAAAACAGATGTTCTACCACTGAGGTGCAGCTCCTCCCCAATTGCCTAGCTGCTATATGGCCTGAACTGAGGTCAAGGCCAATTCACTGTGGTTTGTTGCCCAAACAAGCTACACCTATTGCTTCCCACCCACACCACCTCCATCCAGGTGACAACCGCTGCAATCCATGCTGCTGGTATCCGGGAGTGAGACAAGCCCATGAAGAACATCTGTGTCCTCTTCACTGGGCTGTCCAAAGTGTTGCTCTGCTGGCTTGGCCACAGAACAAGGATTGAATGAAGGTCAGGAATTGAAAGGCTACCTCCTCCACGTACTACTTCTCATCTTCTGTCTGATTCTCTTAATCTATATCTACTGGGACCAGAACTTTGTAGGGCACATATTTGATAAGTAGGAAGAGAGAAAAAAGATGATACAGAAAGGTTTTCTGTCTTCTATCTTAGAAAGATTGTTTTCCAAAGCCTCTGAGAGCCAGTTTGGAGTAGTGGTTAGGAGAACCAGGTTTGATTCCCCACTCCTCCACATGCAGCTACTGCTGTGACCTTGGGTCACTCACAAGTTCTTTCAGAGCTGTACTCTCAAGGGCAGTTCTCAAGAGAGCTCTCTCAGCCCCACCTACCTCACAGGTGTCTGTTGTGGGGGGAAAAAGGGAAAGGAGATTGTAAACCACTCTGAGACTCCTTCAGGTAGTGAAGGGTGGGGTATAAATCCAATCTCTTCTTCTTCTTCACTTGTCTTTTACAAATACCTCACACTATGTGAAATTGTGAACTGATGCTTCCTGCTCTAATGCAGCGAACATCAGTGAACTCTGGAAACAAGTTATACAGTACCTTATACTGTATACAGCAAAACAGGTTGCTTATCTGTAACTGATGATCTTCGAGTGGTCATCTGTGCATTCACACCTCAGGGATATAATGCGCCTGCGCCGAACTCGATTGGTTCCTCTTGAAAGTGAAAGGGATTTTTGCACCCGCTCCCCAGTCACGCACCGGCCCCACTGCGCATGACCAAAGGAGGGGCACGACAATCCCGCCAGTTCCTTCTGACCGCTGCCATCAGTCTCAAAGTAATAAAAAAAGGAGAGGACCAAAAGCAGAGGTGAAGGAGGGCGGGAGGTGTGAATGCACAGATGGCCACTCGAAGATCATCAGTTACAGGTAAGCAACCTGTTTATCTTCTTCGTGGTCTCTGTGCTTCACACCTCTGGGAGATTAGCAAGCAAAAACAGGCCTACCTGGAGGAGGGAGCTGAAGGTCCTAGACTTGCACTGCCTGCAACACTGCCCGTCCTACGACGGAACATTGATGAAGATGCACATCCAGGGCACAATGCTTCACGAACGTGTGGGGAGTAGCCCAGGTTGCTGCTTGATAGATGTCAGTGAGCAACGAACCTCTCAGGAAGGCTGTGGACGTGGCTACTGCCCGGCTGGAATGCGCTCGGAGCAGGCCCGGAAGTGGCTGTTTGGCCAGTAAGTAGCACAGTTTGATGGTTTCCACAATCCACTTGGATAGACATTGTGAAGAAAGCTTCTTCCTCTGCACAGGTGTGCTATAGGAGACGAACAAGGCCGGTGACTGATGAAATGACCTTGTCCTATCGAGGTAGAAGAGTATGGCTCTCTTGACGTCTAGAGTATGAAGACGGCATTCCTCATTGCTCGTAGGGGACGGGGAAATCATCAGAAGAGCTATGTCTGCTCGCAAATGGAACTCAGAAACAACCTTGGGCAGGAAAGAGACATCTGGGGCCAAGGTGACACCATCATGGTGAAAAACCAAATACGGAGAATCACAACGGAGTGCAAACAATTCGCTTACTCATCTTCCTGAAGTAATGGCTACTAGGAAGGCAATCTTCCACAAGAGAAGCTGCAGGCTAGATGTGGTCATGGGCTCAAATGGTTTGCCTGTTAATCTGGTCAGTACTAGAGGTAAGTCCCAGGAAGGAGTCGCCACACGAGCCGGAGGAAAGAGGCGAGTGAGGCCCTTCAGAAACTGCTTCATTTGCAGGTGAGAAAAAACGGAATAACCATCCACCTCAGGATGATAGGTGGAAATGGCGGCTAAGTAGACCCTTAAAGAAGAGCAACTAAGACCCAAGTCCAGGCAGGTCAACAAGAATCCGAAAACTATCCTCAAGTCTTTAGGGGGTGGTGGTAAACCCAACAACTCAAGGTACAACAGGAATTTCTTCCACTTCCCTTCATAGGAAGCACGTGTAGCTGGCTTCCGACAGTTCAACAGAACAAGGTCTATCCTGTTTCTGAACTGTGCTAAGGGATTCTCCACACCGTGAGTTTGAGGTGTGGTATGTCATGGTGAAGCATTCGGCCCTCCTGAGCCAGGAGGAGATCTGGTCCCAGGGGTAGATGTATGTATGTGCCCCGGGAAATGTGGAGCAGAGTCGGGAATCAGTGCTGACGTGGCCACCATGGTGCCACGAGGATGCACTGAGGTTGTTCCTTCATGATCTTGCTCAGCACTCTGGTTAGTAGAGGAATTGGAGGGAACAGGTACATGTGCCTGTGGGACCATGGGAACAAAAGGCCGTCCCCCAAAGACAGAGGGTCCTGTCCCGCCCTGGTACAGAACAGATGACACTTTGTGTTCTGACGCGTTGCGAATGCATCGATTTCTGGCTGACCACATCTGTGGAAAATTGATTGGAGGTAAGCCCAGTTGAGCTCTCACTCATGGAAGGATGCGCCTCCCCTGCTCGGAAAGTCTGCATACACATTAAGCGATCCTGGCAGGTGAGCAGCAATGATGAACATGCCCCATGATTGACGCTCGGTCCAAATCTCCCAGGCCAGTCGACAGAGACCCCTGGACACTGTCCCACCTTGCCTGTTCAGGTAACACAGTGCGGTGGTGGTGTCTGTCAGGATTGCCACCATATGGTGAGCCATGAGGTGGCGAAAGGACCTTAGGGCATACTGGATGGTGAGCAGTTCCAGGAAATTGATGTGTTTGTGGGTCACATGCAGTTCTCATTTGGCACCCACACACACGCCTTGGAAGTGAGCCCCCCATCCCCACAGGGATGCATCCGTGGTTAGGGTCATTTTGGGGCTGGGTGCAAGAAATGGGGCTCCCTGAAGGATGTTGTCTGGAGTTTCCCACCACTGTAGGGAATTCAGCACTTGCACGGGTAGCATGAACCGTTGAGATTGGGGCTGCCACTGTGGATGGAAATGTCTGAGGAACCACAGCTGAAGCAGTCTCATCTGTAGTCTGGCGAAGACAAGTACCGCTGTGGTGCAGGCCATCAGACCCAAGAGCCATTGAATCTGCTTTACTGATGCATCTCCCTGTGTTTCTATCAGTTTGATGAGAGTGATAATGTCCCATGCCTTTTTGGGAGGGAGAAAGGCTCGGCAGACAGTCGAATCCAAAATTGCTCAGATAAATTGGACTCTTTTTTTCTTTCTTTTTTTATTCCGTAGAGACTGTCAAAAATTGCCAATGCCGACTATATTTCAAGTCACCATGGCGGGGTATTGGGGAAAGTTTTCAATTAGCAATAATTGCGCCTCAGATTAACCTCATTGGCTATGATACTGCCACTGCACAAAGCTGATCAATTGGACTCTCAATGAAGGAAGGAGCATTGACTTTTTCAGGTTCACCCTCAGGCCCAACACATCTAAGGTGACCAGCGTTAAATCGATATGGTTGACCAAAGTCTCTCTGGAGCTTGCTACCAGCAACCAATCGTCTATGTACATAAAGATCCATACACTCTGGAGGCGGAGGTATGCTGCGACGACAATCAACATTTTTGTAAAGACTCTGGGCACTGTTGAGAGTCCAAAAGAAAGGGCTTTGTACTGAAAATGGCCTTCTGCAACTGCAAAACGCAAAAACTTCCTGTGAGATGGGTGGATAGTTATATGAAAATATGCATCTTGCAAGTCCAGGGTTACCATCCAGACACATTCACTGAGAAGGGGGAGAATGCTCTATAATGTTATCATTTGTAATTTCCGATAGAAGATAAACTGGTTGAGTTCCCTGAGGTCCATAATAGGACAGAGTCCTCAGTCTTTTTTGGGACTGTAAAATAACAGGAGTAGAACCTGTGTTGACGCTGTGCAGTCAGGACTGGTTCAATAGCGTCCAAGAAGGTTCTGGATTTCTTCCAGGAGCATACTGGATGGTGGAGTAATTATAAAGTTGGGGGCCTCAGGTACCTGGATAAATTCTATGAGGTACCCCTTTTCGATGATGGACAGTACCCACTGGTCTGATGTTATTCGCTGCCAAGCATCTAAGTAGGGAGACAGGCGGGTAGGGGTGGGATGACAGAAGTCAAAGGCTCTGCTTGGAAGCTTTCTGAGTCTTAGCTTTAGGCTGAGAGATGGATGACAATTTTGGTTTGTGCCCATAAGGGCAGGAAGACATGGTGAGTGAGCGTTGCCACTGTGTTTTTGGACAGAGAGGATCTGCGAGACCATGCTTGTTCCAGGATTTCGCTTTGGCTAGTTAAGGAGCCGATGTGACTCCTAAATTCCACAACATCTTTATACTTTTGTCTAGGTCTTGCAGGACCGTTATCAGTTGTGGCACTGAAAAGGCCCTCACCTTCAAATGGAAGGTCCTCAATGAGAGTCCTGGTGTCCTGCGGTAGGGCAGGAGAATGCAACCAGGCGTGACGTCGGAGGGTAACTGCTGAAGTCAGCGTTTTTGGTGGCTGCATCCAAAGTGTGCTTAGCTGCAATGAGCTGATGCTTAGCCAAAAACATTCCCTCCTTCTGAATCCTGCAAGCCTGACGGTTAGTGTCCTCAGGGAGGGTTGCAATAAATTCAGACATCTGCTCCCAAAGAGCAAACTGATATCTCCCCATACATGCTGTATAGTTTGAGGTCTTGATGCCAAGAGCGCCTGCATAATAAAATTTTCTTCCAAACGAATCACGTTTCCTTCCTTCTTTCTCAGAGGGGGTGGAATGACCGCGTCTGCCCTTGGAGGAAGAAGTGACTAAGACAGAATTAGGTTTAGGGTGGGTAAACAGAAATTCAGCACCCTGCTCCTGCACTTTATACATGATTACCCTCTGGCTCGAGACGGGTGTAGATGCCGGGTGAGACCATGGGACTTTAGCCGCCTAAAGGAGGACCAAAGTTATCGGTAAGGCAATTGGAGTAGAAGTGTCCATCTGGATGATATCGAACACGGAGTCTGTCACAGTAGGTGGGGGCTGTACCGCAGACAGAGTGAGTGTGTTAGCTATCCACTTGATGAAAACTCCATAAAATTTCAAGTCTTCTGAAGGGGAGATTGGAAGATCATCGCCCACTTGTTGAGGCGGCATGGGTTCCACCAGATGATCAGGGGTTTTGTCCCCTGAAGCGTCTGAAGAGACGGAGTGCTCAGACAACTCAGAAAAGGATATAGGTAGTTTGGCGTAGTGGTTAAGTACACAGACTCTAATCTGGGAGAACGGGGTTTGATTCCCCACTCCTCCACTTGCACCTGCTGGATGACCTTGGGCAAGCCGTAGTTCTGATAAGAGCTGTTCTTGAAAAAGAGCAGTTTCTGTCAAGAGCTCTCTCAGCCCCACCTACCTCACAGGGTGTCTGTTGTGGTGAGGGGAAGGGAAAGGAGTTTGTAAGCCACTCTGAGACACCTTTGGGTAGTGAAGGGTGGTGTATAAGTCCAATCTCTTCTTCTTCTTCTTCTTCTTCTTCTTCATTTTTGTTTATGGAATCGGGTTCGATGGCTCTTTAAACTTTGGAACTGTCAGGTATGACTGCTTGGAAGGTTTGCCCATCGGGCTCGACAGTTGGGGCCTCACGAACTCCGGCGTCTATCGAGAAATACGTGAAGAGGTGGACTGACGGTCCCACTTCATTGGTTGGGATGGGAACCATGGCATACTGCCTGTAAATGGATAGGCCCCATACATGTATTGCCACTGCCGTTGGTCCCAGGAGGGCGGTGGTGGCAGGTGGATCAGTGCCGATGGTCGGTCTCGATCATCAGGACAGAGCTGTGAAGGGCAAACAAAAGCATCGACTCCGCGGATTGAGTGCAGACTTTTGATACTGGAAGACTGGGAGATCTGTGTCAAGTCCGTATCGTGCTCAGAGTCAGTGAGCTGGATAGGACACAGCGAAGGCGACTGAGGTACACCTTGTGGCTGCTCTCGGCTCAAAAAGTCAAGGAAAGCAGCCCCCGTAGGATTCGGTTCCAAGACCCTCTGCGAGGTCAGCGGAGATTGCGTAGGGGGAGTTTTCTTATGCTTTTTATGCTTGACTGGCCGATCGTCCTTGCCTTCCCTGCATTTTTGGGAGGGAGTATGGGCTAAGGACTGAGATGTCTGGGCCGAGCGTTTCAGCATCGGGCGGTCAACATCTATGTGAGTCGATATCGGGAACAGCGCAGCCATCGATGCTGAGGAAGCAGTCAACACTGATGCATGCCCTAAAATGTCTTGTGATGACATTTTAGTCTAGCAGTTCTGTTCTTCCTTGTCTGCTTCGAAAACTTTACGCAATGAGCACAAGAGTTCACTCGGTGTGATTCCCCGAGGCACAAAAGACAAAGCGAGTGTCTGTCTGGGGGTGCGATCTTGCTGCTGCACTTAAGGCACCGTTTAAAGAAACCCCACCTCTTGGCCGTAGGCCGGGAGAGGGGGGGGGACACAAGACAGAGTCCAAAAAGAAATAAATCTGTAGAAACAAAGTCCTTTCATTTAACAAAAATAAACAAGAAGAAAATGGGGACCCAAAGTGGCTTACATCATTCTCCTCTCCTCCATTTTATTCTCACAACAAGCCTGTGAGGTAGGTTAGGCTGAGAGCGTGTGACTGTCCCATGGCCACCCAGCCAGCTTCCATAGCACAAGCAGGGATTCAAACCCAGGTCTCCCAGATAGTAATACAACACTCTTAACCACTGCACCACAGTGGTCGTGTGAGACAATTCTGAAAAGATGACTTAGAAAGAAACAAGATTACTTTATTGTTCTTAACCATGTTCTTAATTTATTTTCACATGTTTGCTCAGAGCATTTTGCAGAGAGACAATGGCATGCAACTTGGAAATGTTGATCAGTGTTTTATGCCAGTGCTGAAAAGGTCAGTTCTACTTTTGTCAGAAAATCTATTTTCTACAGAGCTTGAAACTATACACACAGTGGTCTTGCTTGATCCACTGGACTGGATATGGCAAGGGTGGTATCTGAACACCTCTCCTCAATATACAAAGGAAGGGCAACTCCTACAGATCATCTGTTCTTTGGAAGAGTGGAAGGCTAGCAACCATCTATATGTTTCTTTTGTACCATTCTTACTATTAACCAGGGCTCTGAGCTGGCTTCTTATCTTTAGCCTCAACTGACTATTTACAAGAAGGCAGCCAACTGATAGCCATCATTACCAGTGGGGACAGGGCATATCAGGACAAACTTCAGAACAAATTTCTTTAAAATAGGCACCTGATTAGGACACTTTCTGGTGATGCTAAGCCTCTACTAAGCATATCAAGACCTACTCACACAGCTGCATATTCATCTATATCTCACTAAAGAAAATATTTTTAGCCTAGAGCCTCTTCTGTCATTTAATATGCATCGATGAGGACTGCAATATAAAATGGCCCATGGATTCAGCCAAGTCTGCAAAAAACAAAGGCTTCTGAATTGTTACCTCTCTCACAACTCATGTGCCTCACAATGCATTTCATTTTCTTAAATGGACAATGCACTTCTCTCTCTGAAAAGGTTCAGCAATCCCATCTTATTTTGGCATAGGCATACTTAATTGTAATAAATTGAGTGGAATGCAACATTCACAATCATTTAAGTTTTATTAAGCACTGGGCATGCCCTGCAACAAATGTTTCAAGTAGCCAGTAATGTATCTTGTGAAAGAAAGAAAGAAAGAAAGAAAGAAAGAAAGAAAGAAAGAAAGAAAGAAAGAAAGAAAGAAAGAAAGAAAGAAAGAA
>NW_015169778.1:1964191-2041196 GCF_001447785.1 Gekko japonicus
GGAAGGAAGGAAGGAAGGAAGGAAGGAAGGAAGGAAGGAAGGAAGGAAGGAAGGAAGGAAGGAAAACCTCTACAAGTAGCAGTACTTGTTCTGTGTGGCCAGTAAATCATAATCATATAGCTGTGTGTATCTTTATAATTACAGTTTGAAAGTGCATTGCATTCAGTTATATATAGTAGAAGTACAAGCATAAATCACTGATAGTGTCCCTAACTCAAATACAAACATATATTCAGCTAAGTATATACTTTTCATATCTTTTCACTTCAGCAAGTCCAACAAAAGCACTGCCATAACTCATCTGAAGCACAGGTGGATAAAAATACGTTTTTCATACAGCATTACAACTAGAAGTTGGCCTTGACTTTTCTGCTTCATTTGCCATGCTGGACACTACTGAAGCATACTGTGAGCTATTCAGCAGCGGTATCCGTTCACTACTTTTAGGTCTACCTCATATCTTACAGCAAATACCGTGAGACCTTTGAGCTCAGCCCCACCACCCCGAAAGCTCCAAGACATTCTTACCCATCTAGCATCAGCAGCACCTTTGTCAACAGATTGTAAAGACAAGATTCATACAGCATTTTGCTCATACAAGCCTCATCCGTTATTAAATACCTTGCTATTGAAATATTTTTGAGCAATGGTATTTTTATCCATCTATATTCAAGCCAAATTACAAACTAAAAATCTCATTATTAATTAAGGTTGATACCTGCTCCCTCTGTCCTTGAGGGGAAAGGTGGGGTATGAAGTCAAGATTTATACTATGAAAACAGTTCAGTCCCTGATAAAAATAATCAGATGGCAAAAGTGTTATGTTATATAACTGCTGTGAAGCAATTTGTCTAAAGGCTATCAGATATAAACCCTGACTGGTATCACCTGTGTGACAGGCAAAAAGATAATGGAACAAAGATCATCTTCAGCTCACGCCAAGCAGTTTTAACATTTTCCAAACACTTTGATTTTAAAAGTGTGGCTTGACAATGAACTCTTATTGTTACTAGTACAATATTTTCCTTTGTTAACTAACACCCACAGGTTGAAGCATCATTATATCTGGGGCCAGTTTCTCTCCCATATAGATAATCCTAATGATTTGAGCAGCAGACGCAAGCATTGTTTTACTTGAATACAGCTGTGGATATGATGTCTGTAATTAATTGTTCACTCAAAAATGCAATTCTGTGGTGCACTTGATGATTTAAGTATACAACAGCTTTAGTTTTTCTGAGATGAATAAAAATAGTGATTTTAATTTATTCCTGCTGCCTACAATTACCCACAACCATGTATTTTTAAATATTTCCAGCCTATAAAAATTACTAATTTTTGCCACTTGTGTTTATCTGCCTTTAGACTTTGATTTGGATAAATTAAGCTCTCAAGTGTTCCTTGCTTTATGAAACTCTGCATGTTGTACACTTCAACACAAATAAATGACTTCTACCATTAGAGGTTTAAATAATGTAATGTATTTCATGCTCAGCCTGAAGCGGGATTCCAATGAAGTTGCTAATGCACGTAATGATTAAGTGTAACTCAAATACTAACTGTGTTGTTGAAAACATGACAGGCAATAATTTGGTCTATTATATTCTGCTATTTAATTGCCTAGTACACACATTCTCTGACACGTTATGAAGCAATGATTTACAATTATTCAAGCTGCAAAGGTCAGAAAGTGACATTATAATCATCTACACAGAGATCCCTTCTAATGCACAAAAAATAGGTAACACGACACAAAAATAGTTTTACTGAAAGTTTCAGCTTTCTCTTTAAACTGTTTCCTAGCCACAGAACAAACAGTTCACATTATGGCACATGTGAAATTTAGATGTGCAGTCCTCTCTCTTCCTAATGACAAAGTTAAGAATGCATCTTCTTTGTTCTCTACAAGCAAGACTTCACAAGTGCAAGTTAGCAATCTGTTGAAGAAGTACCCATGTTCAAATATTCTGGAACTAATTTAAAAAGGAGAAGAAAAGGTATAATATACCTAGTCTGTTCCTTATGTGAAAAAATGGATCTCTAGTAGTAACATACATAAAAAAGGAGAAATACAGATACCGGTACTTTGGTTGCAAATATTTCAGAAGATTTTAAACCCATTCATTGCGACACTGTTCTCAAGAACATTCGCATACTATAAAGATAAAGCTTCAATTTAACTTTACATATCTGCCAAGCTTTTCTCCAAATTCAGAATGACTCTTGTTTGAAACAACAAATACAATATTAAAGAAGGCCATCACAACATGTTGGCAAAACAACCAGGGACAAACATTAAAAGAAGTTTGAAAACACTTCAGCAAATGATGTCTGGGAAAAACATAAAAATGCCAAACAAAAAAAGATAGGGGGGAAAAGACACACATGCATACTAATTATTTGAAAGCCCTTGAGTGGCTAAAAAATTGAGGCACTATTTATTGCAAAATATGCTTTGAAATTTGAACAGCAGTAAAGATCGTATGTTAATATTCTACCAAAGGTACGTTTTTGACGTTTCTGCCAGAATGTATAAGAATCTCTGAGTAGAACTATCAGCATTAACATAGGACACTACCCCATGCCTTAAGAAATAAAAACCAAAGGATATAGCTTAAGTTGTTAGTTTTGTGTGTTTTCTTAAAGCTGAGTATCCAAAAACATGGGAAATAGAATTTTTTAATTTATACTTTCCTTATAAATTCTGATCAAAATCTCAAGTGCTGAACAATTCATTTTTCACATACCTGAGGCATAAAATCTCAAAAATGCACAATAAGCCTTTTCGGTACATTCCACTGTGCAAGTTTAAAAGAAAAAACGTAAATGCTGGGAAACCAGTTAGATTTGCTAATCTAACTTCATGTCATGAACAACTTCATAGCCAGACTTCTGAAAATTAAATTTAAATAGGTAGCAGTTGGATACTCACTGAAAACAGATCCCTTCTCAGAGAAGGGATGCATTTCCCATTCATGAACATAACACAAAGGAAAACAATCACCACACATATGCCAATAAGGAAATGAGTAGCAGACGGTTTATTTCAAATGCTGGAAGATCAGCAGCTTCCAATTTCTATTGCAGAGTATTTCTACTTTGCAGCTGGAAAAAATTAAACTTAGATTTGAAACAATAAAAGCAACATGCAAAAACACTGCTGTCTTTTTCTCCTCTGTGTTGACTGTGGTACGTAAGTTACTGTACATAGTCTTCTGTTCATTTTTAGCACTCAGATTGGCATTACTTTACAAAGGCCCCCCCTTTTCTGATTCATAACAAAATTGTAGTTCTCAGTAATCAAGTGATACTTTCCTTCCATAATTATCCACAGCCTTGAGCTGACATTTCACCTTTAAAAAATGCCCAAGCAGGTTGTGTGGCAATTTGAAAAACAATTTAACCTTCCAACTAATAGAAAACTTGTTGTTTGAAATCGAAAAGCCACAGGACAGGATCTTAACTACTGCTGAAAAGAAAACATAGTACAGGACCTTCTGTTTGTGACAAAATTACCAAGTTAATGTTCCTGAAAGATCACTTCACCTTTTAAAACATGATTTTTTAAAAAGGTAAATTTATAGCAATTAAAGCTAATGAAGAAATGCAGCATGAGCTGCTTATGTTCAGGAACTAATAGGTCCATTGAGCATTTCTAAGATTATTTAGCCATCAATGATAATGAATTGACATTGACAGTGGTGTTAATGTACCAATGCTCTGATAGCCAATCCCGGTAATATTATGTTGCCACTTCTTCTTTTTTTTAATCTATGCACTTTCCTATCATTTTGATTAGCATAGTAGAAATACAGCAGAGAGTGTTGTTATACCGACCCACCCACTCCCAACACACACACACACACACACACACAACACACACACACAGAGGCTGGCATATTCGTTATTTCAGTTGACTGTTTTTAAACTCCCTTTGAGTTTGTTAGTTGTAGAATTTCCAGGCTGTGTGGCTGTGGTCTTTGCAATATAGGACCTGGCGTTTCGCCAGCAGCTGTGACTGGCATCCTCAGGGGTAAAACACCGAAAGATGGAGTACTCTCTGTGTCAAGACCTTGACACAGAGAGTACTCCATCTTTCTGTGTTATATCTCTGAGGATGCCAGTCACAGCTCCTAGAGAAACGTCAGGTCCAACAATGCCAAGACCATGGCCATACAGCCCATAAAATCTACAACAACTAATGAACTCCGTCCATAAAAGCCTTCGACAACATATCCCTTCTAGTTTGTTAGGATATTGTAATTCTTTTGCCAAGCCAGCTACTGCTAATGAATGATGGCTACAAACACTTATGTTACATATCAGTTGAAATGTAATCATTATTTTAACTGCAAAAATTTAATACACAGAAACAGGTACATGTCACTTATCAGCAACATTATCTCTCACACACTCAGGTCGTTTTATAATTCCAAAACATAATCATGATACATGTGATAAGTATGATAGACAGATCATGATAGACAGATATGATACAGTGTAATCCTTAGCAGAGTTACACCCTTCTAAACCCATTAACTTCAATGGGCTTAGAAAAGTACAACTCCAGTTAGGATTGCACTGATAATTCTCCAGTATGGCATCTAAAATTATTTTTGATGCAATTCTAAACAGAGTTACACCATTTTAAGCTACATACATACCTTCTTCACAAGCATACCAATTGTAATTAAAATGGTGCACCAATCCCATTTCTACAGCTCAGTACAGGGGGTGGGAGAGAACTATGTGTAAAACAAGAAAGTCTTGCTCACAGAATGATTAAAATAATTTAACTGATTGCTGCTTAAGTACAGCATTCAATTATGGTACACACAGCCAAAGTAGCAAGGCATAAGAAAACACCCCTCAATTAATGTACACTGGACAAAGTTCATAACAATTTTCCTTGTGATATAAAATGACTTGGCCCTCAACTTTCCACTTTCCTTCCTCCACCACCACCACCCCATGAGGGAATAAGACCACCCTTACCAATTCAATAGCATTATGTGTGAAAGATGTATAAATTCAGTGAAACACATTTGCTTTGGAATTCTGCATTCACTTTCTTTCAGCAGATTTTAATTGCAAGTACTGATGAGAACAATACCTGCTGAAAAATATCACTAACTATGGGGTTACCATGAGAAGCAAAAAAGAGGACATATTTTCTGACTGACTACTTTGAACAATGGATCACTATGACAAAACTCATTTTAAATACCTCTACTATTTAAGCCACTTGGAGACTTACAGGGCTCAGGGAGGGGGGGACTTATAGGGCTCAGCCTCCCAACCCAAAATAAGGACATTTTCATCAGTTTTTTAGAGTCCAAAAGAGGGCAGATTTAATTAAAAAAAAAATTCAGAGGACACGTCCTCTTAAAAAAGGACACCTGGTAACCCTAACTATCCACCTCAGCATTCCCATGTGGACTATATTACCAAACTGAACCCATCCCATTCTATGATCTCCACTATTTAACCTGGGTTTTTTTAAGGAAAGTGTTTTATACGATGCATATATTTGCTCATGCTTTTCACATAATAACATAAAAACACAGTTTTAATAGACATATACTAAAACCTACCTCTGAATGTCCAGTGATGTACCATATATGCGGTGGCATTTTAAAACCTTTTAACATTTCTGCTAAATTAATTAGTTTTGCATCAAAAGAGTCTCAGTGCTTCTCTATTAAATGCAACATGTTTGAAGGACAATTAAACATTATGAATGGTCCTTCAGACGAAATAACTATTATAAATGAAAGGAAAACAGAGAGGTTTTTTCCCCCTGAATCAGCCAGCACATGTGCAAAATGCCTCCGAATTTTTAATAGACACATTGCAAGAAGCAATATGTTAAAATCCTTTGAAAGTTTCCTTCTGTTGTTTCCTGAAGTACAGAAATCGTACCAGAGCCTCTTCAATGAGCTAGAATTATAACTAGATATAGCACAAATACACGTATGTGCACATATACACAAAACGCACACAAAATTAAAGTCTATATTATTTTTAAGCATTTAAAAAAGGAATTTACAGTTCTCCCTGGCAATGTGAATGAACATCCTATAATTTAGTCAATTTACAGATTACAGGTTCAAATTGACCTTGTAGCCCATAAAATTGCTCATCTGCAGTGCTGGATTAGAAGTAGGAAAAGAATGTCATAACTGTATTTAAGGAATTTACCATAACAATGGGAAGGAGGATATGCATGCATAATTTTAGCCCCTCTTGCTCACATCTCCATTTTGAATGCTGAAACAATGCATAGCCTACACTTCTCTCTGGTTAACCATGGGAGGAACTGTTTCAATTTACTCACCCACAGACATGACACTTGTATTCCCTCATCCCAAGGTGCCTCTTGACATGGTTTCTGGCATCTCCTAGCTGAGCTGTTGCAAAGTGGCAAATCTTGCACTTGAATGGCTTTGATCCTAAGTAAAATTTAGCATAAGATATGAGCTGAATGAGAATATTATATTACCCTTGGTTAAAGAAATCACATTTTGTGAGGAAAATAGCCTTTTATAAAAAGAATGTGTGTGCGCGCACAAACCACTACCCAATATTTAACCTGTTTCAAAATCTCATGTAGCCCCAAAAAGAAAGATGTCTGTTGCATACATTTATAACTCCAGGGATACTGCTAGGGTATTTGCCACATATTCCTCATTAAAGATACTTTTCTGAAGTTCAAACACAAAAGTTAAGCAAGAATGGGGTTTCATTAATGAGCACTCACTCATTATGGAAACAGTTTTGATAATTAAAAGATAAGATAGTTGGGGAACTTTAAAACAAGGTCAGAAAACTTGCTCCGTTACTTTCCCCCTAAATGGCTTAGTCTTAGGATACAATCCAGTAGAGACTGGACTGCATCCGGTTGATATTCATGGAACATAATAGATTTCAGAATTTTACAGGCAGACTTCTTATAAACACAGTGTCTTTAGGTGTGCCCATATTACTTAATTTTATTATTTATTCAATTTATATCCTGCTTTTTGATCATAAAGTCTTCCAAGCAGCTTACTTTTTGAAGAAGTATTAACTTATTCCCATCCTGTCTCCAATAAATAGCCCCAGTGGCGGATTCAGAATGGAAGCTGCTGGAAAGAGGGACACTTTTTAGCCCCTCCAAGAATTAGGGATCTTTTAATGTCCCAGGAACCAAGAAGAGAGGAACCAAGTGAAACGTAGCCCTGAAATAGGTCCACAGCTGAAAGAAACAGCTCCTGATCAGATCCCACCAAAATGTGTGTACTGCTTGTTCATGAATACCAAGAGGATTACACCTAAAAATGTTTTCTTTATTTTAAAGTAAAATGTAGTTCGACAGATTACCTGTTTTCACTGTGTTCCTCTAATCTGATAATGGATAGTTTTAAATCTTAGCACCAATAGTTCAGATTTCTCTCCCTCTTGCTTTTGGTCATACAGAAAGAATGATTCATGGCCTTTCTATTGCTATGAAATGCAGTCTATGAATATACAGTGAATAAAATATTACACCTTTATGACTGTTTTATGGTCAGGAATTTATGATTATTCTGAAAACTAGAAGTATTGACATTTTGGCTATTATTTATTTCAAGAACAAACTTTAACTGCCTAGAAGAGTCCAAAGAGTTATAGATTCCTCCCCCCCCCCAATCCCTCACAAGAAAGCAAAAATGACCTGTTCTTTTGCAACACAATCCGGCCAAGGAAAAGGGAAATTGGACATTGTAACCAAAGATGACTTTCCAGTCAAATTAAGGTAATTATATTATCACAAAAATGAAATCATTAAATCTGGCAGGTGTCAGTACTGGGAATCTAAGTGATGACACATCCTTTTAAAGTACACCACGACCATTTCCAACTTTTATAGGACTAGCAGATCTCTATATCCATAAATCCCAGAATTGCAGTTAAGAGTAAGTGCAATATGCTCGCAGATACTTCATATTATGTTTGGGATATGTTTTGTGAAGAACTTCTTCCAATATAGTTAAGCATAATATGAAATATGGGATCTTTAATAAATATACATAAAAGAGCTCGGATAAGAAAAATGTTATAGTACATCATACTTGATCAATGAACCTTTCGGCTGTGCCCTTGAACACCGAACATCCTCAAAGAAGACTTTGTTTAAATTGAGGATCTCAGTAAAAAAAATTTTAGAGTCTTAAATTTTAATTTAATTCTCCAAAGCTGACGAAAAATGAAGCATTTAATTTTAATCTTCCAACGGAAATAAAAAAGTCAACAGTACTAAGCACGGGCAGACAAGGTTGAATATTTCACAGTTCAATGACAATGAAGCCAGATCTCTTAATACTTCCATTTCTACTGCTAGAAGTAGATGTAAAATATATTTAGCACCTGAATGGTTATATCTAGTCAGCTTTATATGTTTAAATGTCAAAAGCAGGTTGAGACTACAGCTAACAGAGATCACATTCTATTCATCATACTGGAAAATTCCAGTTTATTTAAATTATCCTGATAAAACTGAATTAACTATTAATTTGGTGGCATTCCAGATCAACACTGTATTCTATAAAGAGACCCATGAAAATAAAATAAATTTGAGTAAAGTCAATCTACCTCCACATTAAATTCAAAGTATTGAAACTGATGTTCTAACTCATGAGCTTAAATACTCATTATACCACATATAGTGCCAAGGCTATGTCCAGTTATGGTAAAGCATATTTATATTTTATTTCATAAAAGCTAAAATATCTTCTAGATTCAGCCCCATATTCTTTTGGTTTCTTTCTCCAGCTGATTACATAGTAAATGTGCTCCTTTTCTATTACCACTGGTGGCCCATGAGCTCTTGTTTGTTTCCTGTTCTCCGGCAAAAGGACTGCTTTGCAACCAGTACTACTGGGTCCATCAGCCAGGATGCTTGATGCACTCAAAGTTCTGGGGGCAAATTGACAGTATAAAGAACATTCACTATAATTTTGCTATCAATATGTGAGTACTGCCGCACTGATGCTAACATTCTCTATTATTAACTAGACCTGACCTATTCTAACATATTGGTTAGAATCTATCTCCCCACCACCACCACCACCATGCTTTTCAACATAAAGCCACTGGGAGACGTCATCTGGAGATCTGACATGCTTCCAGAAGGTCCTAGGGAGGCTGTGGTAACCATGAATAGGTGCCTGGAAGAAGTTTTGGGATAGATAAGAGCTGACAAACTGAAGCTTAATCCTGACAAAATAGAGGTACTACTGGTGGGGAAAGGTTTGACCCAGGTGCTGCGGTATCACCTGTTCTGGATGGGGTGCTCTACCCCTAAAGGAGCAAGTTAATAGCCTGGAGGTGCTGCTTGGGCCAGGCCTCTTGCTGAATAAACAGCAGTAGGGTAGCCAGGGGTGCCTTTCACCAGTTTCAGATGGTGAACCAGCTGAGGTTCTTCTAGGGGAGAATCTTGCCATTGTGGTGCAAGCCCTGATAACATCTACATTAGACTACCATGTTCTGCATGTGGGGCTGCCTTTAAAGACAATCCTTAAGTTACAGCTGGTCAGAATTCAGCAGCCAGAATGTTGACTGGAGTGTGTCTTAGGGACCAGATAACTAGTCTTGTACCATCTATGCTGACTCCCAAATTGCTCCCGGGCTCAATCCAAGGTGCTGTTAATAAACTTTAAAGCCCTATATTTCTTGGGGCAGCGTACCTTCTCCCATATGAATCTACCAGTCCTCTCCAGTAAGCACGCCCTACTTCAGGTGGTCCCTCCAGCTGAGGGTAGACAGGTGGCAGCCCAAGAAAAGGCCTTCTCAGTCTTGGCAGCAAAACTTTGGAACTCTCTCTCCTCCCTGGAGAGAGATTCATTTCTCTTCCCTTCATCACTGCTTTCGGCCAGCAGGTGAAGACCTTTTTGTTTTGCTTGACATAAGCCCAATAACTGTTACAGGCCCTCCTCCCTGGTTGTATTATATGTGTTTATGTATTTACTGAATCATTTAAATATTTTATATATACTCCATTTTAAATGCTGCTTTACTGCTTTCAATGTTTTAATGCTTAAATATTTAAATGTTTTGATGTTTGCCACCTTGAGGATTCTATTTGGAAAGGCATAGAAATGTTTTGAACAAATATCCGTTTGCTATTTAAAAAAAATGAAAAAGCCCTGGTGACCTTGAGGGGACTGACCAGGCATATGGATGCTGTATCAACAGTAGCAGCAGCAATGGGGAACCTGCACAAGCCTGTCCCTGTGCAGACAACACCTCTTCATGGCTCCTTCCACAGTGCATTCTGTGCCCCTTTTCTCTCTCAGATCCGCAGCTCCTCCTTGTAATCCTGATAAAAACCATCTTTTCCACAAAGCCTCCCCCAGTTTCTGGTACTCCAACTCTTCAGCACCCAATGCTGCTATTCTATTCCTCTCCACTACTGATTTTCAAAACTGTCCTTTTTTCATTTACATTTTTATATAACATAAAGGACTACATTACTCCTTTGGACTGTACAGTACAAAACAAATAACTGATGCTGAATAACTTCTAAGTAGTAGTGCTGGAACATTCCTCTCTTAATGGCATTTAAGAGACAAACAAAACCTCATCGGAAACAACATGTGCTAGAGTAGGCAGGAAGTAAGAGAGGAACCTGGCAACTAAGAACACCTTCCAAGGTTGCCTCTGGATTGGGACATTCCTGGAAATATTGGGGTAGAGCCTGGGGTATAATGTCAATATTGTTCACACTCCAAAGAAGTCATTTTCCCCCAGGGGAACAGTTGTAATTCCAGGAGATCTCTAGGCCTCACCGGGAGGCTGGCTAGGGATCCCAAGTCCCCCGGGGGGGCGGGGAAAACCCCGCCCCAGAGGCCCGTTCCCTGGCACCGCCGGATCGGGCCCCGGGGGAACTCCTCCCCGACGTGCGCATTACCCAGAAGTGACGCGGGCACGCCGGGCACGCTGGGGGTGGGGCCATGGCCATACAAGGGAAAACTCTATGGTTTTCCCTTGTATGGTTGTGGCCCCGCCACCAGTGTGCCCGGCATCATAACATCACTTCCTGGTGATGTATGTGCGGCGCGCGCGCTCTGGGATCCACCCGGGAGTCCCCCGCCGCCAAGGTAAGTTCCACTTGGCAGCCCTAAGGCTGGCAGCCCTAATGGCTTTTCACATTATTTTAGCAACATGAGAACTGCATTGTTGTAGCAAGATCCCATGTGGCTCTGATATATACCCAAAGATGTCAACCAGCTGCATGGAATTTTTCTACATGATAGCTCGCCTTTTTCCTGTCCAAGTTTCAGCTGGTAGCAAAGAGCCACATGACTGACCCAACACTGCACTTTCTATATACTGATAATACCACACTCATGGGAGATCCTGCCATGCAGATGTGGCTCCCATGATATTGACTCTACAGAAAGAGGAAAAGAAATTGAATGAAAGCATGACTGCCAAATTAATGGCTAGTCTATGAAAGCTTGAGTGAACGGAATTCAAAATGTAGATTGGGGTCCCAGGTCCCAAACTTTCATCACTGAGACTTACCATTAACACGTCTCCACTAGATATATGGTGGTTCTTCAAAAGCACATTAACTCTCAGTGCCACTTGCTACTTGACGTTACTGGTTTTTAAAACAGTGGGTTGGATCCAGCCAACCTTTTCACTCTCTCATCCAATTCCCTTCCTTGCCACATCCTCCATCCCACAAGGTTTTTGTTCATGCAGGGCCTATGATTCCCAGCATAACCCTTTTATGGTAACCAAAAAGGATTCCTTCTTTCCTTTTTCATGTGCAGAAAAGCCTACTGTTTCCACTTTATTTCCCTGCAATGAAGTTTTATCCTTAATGCATGCTCATAATATGATAAAACTGAAATGCAATGTCATTCTGAAAAATCATAGAAAAAAATACCTAACATTTTCTTATACTGAGTCAGACTATTGATCTATCTAGGTCAGTATTGTCTACTCTGTCTGACACAGTGGTTCTTCAATGTCTCATGTAGAAATGTTTTCCATCAACTGCTTCCTGATCATTTTACTGGAGATCCCAGGAACTAAATCTGAGATCTTCTTAATGCAAAACATGATCTGACTCTGAGCTATGGCCTCTCCCCAACACAAAAGAAATATAGGTAAGGAAAATGGACATTTGAGCAGTAAATCTTTAAGTTAGCCGAGGCTTAAGCTTATGACTTCTGAAAAATCATTAACAAGGAAGACACACAGACAGGTAACTATATTTGCAGATTTCTGGTTCTTAATTAGATATACAAGGCCTGCTTGAATTAGAAGTTGAAAAGTCCTCCATCTCTTTCTCTTTACTTTTCTTTACAGTTCCTCATTTCACTTTTCAGCATGTGATGGACTTGCTTGTTATACCATATCATGCATAACCTCCCCTTAGCTACGTGAGAATCTTTGAAATTAGTGCAAGGCTTTTAGGAAACCTTTATTTTCTACAATTTGGAATCACTGGTAGAGGGGGGCTCATGTGGGAGAAAGTGACAATTTTAAGATGCAAGCACATGCAATGGAATCAAAAGAATTCAAGAGCATATAAATATCATATGGAAATCTGATATTATACTAACGCAGATGTGACCGTAATTTGCTCCTGCCATTTTTCTCCACACAAGAGAATACATTGTGGTGTTATTCTTCTGCCTCCCAATCTTGATGACCAAAACCCATTTATTTCATACAGAACTACTTTTATTGTACAGAAGATGGGAAGAAACATTACATAAAGCATTCAGTAAATCAAAAAGTATGAAGAGGGGGGGAAAACAGGAATTGGAAGAGTAAAAACCTCTTCCAGTTAACTATTAATAAAAATACCAGCATTACTATTTTATGTGCATAAGCAAAGTTATCAGAAAAGCAATTCATTTTAAGGTGCACTGAGAAAGAGAATAGATTAAACACCATTCTGCAACTCTTCCCCAAAAATGACTTGCAAAATGAAATGGTAGATATGTGTTGTCAACTCCCAAACCTGTTTTTCTGTATATTCACATCTAATGCAAAGCACAATAAAAAATATACAGGCTGATAAGACGTACACAGGATGTTAAAAAGTGTGCTAACTTTTACTAAATGTTACAATCAATGATGTAACTTATGTAAGTAGGGTTGCTTTGTCATATATTGATAGTTACCTCACTTTCACATCCACATTAACTTGATTTTAAATGCAATTAATACATATAGTCAAGGAAGACTAATGGACTACATTCTGCACTTAACCTGGTGGACATTTTCAAATGGCACAAGTGACCAGTGCAAACCTATTTTGCATTGTAAACGACTAAATAAATCTTAATGGATTAAGAATGATCAGCTATCAACACACAAGGGAAATTAAGTGCTGAAATGCCTACATTGATTATTTTAAATTATTAGCCTTACTCTGTTCTTGAATTTGTATGCTTTTAGTGAGCTTTAACACATTTACAAGACTTATTGACTATAATTACAAGAGAATTCAAGTAATGGACACATCAATTATAAGCAACATGTCTTGACCAGACAGTTGCATAAAGAATTCTAAAGAGAGCTCCATTAGCATCTTCCTTGTAGTTTTATTCCATTTTATTGCCTTAAGAGGGCATATTAAGGGCTTATAAAAACCGTTCTGACCATGTGAACATGACTACCTGCTAAAGACTCATCAGCAGATTCAAAACTCAAACGTTTCCTGAAACATAACACACAAATATACTCTTGGCAGGCTTTAAAAAGAGGCTGAAATGCCTCCACATGGGGGTTAAGCAAAAATACTGTAGTTACAACTAGACACCTGATGATGCTTAAAAGTAACGCCAGGTCTCCCTGGCTGGATTTTAAAACCCATTGCCTAGACTCTGCTTTGGCTTCTTCTAAAGAAACAAACAAAAAATCCTGTTTTAGGATTACACTGAGAATACTAATAATCTTTTATAATGTTTTTGCATTTCTTACCTATTCATTGTCTTTCTAGTAAAAACTGTGCACTAAGTTTCAACTACTGCATGAATTTAAACTACAGCTTCTATAATAAGCCATTATTTAAAAGTACAGTAAAATAAACCTTACAGTTTTAATGAAAATATGTTCATTGAAATGTGAATTTATTATTCAAATCCACTCATAAATTCAACCAGAGAGACACCACTTGTCTAAGCAGAGCTCAGTGATTTAGAAAAGCTGTCTATTTAAAATAAAGAATGTATGGCAGGTTTATAGAAACATAGCAGTGAATTTTTACATAAATTTAGAACTGCAGCTTATGCATTTTTGACAAAAGTGTTGTTTTAAATTTTTCCACTTAATATAAAACATAAAATGAGGACAGAAAGTGTGGCACAGCATGGAGTTTAAATCACCAGGCCCCAATCATCTCAGGTACTGCATTACTGCAACCACGGCCATCTTGATGATGACCAGTTCCCATTTCTGTGATGATCATACACTCATTTCCCCACTAAGCAGTCTTCACAAAACAAATACCCACCATCCAATTGTTAAATGTGAAAGTTGGACACTTATTCCCAAAAGGGGGAAATCGTTTAAGGCATTTGTCTAGGGTTGCCAAAAGGGGAATATTTTACCAGCCTGCTAATGGTTCAGTACACAGGCCGCAGAGAAAGCCATCACAAGCCATCATCTCCCAGCCTGTACATAAAACCCCACCCCATAATCACCTAGCAATTGTAGGTTCCTATTCCGAAGGTCACACATATGTGTGGTGAGAATCAGCAGGTAGGAGGTGTTCGTAATTCTTCTTGCCCCTTAATTCTTCTTGCTTAAGCAACCTCTCTTCCCCACTGATTCTCCACTCCAAATGCTCCCTCCCCAAAAGCCATATTACAAGGCCAACAAAGATTTGGGGCTAGTGGCAGTGACTAATGTAACACTGATGATTTCATGGTGGGAAGAGATCCCATCCAAAGTCTGCTTACAGGATTTTATGCACCTGATACAAAATTAATATTTTGTTTTCAAACTCATGTATTTTCAGAGGCTCCACAAGTTCTGGGGTTATGTTATAATGGGGGGGGGTGTATGGGGTTCCAGTGCTATCACCACTCATTTCTTTTAATATATAGACTTGGGAAACATTTTTAAACCGAACTCATATCTAAGGGGAAGAGCAGGCAGAGAAGACCTGCAGACAGGAAAAAGAAGAAAATGGGGAGGGGGGGAGAATGCAGCTCACAAAGGGATCCTCCTGTCACCCCACTGTAGTTACAACGGAGATACTTTTAAAGTGTGCATAGCGCCCTGCCTCTTTATATAACCCTTCTGTCCACAGATTTACTTAATTCCCACCCACATCATCTTTCTCTCACTTCTGTTATTCTCATCCCTCTCCCAACTCTTTCCACTACCTTCATTGACACCTGTAACAGTTCTACTGCTAAATGAATGATATTAAAGCATTGATCGGTTAGGGAACAGAAGACAATGCCTGAACTAATCAGGGCACATTATCATGGGGGCAGCTTCAGTTTTTTGTGGGCCCCAAGCAAGAGGCCAACAGTAGGCTCTGCTAAACACAAACAACAGTGTTATAAAACAATGAGGGAAAGAACTAAATCTCTAATTCAGGAGACTCCTTTCTAGCAGTGCTGTTCAAAGGCCATACAGCAGGTATAAGGAACCCTAAGCTGGAGAGGATGGTGGGAGTTGGGGATACAGCAGATATAACGAATCCTTACAAAGCAGGTATGACCTTTGAACATACAGCAGGTATGAGGAACCCTAAGCCGGAGAGGATGGTGGGAACTGGGATTTGAGGGCCAGGCATTTGCATATCCCTGATGCCCAACCAATTGGAGCACAAATACAAGGTGCTTGGCTGAAGTAACCATTTCTCCCCTCTCTAAAGAGATAAGGCATCTTTCAGGTAGAGTTATGATAACTGAAGAGGAAAGG
This sequence comes from Gekko japonicus, assembly GCF_001447785.1. Taxonomy (NCBI): domain Eukaryota; kingdom Metazoa; phylum Chordata; class Lepidosauria; order Squamata; family Gekkonidae; genus Gekko; species Gekko japonicus. The sequence continues at coordinate 1,980,116 of NW_015169778.1, forward strand.
AAGAAATACTGAGGGATGGTGGAGGACAGAGATGGGGAGAAGTCACGGGCAGGAAGTTGCCTTCTCTTTGCATTCCTCTTATTTTGCCTGGCCATTGACAATCTGGGTGTAACTCAAATGAACAGGTGGTGTGCCATGCTCTGGTGGATATGGAGTGTACCCAAAGTCCTTTATTGAAAGAGATGCACTAGACTAGCCAGCTTAAAGTGTCTCTCCTTGCTCCCTTTCCGCTCCTTTCCTTTCTTCCCCCTTTTTCTTTGCATATCCTGCCCAAAGTCCAGCTCAGTCCCTCTTCTATCCACCTACCTCTTTTATGACCAAACAGCAGGCAATCCTTTCTTCCTTTTCCACTCAACACAACGTTGTGACTGGATGGGTTCCACAAGGCCCATGACAAAAAAAAGTTGGGACAGGAAGGAAGCACGTAAAGGAAATCGCCCAACTGCCAACTGTTCCAAATGCAGAGGCTCATACTTGCAAAAATATTTCCTACAACAAGACCAGGCTCCCTCACTGGCAGCATAGTGAGCATGTTTGAAATTTTGGGTGGTCCAACATGTGAGCCCTGCTAGTTGCTGACTTTGCTCATTTCTATGGCTGGATCTGCTTAAACAGTCCCCACAGCACATCAGAAACAATATTGTTGTAAGTACTCTTCTAACACTAATCTTTTGGGGAGGGAAAAGAAAAATAAAAAAGAAAAATGAAGCAGAGGGAGCCCAGATGCTTTAAAATGAAAAAAGGTAACAAGCACCTGACCAATGTTTCCTCTACTTTCCCCCCTACTGAGTGGAGTAGTTCACATCCTGAGCAGAATATAACTGCTGCAATCTTAAAATGGGCAATGGGCAATGCAAGACCCTGTGCGGTTCCAGACTGCTGCTGAGTGGGACTTCCTATGTTAATGAGCGGCCACTCACGCACACAGCTTTGAGGGAACACTGACCCTGACCTGACCTGGATAGCCCAGGCTAAACCAATCTCATCAGATCTTGGAAGCTAAACAGGGTCAGCCCTGGCTAGTCTTTGGATGGGAGACCTCCAAGGAATACCAGGGTCTTGACACATTGACAGGCAATGGCAAACCCCCTCTGAACACCTCTTGCCCTGAAAACCCCACGGGGTCACCATAAGTAGCTGTGACTTGATGGCACTTTCCACCACCTATCATTAGGGAAGCAAAATAAAAACAGGTAAATGTTCCCCAAATTTAAAAAGAAGGTTCACATTATTATGAGCTATAGACCAATTAATTAATTGTATGGGGGTATCTGTAAAATGTACACTGATCATGATGAGGAAATCACAGTTAAGAACATTCCAGGAATCCAGTAGTATGCTTTTGGTTCTAGTTGCTACGTTCACCTAAAGAGTACTTCTGAAAGTTCCGCTGTGGGATATCAAGCAGCCAACATAAAACTAATATATTCAGGGTGACCCCAAATACATTAGTGGGGTTAATGATTATAACTAAATGAATGATGATGGGAAAATACAAGCAATAAAAAAGCAAGGTCTTGACACATACCTGTATGTGTGCGGATATGAGCTAGGAATGCCATGGAGTGACTGCTTCGACATATCTTCCCACAATATTTGCAAATATTGCCTTTATTTTCTTCTCGCTCCCGGTTGATTTGTTCAGTGTCTTCGACAATGTATTTATTGACCTCCCGGAGCAGTTCTTCATGTTGCTCTTTAATATGAAGAAAAAGATTTTGTTCAGAGTCAAACGGCTCTGTGCATTTAACACATTTAAAAGTAGTGCCGCCCTCTGGCAACTCCTCCACACTGGCTTCTTCATTTCTCATGTGGCCAGCACTAGCCAGGTGTTGGTGAAGGTTGCTTTCTGTATAAAATGATTTCCCACACAGTAAACAGTGGAAATGTTTCTCTTTTGAAGGATGCTTCATGGTTATGTGAACATTTAGTCCACTCAAACCGTCTGCTAAAAAACCACAGTCATCACAGCGAATACGGGTAGATTCCTTGAGGGGGTTTCCTTCGGCTTTCTTCTTTTTCCCGCCGCTTTGTGAGGCCTCTGCTTTCATGGCTAAATCACAGACTTTCAGTCCACTTAGATTCTGTCCCTCCACAAAATGATCCACTGGTTCAGAACCTTCTTCGTGGCTTTTTAGTTTTACTATAGAAGAATCAAACTGGCCACTGCTTTGTACTGCTGTGCCCTCCCTCACTCTAAGATAAGTACTGGCAAAGTTGTTCACAGCCTCGTTGCTACTGTCTTGTATACCTTCGACTGTGGAGCCATCAGCATCCCAAACTGTGTGAATAGACACTTCTGCTTCATGTTGTGCATCTATCAGTGAGTGCTCTTCCTCTATGGTAGAACCTTCATGAAAGTTTTTTTCTTCTTGTAAGGTATGCATATTTTGCATAGCCTCTTCAGCACTTTCATCCATATTTTGCTCTTCTGCTGGGCTGCATGTTTCTGAAAGTACAGTCAAATGGGCTTCTGCCTTCACCTCCTCAGCAGCTGGCTCAGGGCTTCCAAATTCTTTTTCAGTATGTTCGTCCAAGTTGTTCCTATTGTTTGTGAAGTTCAAGTTCAAAGATTCTTTGCCAAAAGCCAAGTTTTTATTTCCAGATCCTGTTGTAAAATCAAAATTTGTATTCACTGTTGCTTGAGCGTCTTCATTTTCCTGCAGAACGCTACCAATAGCTTGTTTAAATGCAATCATTTCATTAAGCTTAACTACTACACCTTTTTGAACAGTTTTTTGGAAACCCGCAACATCTACATTTTCTCTGCCTTGGTCAGCTCCACCTTCAAGCTCAACATCTACACCATCAAAGACATGGTCTTCTTTAAAACCCTTTGAAGCAGCACTATCTTCTGTAGCAGCTTTAGACAACTTCTCCACTTTCAGAGTCTCCTGCTCTCCAAGGGTTTTCTCTTCAATATTGTTTTTGTATTTTATTTCACTCAATGCAGTTTGAAAATCTTCCATGGGCTGATGTTCTTCTTGAGACGTTACAGCTTTTTCTTTGGCAATGTCAGTTGCATCTGTCTCCTCTCCAGAAGTGCAAGTATAAGATTGTCTTTTAATTTTGTGCTTCTCAGTTGCTGCATGCCTAATCATCTCTCGGTGAGTAACTGCATAATAGTCACAAGCCATACAGTAGTATTCAAATTCTTTAGTGTGCTTGCGTTTTACATGAACTTCCAGAGAAGAAAAAGAGTGTGCAACAAAATTGCAATAATTACACTGATTATCATTTGTATTTGCAACTCCTGTTTGAGTCAACAAGTCTCCATCTTGGCTAGTAGTACCCAGTTCTGCAATTCTTTGTTGCTTTATTTCTGCAGAGCCCTGATTTCTATGCAGTTCATGAAGCTGAAGTACATTTTCAGCCTGCATTTGAATGGCACTGAGCTGATCATCTTCCTGGCTTCCCAAAACAGAAATGTCCACATGTGAAGACTGATTGCAATGGTCAACAGGTTCATTCGAAATACTCACAGGACTTGCTACCTTCTTGCTATTCACTTCAACATTGCCTCCTTCTGGGCATACAATGATCTCTACATTTTGTTTTCCATTGGCTTCCAAACGACCCTTATGCTTCTTAGTAGCACAGTGGCGTTCCATGTCACCTTTAGTTACAGTATAATAATTGCATACTTTACACAAATAGCTGTATTGATGGCTATGCTTTCGCCGAATGTGGACAGTCAAGTTTGTGACACTGGAAGCCAATAAACCACAATGAGGGCATGTCCGAGAAATAGTGCCTTTAGGTCTCCCTCTTTTTGGTGCACTATCCAGAACCAACTCACTATCTTTAATGGTTTCACCTGATGGAAACAACTCCTTATTTATTGATACATTCTCTAAAGTGCAGAATGGAACATGCATACTTTCATTTTCAGATCCAGTCTTTAAATTCCCATACACTAGTGGTTCTGTTAGTTTTTTACCATCACTTGCACCTAGACATACCCTTTCAATACATTCTTCAAAACGTAAACCAATATTATTTTTTCTGGCATTTTCAAGGTGTTTACTTCTCTTGATGTGTTTTTCCATTCCTTCCTTGCTTAATGAATACAGATTGCATGCTTTACAAAGGAAATGGTATTCCTGAGCATGTCGAAGTTTTATGTGTCTTGTAAGAACAGAAGATGATCTGGTTTTATAAAAACATTTTTTACACTGAAACTGGGTTCTACTCAAGATAGATTCCTTGAACTCATTACCAGGATGTACAACAGAGGACCTGGTGACTTCTTGCCGTATTTGCACTTCGTCACAATCTACCTTTGGAATACTACCTGTTTCCATCACAGTGCAGGATGCTGTTTGCACAGCCACTTCGCTGTTAGATGGCTGAAAAGTATTTTCTTGAGATAATAAACTAACATGCTGCTCAGCTGCATTATGAGCTGCCATTTCATCTTCGGTTAGAAAATATAGGTGACAGGTACCACAATAACGGGACATGCCATGTTCATCACGCATGTGTTTCCCAAGGCTTATGTAATTTGGGGCAAGGAATGAACAATGACAGCAATTCATCTTGAAACCATCCATATGCTGGCTGTTCTTTTGACAGTACTCTTCAAAGTCTTCTTTACATGTGTAAGAACAGCCACATGTTCGACAATGAAATTTCAGTTCTTCCCCATGTTCTCGATCAACAACTAATGTCCAGCCTTTGAGGTTCTGCAAGCTACACCCACAGGGATTATAAGGATGCAGAGGTTTCTGGATGTCTGGAGGGTTTTTTTTAGAATTGTCAAATTCCATGGCAAGAGAGCATGCTTCTGTTCTATCTGGATTAAGCTCCTGTTTGTTTGAAGCTGTTTTGCCTAAAGAGTTAACATCACCTTCCATTTCTAACACTTTTAAGGAGACCTGTGACAAATCATCCTGACTGCACTCTTCCCCAGTGCTGTGCTTCAAACTGGAATCGGGCTTGCTTCTTTTACCAATGCCCAGCAAATGATACCGTCTTTTAATCTGCTGGTTTAGTCTGAACGAACCACTTTGTTTGAAAGTTATTCTTCGTGCCAAGGTATTTCTTTTTTGTTGGAATCTGTCAAACATCCCTGTGGTGCTTAAATTGCTAACTTTCTCTTGGTTACCCTTAACAGGCTCCAATACATCTGGATTGCAGTCTGAGGACTCTGAAATATTCTGTTCAGCCTGGACATCATGATTTCCATCTGCATTGCAGAAAAACACTTCCTCGTTGTTAACACTCTCTCTGGAAATATCTTTAGATGGAGTCATTTCAACAAACAATTGGCTGCTCGTTTTCAAGTTGTTTGCTGTGTTATTTGAAGTTATCAATTGATTTGAATCAGTATTCCTTATTTTAGGCTTATTATTAACTGTAGATTTTACTCTTGCATTCTTTCCTTGACATGGGTTCTGCTGTTTTTTATGAAAAGATTTTTTCGTCAATATCTTTACAAATCCTCCCCGGGCAGCAAGATTTTGTCTTCGGAGGTGGGTCTTGCCAAGAAAATGACCTCGCAAGAGATCTTCCTCAAAAGACTGAAAACCACAGAGATCACAAAAATATAATTTAAGTTGCCCATGAGCCTGCTTGACACGCATTTTTAAAGATGGAATGTGTTCTGATTTACGAGCCCTCTGTGGGCTGACATATTCTTTGGGTTGCATCAGATGGGTTTCTTGAATATGCTTTTCTAAATCAGTATAAGTGGAAAAAACTCTTTCACAGGTTTCACATTTAGAAACATCTACAGTGCTACCAGTTGTACAGCTAACACTTGTTTCATCATCTCGGAAAAAAGATTTAGACACAGGATTAGCTGTTTCATCCTCTTGGGAATGGCCCGTTTCCTCATGTATTTCCTGTGGAGTATCACCTTCAGGTACACATGAAACTTTTGAAACAAACCCATCATTACAGGGACATCTTTCTATCCCTTCAAAAGCTTTATCTACAGTACAGCTGCTCCCATCAACAGAATCTTCACGCACTGGGGTACTAGGTAGTTTGCTTTCATAATCTTTGGTGTGTTCTGAAACAGTCAGCTTTAATCGTTTTGAGACAGGTTCATTTTCCAGTATATTTGTTTCAATGAAGTCTTGATCTGCAGATTCAAGTAACAGTCTTTTGGCTGCACCATTCTCTTCAGGTTTTTTCTCAGGGTTTCTCTGTCCTTCAGTTGAAAATCTGTTTATTTTGTGGTTAGAGAAAGAATCACTGTGAAGCATTTCAGGAAAAACATTTTTAGTTGCTTCTTGTACTGATTCACTTGGTACATTCTTGTCACTTTCATCATTCTTCTGATTTTTTTCATTATCCATGCTTAATGAAGATAACATGGAACAGTCCAATAAAACAATTTAGCTCATCAGCTGAAGGGCTATCTAGAGAGAGAGAGAGAGAGAGAGAGAGAGAGAGAGAGAGAGAGAGAGGTTATTACACTCTTGTATACATACACAAAAAGGAGCATTTTATATTCAACAAGTTATGAGCTGCATTAGATTAACCTACTGTAGAAAGGCTACTGTGGCAGCCTCAGTTAACAATTTTGATAAACATCTTCAAACAGTGGCCAAAGCAGTATTATCTAAATGAATACTACATCTGAATATCCAAAGAAAGATTATGATGTAATTCTTTGGGGAAAACTGGCACAGCTATTATGGGGAATAAAACCCTTCGGAATATGCAAGTGGTTTTTCACAGTAGCAAAAGACATTTGTTAATGTGAGAAACAGGTTTTTCACTCTCTCTGAAAAGGAGTCTGCAATCCTGAGGTCCATTACTCTGGAGTGTGTAGCTGTTGCTTGGTTCTAACACTTGCTGGGTATAATAGGACTGCAGATTTTAAATGGAATTAATCCAGTGCAAGTCATTTCACAGTCATGGCGTAAATAATGTCCCCATTCTGGAATTTCAAGTCTAAAAGTCTGACCTTTGTTTTTGACAGCCCTGACTCAGTACTCTAAGACAGCATGGCATTCAGTTAAAAGGGCAACAGGCAAAGGGGGGCGAAAACGATCCTTTCTTGAAATAGAAGTTTCAAAATTAAGTAATTGTCTTCAATTTGAAACACCTTTAGAAGAAGTGGCAATGGACAATATGGCTCAAAATTATGAAACAGGCTGAAGCAGGCAATCCTGTGGTCCAATTAAAACTAGTTAGTACCCTATCCTGTTCCATCACCAACATCAAAAGCCAAATGATAGCAATAGAGGAAGAGCCCACAGGGCCTTAGCTGGCTCTGTTAATGTCATAACCTAACAGTGGTTAGGAATGCAGTAATTAGCACCTGTAGGCACAACCACTGGGCTTCCGCAGGCAGAGGTGTGATTACCTTGACAGCCAACCACTCTTAAGTCAAGGAAAACTCTAGACAAGAGGATTGCCCTAGTAGTCATCCCCGATGGTGGAGACTGAGTATGGGAATTCAAGCTGCCCTTCTGCTCCTGTGCTGAGTAACTCACTCTTCACCTTTCCCAAGAATGGGAGGGTAATGTCCCTCACTTCCCCCATGGCCCAGGGTAAAGCTAGCAATAGGTGGAATCTGCTTGCCAGGAGGCAAGGAAGGATGTCCCCAAGTGGATGGGGAGAATGGCCTAAGCCTCTTAAAGAAGCACATACAAAGTCAGCAAGGGCCAGATTGGAAGAAAGGGGGGGAGGTGTGGAAAGGCATGATAGGCAGCTCAGAGGAAATGAGGAAGGATGGGGAAGGTGCACAGAAGATGGCTTGAGAGAATATCCTAAGGAGCAGAAGAAGCATCAGCCAGAGTAGTGGGAGAAAGAGATAATGAGGGGAGGGTGATGTGAATCTTTAGTGGGAGTATACTAAGCACCACCAAAGAACACCTTGGCCGTATTTTCCCCAGAAAGCAGGTGGCAAGGGACAATGAACGCCATTGTAATTGTACTAAAGCAGAGTGTGGAATAAAACAACCTGTGTATGAAACCTTCACTCCCAGATTCTCTTGTGATGGATCCCAGTTTGTTTAACATGCCACTCTTCTGAAAGTTAGCCATTCCAACATTTCTGTCACTACAGTCAGCAAGCTCCATCACCCAAGAGCTAAGAAGAAGAATATACATAGAACGCACATATGACGGGCCCCAGGAGACTGAGACATACTAGGTTCAAATCCTAGTTTAGAGGACAAGTGCAAACTCTTTTCTTACCCCCAGTTTGAATAGACAGCAAACTATTGCTTGTCTTGAATCAGAAACATAAGGAAGTAATTGCAACACACAAGGGAGGAGAAAAGAACACAAGCTCAAGACTGTCCATGTAGATCCAAACTGTGATTTGCCATTAAGTTGTGAACGAAATCATTTTCAATTACTGTATACATGAGTACATATGTTTTATTCTGCTGGTCTATGACTGTAATAAATAATTGATTGTATACAGGAGTATAATATCTTTACTGGAACCAACTTAAAAAGCTTTTGAGTTCACCAGAACCGTTCTTTAGGTGCAATGTTAACAAGAAACGGGGGGGGGGCAGAAATGGTGCTCAGCATAATAGAAAACCCTAGGCTGCTGTTTATAATGGTCTTAAAATGGAATGGAGGAGGTGTTTTGCAGACTTAATTGGGTTAGATCATGCCTGGTACAAAAAGATATCAGGTTGCAGCAAGGAGCAGAGGGGTGAAGGTACAGTGACTGCTCTCCCTTTTATATGTTCAAAACCAGCAATTATTCAGACTGTCTCTAGCACTAATCGTAACACACAAGTTCCTAGGAAGGCCAAAAGCAGAAGTAAAGAAAAACATTATGGTCCTTATATTAGCAATTATAAGGATTAATTTTAGATGGTGCACTAAGTATAGAGTCAGTGTTGGATAGAATTTCATAGCGCTCGTAAGGCACACATAGGGTTGCCAGGTCCCTCTTGATCACTGTCGAGGGATAGGGAGGGAAGGGTTGCCAGATCCAGGCTGGGAAACTCCTAGAGATTGGAGGGTGGAGCCTGGGGAGGACAGGGATCTCTGTTGGGTACAATGCTATGGAGTCCACCTCCAAAGCATCCATTCTGTAGTCTGGAGATGAGCTGTAATTCTGTGGGATCCCCGGGTCCCACCAGGAGGCTGGCATCCCAATGCACACAGCTTGCCCATTTAACCAAGTTCTGTTATTAAGCGCAAGGTCATCTCCTGCATACAGGATTCCTCTCCAGGATAGCTCAATTTACTGCCAAACAAGGCTCTCCCTGCTAGCTCATCTTCTGCTCACCTCTAGGCTCCAATCCTCAAGCCAACAGCCAAAGGATAAGATCCCTTTGATTCACAGATGTGGGCATGCCCAGGTCATAAAAACCTTTGTGCAGAAAAGACAGCACTCAGTGAGATGTTACTCCACGCCTACTAACTTAGGGTTGTCATCCCTCTGATGGGGGCACAGTTTCCCCACTTTTGAGGACCCCAATCCACTGCCAGCCAGCTGGCTGGTAGGGAAGCCCTGCCCCCAAAGAGCCCCGTCATGCCCAATGTGCCCGGCATGATGACATCACCCAAAAGTGATGTCATTACGCTAGGCACATCACGCGGGGCATACTCTAGCATTTGGCTAAAAACTCTATGGTGATCGTAGAGTTTTTGGCCAAATGCTAGTGTGTCCCCTGCACGACATGCCTGGCATGATAATGTCACCTGAGGGTGATGTCATTGCAGTATGCATGCAAAGCACACACGCCAGGAGACCCAGGGATTCAAGCTGGAGACCCCTGCCAGCAGCCAGGTAAGACCTGGGAACCCTATACTAATTAGCAACACTTTAACCTGTTCCTGCCCTGCCTTCAGATAAATTAATTAATGTATAATTTGATGACAGAGGATGTAATGATGACCACAAGAATAAACAGCTTTAAAAGCTAGATAGATTCATGGAGAATAAGTCTGTTAGTGGCTACTAGCCATGGCAACTGAGGGGAAATTCCACTGTCAGAGCCACTAAACCTCTGAATCCCAGAGCCAGGAGGCAGCATCAGGGGGAGGTTTCGGCCTCTACGCCCTGTAGTTGGCACTCCAGAGGAACTGGCTGGCCACTGTGTGAAACAGGAAGGATGCTGGACGAGTTGAGCCATTGGTCTGATACAGCAGGACTCTTCTTATGTTCTTAATCTGTGGGTTATTAGTTTTACACTTGCCCATTCACTCAGATCCTCATCAGAAGTCCTTCTCTGCATGTTCCATCTTCCAAAGCAAGTCAGTTGATAATCAGGGATGGGGCCCTTGAGGTAGAGGTACCAAATCTTGGGAATGACAGTCCGAGGTTTCTTTTGCTCAGTAACTCCCTCCCAAAGAGAGATTTCAGGTGCAGAACAAAGTTTGAGACCAGTGGCACCTTTAAGACCAACAAAGTTTTATTCAAGGTGAGCTTTCATGTGCATAAAAGCACACACTGGCCATTTCCACACTCTCCTTTTAATCTACATTCACCGCTGTGTCCTCCAAGCAGTTCTGCACTAAAATCAAATTCAACCTTCTTTTTATTCCGGGGGTTTTCCCCATTCTGAATTCAACCTTTTTATTCCCTTCTCCCCCCCCCCCCCTTTCCCCTGTTACCTTCCTTCAGTGGCCAGCCTGGTTTCAGCCCACTGTTGCCCTGGGGCTTTTGGATTCTGTTTTGCCACAGACTTAAATCACCTTGGCTCAAACACTGAGAAAATCCGGAGTACAGTGCCATAAATGGGTGTAGCAAGGAGGCGACGAGTGTGCCCCCCCCAAGACCTCCGAATATAGGGAGAGAGGTTATTTGGCCTCTCGCTGTAGAGGGGTTCTCTACAGCGCCCACAATCGGAGGCAACCCTTTCAACTTTTCGTTTTAGGTACAGAAGAAGAAAATAGATAGAAGAATCTAGCATTATGTGAGTTAGTAGAAACTGTAGTTTTCGTGTGGTATTATGAGGACTATTAAGTTATGGGGAAGTTGGACGGGATACACAAACGGGTAAGATAGGGGCATATGAAAAGAAGAGGGAATAAAAGAGAGAAATAAAAAAAAAATTGGCTGTTGTATTAGTAACCTCAGATGATTTTTTTTTTCTTGTATCTTTGTATGTTTGGTTCAAGATTGTTTAAAAATGGAAAATGAGCATATCAATAAGATGAATAGTGAACTATGATTGTGTTAAACGGATATACTCAACAATAAAAAGTGAATTAAAAAAAAAAAGAAAAAAAGAAAAAAAGAAAATCCGGAGTGACGGGCAAATGCAGAAAATACCCTTGAATAAAATTTTGTTGGTCTTAAAAGGTGCCACTGAACTCAAACTTTGTTCTGCTGCTTCAGACCAACACAGCTGCCCACCAGATTCTATTTTAGGTTCAGAAACTTTTTAAAATCCCTCCTCTAGACCTTTTTATAAAAACTGGCTTGTTACTGGCTATTTCCTAGCTTACTGTACTCAAACCTCTCTGCTGTAATTTAGTTTATGGTTAACATCTTCCTTTTTTATTTATGTAATTTATGCTGATTGGATTTAATGTACTACTTTTAAATTACATGAGCTGCTTTGAGCAGTAATTTCTGGAAAGTATATGAATATATTGATATACATAAATAAATATTAATTCTATTTAACAACCAAGACCAGAGGCTGTGCTAATTCTTGAACCTGGACTTTTCTTTAAGAGGCATATCTGTGCTATGTCTGCAGTGCTTACATCCTTCTTTTTCTCTTAGCCATTTGTGGAGACTAGAACACAAGAATGGTCCCTACCCATCCCTACCACTCAGGCACACAACTCTCCTTGACTGGCATAGATGTACTGGGGCAAAGAAGAGAGGGGACTGCTGGAATAGAACTGCAACTAACTGCCGTTGCAGCTGGGATCGGATGTAAGCATGGGTGAAGGTCAACAAGCTGTCCCCTCATACAAGCGCTAGCACCTTTGCCCTGTACCCTATGAACCGTTGCTTCAGCAGAGGAACCTTTAGCATTGGGTTATTAGGCCTTAATATTTCCTGTCAGTGGAAGCATGACATGATACCCACATGAAGAATAGGTAATATTTTACATTTGATTTACGATTAGTACAGCTGTAGAAGTTTGCATTTCAAAAATCCACTGAAAGTAAGAGCAAGTAAGAACAAGAAAAGCATTCTGATGACACCTGGTGGCCACTTAACACAAAGAAAGTAAAACTGAAACACTGACGGTTCCACAGCACGGGGAATATAAACTGCTTTTGTTAAAACATAAGCTTTTCTTCCTACAGTGTGCTTAGAAACGTACTTCACATTTACAACCAGTTTAAATACAACCTGTTCTTCAATGCTTCAATAATGGAGACTTTAAAGTCCAAACTTGCATGTCAAAATTATCTATGGTTTTATCTCCCAAAAATTCACGGGACATTGTGTTGCATCCTAGATTTTGTACTTTGGCTTTTCATGGTGCAGCTTTACAGAGGCAGCCATTGTCAGCCTCACTTCAAATTTCGCAGAAGGCATAGAAGATACAGTCCTGATTTGTTAAGAGCCAGTAGTGGTGGTACCCAAGCAATTCCTGGGCTGTATCTCAAATGTTAAAGACCACAGAGAGCTTTCTCTGGCTACAGGACCTTGTCAGGCACAAATGCAGTAAGTATAGTGACATCACTCCAAATCTACCAAACTCTTATAAAATTACCAAACGGCTGTTCACCTCCCTTCTCCTCATCACTCTTGTCAAGCGTTGGAAAAACAAAACAGTGCTACGGCCTGACAACCCTTCAGGTCTTTCTGAGAGAAGGTCTACAAGGAAGGTGAAGCAGGACTTCATGATGGAGAAAGGGAACAGTCCTTTGGGAGGCTCTTAATTTGTAAACTATGGTCTGTAGGTAGCCAAGGTTACAACTACCCTAGAACATTTAAGATTATAGTTCATAATACCAGTTCTGCCTTTCCCAAGAAGTAAAAGATTCTGCCTCTCTTAAAACAAATAAAAACAAAAAAAACCCTTTAAGTACTTAATTTCAGGTCATTAATTTTTAAAGTAACTTACTTTAAAATGGGCTCTGATAGAAGGGGGGGGAGGGAAGGTTTTGTGAAAAAGTAGCCAATGCCATTAAAAGCAAACACATGAGACCCCATGTATCTCATGCCATTTTTAAAAAGGTTGTTTTATTATCAATGTAACTAATCACGATGAAGCCATCTCTTACAGCCGAAGACATAATAATGAATTTTCTTTACAGCTGAAGAGAAATGGGATTTGCTGCTCCATATCAAACCAGAACAGGTTGTATAAATTCTTCTTCATATTTATTGTTAAATGTAACTTTTATCTATAAAAATCAGCCATGAAATATTAAAAACTGAAACAACAGAATTTACACCCTTTACTTAATTTCGTTTAAATGGTCTATTCACAAAAAAAGAGAGATAGAGAGGGGAAAGGTTACATACGTATTATTGCACTCCCTCCATTCTCCCCTCTAGTTTTCCCATTATAAACCATCCTGCTTCTGGAATTTATAACACAGCTGTAAAATTTCCACTCCATAGAGAGTGTTGGTATACTTATCCTGAAACAATTTTTTTTTTAAATGTCTCAATCTTGTTACAGGACAAAGAACCACTGCAGAACATCACAAATAATGGCAATCAGACTAACACCCTTTGGCTGCATGCTAGGCATGGGTACTGCAGAGCAGATCCTATAGAATTCAACAAAACTTGCTTGTGTGTGGACAGGTAGTCAGAGCAATAATTAACATCCATTCAAAAAGTTTAGGATTTCCAGTTGCCTGGGATAGGCTGGGAATTCCCTGTGCCCCCAGGTCTTTGTCACAGAGATTGGCCCCAAATCCCCCAGCATTTGCAAAAAGTGGCTCAAATAAAGGAAACAATGGCTCTTCCACAACTGAAAACAAGGTTTAGCATTAGGGTGGTAACCCAAGTAACAGAATCACATGCACAGGTAAATCTGCACACTGCTTCTCCCCTCTGGCATGCCGACTTCTATATTTTGAAGAAGTTGCCATGCCATTGGTTTCATGTGCGAATCAGGCTTGAAAATATGTGAATCAGGCTTGAAGCTGGGGTTGCCAGCTCTGGGTAGGGAAATATATGGATATTTGGAGGGTGGAGCTTGGGGAAGGTGGGTTTGGGGAGGGGAGGGACTATATTGCAGAATAATACCATAGAGTCAACCCTCCAAAGCAGCCATTTTCTCCAGAGGAACTAATCTTGGTCATCTGGAGATCAACTGTAATAGTGGGAGATCTCCAGATGCCACCTGGAGGTTGACAATCCTACTTGAAGCTGATGAGGGACAGGAGCTCCTGCAAGGAGCTCAGGGCAGCATATGTCATTCTGTGCCCCTTCTTTTTAACTTCACAATCACCTTTTGAGGTAAGTTTGGTGATTTGGCTGGTGTACTGACTGCCTAACACACTGGCCAATAGCCTGTTGTCCCTGATGGAGGCCATATCGGGCTGGGCACTGGAGCACCCTAGGCTTTTAGTCTTGGGTGATTTCAACATCCTAGTGTCGTCCATGGCGGCACTGGGACTCTCCCAATTTGTAACGACCCCCACTCACCGAGCCGGGCACACGCTCTATTTGATCTTCGCGACTGGGGTAACAGTGGAGCGGATTACGGCTTCGGCAGTACCATGGTTGTTCAGAATGATTCAGTCTGTAACAGTTCTGCCATTGGGCAGACCAAATGCTAAGGAATTGGGCATTGGCTGCGAGACATTTGCTGACAAAGACCTGGCGCTCCATCGCGACCTCCCTGCCATAGTTAAAACAGTGAGTGAACTCGAGGCCCCTTGCACGTCTTCGATTCCCGCTTTGGATCATTTCAGCCTGCTCAGCCTGGAGGAAGTCGACAGACTGCTTATGACTGTACGCCCAACCACATGCAGCCTTGATCCGTGCCCTTTGTGGCTCATTAAAGCGGGCCATGAGGGGTTTCGAGGTGCCCTAAGGGAGATTGTCAAGAAGTTCCTCATTGAGGGGCAGTTCCCAGGGGCACTCAAGGAAGCGATGGTCCGCCCGCTCTTGAAAAAACCAACTCTGGATCCGGCCGAATTGGCCAACTATCAGCAGGTTTCCAATTTGCCCTATTTGGGCAAATTAATCGATAGGGCGGTGGCGATACAGTTACAGGGCTTTCTGGATGACGCTTCCATTTGAGATCCCTTCCAGTCTGGCTTCCGCCTGGGACATGGAATGGAGACAGCGCTGGTTGCCCTTACTGACGATCTCCGGAGACATCTGGATCAGGGTGGTTCGGCGGTACTGATGTTGTTAGACCTGTCGGCTGCATTTGACATGGTCGACCATCAGTTGCTGACCCACTGCGTCGCCGACGTGGGGATACAGGGGCTAGCCTTGCAATGGCTTGCTTCCTTTCTCCAGACTCGGGAACAAAGGGTGGTGCTAGGGGAACAGCAGTCCAGGAGACACCCGCTTGAGTGCGGTGTGCCTCAGGGGGCGGTGCTTTCCCTGATGTTATTTAACATCTACATGCGCCCCCTTGCCCAGATTGCCTGGAGATATGGGCTGGGGTGTCACCAGTATGCTGATGACACCCAGCTCTATCTGATGTTGGGGGCCTCCCCATGTTTTTCTTAAGTGCCAAAGACACTTAAATACTGAGTTTGTGTATACATTCAAAGTTATCTTAAAGATCTAAGAGGGTTTAATAAAATTAATTAGAATGTAAATAATCCTTCTAGAAAGGTTAAAGGGATTCATTGCTGATGAACACACGTCAGGACAGGTACTACAATCAAGCATTTTAGGCACCAAAGCAACCAGAAACTGAGAGTTTTCTGAGCCTGCTCCAAGGTGAAATACAAAGTACAAAGATACTTTTACAGTACCCTATTGTCAAATTCAGGGGATGGCAAGGCTATCCTATCAAACAAATCTTTAAATATATATGTATGTAGATTGCATGCAAGATGGTTCCATTATCACAAGGCCACACTGCCAATGAAAGAAACCATGGTGTATCTAACTTACCAGTAAGGAAGAACTAATGGTGAATAATAGGTCAGTTTGGTATGAGCTATTTCAATTCATCATAGCCAGGAAAGGGATCATTAAACACAGCAGTGCAAACGTATCAAATTACAAGAAAGACGACAAGTGAAGTTAGAAATAAAAAAATGTCAATTTTGTATACTGCTACTACATGCCCTTTTATTCATCATCATGAAGGTAAGGTTAAAGGACAAACTGCAGCCCTCTAGCACACTCAAGTGGGGTAGCCACACTCCTCCAATGACAGCAAATCACATCATGGGGAGCATTACAGAAAGACAGAGTTACCCTGGCAACGACACTGTCAAAAGGCAATTAGAAGCACAGTCTCCAAAATGTACTTATTAAATAGGTACAATACCCATCTTTCCCCCATGGTGTGTAGGAAAGTAGTATATGCTATATTTGTGCCTAATATCTGAGGCCCTTTTGACTAGCACACCTGCTGATTTTTGAAATTCTGATCATTTTAGGAAGAAAAATAATCACTGCACTTCTCAGCCACTACCCCTCAAAGTAAAAAGGTATCAACTTGCACTTAATGAATGACTGCAGGTTTAGTTCCATCATTTGATACAGTGCCAAGAAGTACAAAACTATCTTGTAAGAAAAAGCTGGGCCTGGCTAGCCAACATTTATCTGTTTTAAGAGCAGCCCAAAATATAAAGCATCTTCCTGCTATTGGTAGTAAGCCTCAGCTAACTGTACTTACAGAGTTCCTCCTAGCCATTGTTAAGCTTTAGCTGTGGGCCATCTTGTCTGGAGAAGAGCATAATGGACACTTCCAGCCCTAAAGCAAGTGTCTTTCTTGCAAATACACAGGAAGCAGTTTATAAAACCAAGCCAGTCCACAAACCAGCTTTTCAAAAACCACCATCTTGCTCTTGCTCTGCTTTCCCTATAATCCAGTCCTAAACAGAGAGTTGTGCCCTTGTAAATCCACTGAAGTCAGTGGATTCTGAAGGATATATCTAGTATACAGAATTTTTATTCTGGCTAGCTGACAAAAGATGAAATAAGCTCTGCATAACCCATCCAACAACAAGTGGTTCTTAATGAGGAAGCCAGTCAGTACTGGACCAAGGGCTCTCCTATACCATCTAGTCCAGGATATGCTAATTTTGTAGCAGGAACTCCTTTGCATATTAGGCGACACACCCCTAATGTAGCCAATCCTCCAAGACCTTACAGAGCTCTTCTTACAGGGGCTACTATAAGCTCTTGGAGGATTGGCTACATTAGGGGTGTGTCGCCTAATATGCAAAGGAGTTCCTGCTACAAAAAGAGCCCTGGAAAACCACAAACAGTTTGAAGCATAGGTAAACTTTTTATGAGGTTTCTGCCAGAGGACTACAGGCTAACATATGCGCCTTCAAGGAGAGCTGTAAATTGGCACAGCATTTCATAACAGCATATGATCCAACATCATGTGGTTGTTTCTTACCCGATAAATGACAATATTGGGGGGGGGGGGGCCCAAAAGAGGGTGTCCAAAAGTGCCAGGTGTGAACTGGCTTGGATTCAGAGATTGTCTGTTCCCTTTCTACATTATATCCTAGAAGCACAGTGGGATAACTCCATCACTTCTCCTACAAGTACTGGGGAAATACAGGAAGACAACAGCATCTCTTTCTAACAGCATGAGGAAAAAACAGCATCCTCTACTAGAGGTAAACATGTTTAAGCTCTTCTAGGCCCAAATTAAAGAGACAGCCACATGTCTGCCCACTACATGTATAAAGCAAGGGTGGCGTGTTTTTAGATGAAAAGGAGCAAATGGATGAGGGAAGCTAAAGCTCCTTTTCTTCCAATTTACAGCACTGAACTCCATTACGTTTTTATTCCCAGCCTCGATAAATTCCATAGACTGAAGAACTTTCTTTGAGCCCAGTCCCAATCCTGGAACATGACAAGGCAAAGGAAGGGGAACCATAACAGATTCCTTCATTGACAAAGAAAGCCCAACCCACCTTGTTTCACATGGGAACAAAGACACCCACATCATGTCTAGGCTGGCCATGTATGATAACCCATGTATGAGCTGATGTAAGCCTCTGGACTACGATATGTTCATGCTCATGAATATGTTCATTGTTTTATTTAAATAAAAATAAAATCGGGGGAAAATACTGGCCATGGGATGTCTTTCTGGAGGCTTAAAGAGGATGCCCGCTTTAGGATTGCTCAGCTAGGATGGAAAGCAAAGGTTATCACATGTTTCGATAGGAGTCCTAGAGCCAAATAGGCTGTGTGCATTAATAAAATAAAATCAAACAGTGCAGCCATTCATGAGTTTTTTAAAAACTGCACAAAGAATGCTAAAATTTCCCCACCACACACACACACATTCTGGAGATACTGAGTAGAAATGGGTCCAGTGACTTTTAGGTTGCAGAACAGCAGGAAAATGGGCCAAACGGAAAGGGTTAAATCCCTCTCAACCATCTTAGCTTCTGGTTATGGAGCTGTGCATTAAAAGTGAAGTGCTGGAAGCAATATGTCAGATAAGCAGCATGGTTAAACTCCACTTATCCACATGCACCATTCTTCATACAAAAATTAGTTTTCCTCCCACACTTTACACTTGAATCAACAGATGCAAATATAAATTAACATGGATCTCCCATCTCATTTAGTTTAGGTCCAGATACTGTTTCCATCTAAGGGCTACGTCTTTCATTAGGTGTGACGAACGAAGACATGGTGGTGAAAAGTGCTGTCATGTTGTATTTGACTTATGGCGACCCCATAGTTAAGGCACATTCAGAGGTGGTTTGCCATTGCTTGCTTCTGTGTAGCAAACCCTGGACTTCTTCCATGGTCTCCCACCCAAGTCCTGACCAGGGCCAATCCTGCTTAGCTTCCGAGAGCTGACGAGATTGGGCTTGCCTGGGCCATCCAGATCAGAGCAATAGAATGTGTACTGGAAGCTAAATACTATTTCCCTCGACACAGTATTTTTCTCCCTTAGAAAATTGGCACCCTTCTATAGGAATGTTTCTTCATCTTGGTATATTTCATTGCTGACTCATCCATTTCATAGTCTCACAAGCCTGGAAAAATTATGGTGTCAGAATTTACTTGTCCTTATTGGAACAGAAAATTATCATCAATTAGTCTCTCTTTCTCATACAGCTATACCCACATCCTTTTGTTCTGTACTCACTCAGTCCCTTCTGCCCTCTAGTTTAGCCTTCAAACCTCACCTTTCCAGCTTTCAGCCCTCTTCTACAGATCACATCCTCCCATTCTCCAACTTCAAACCCTTGAACAATCAAGTGTAGTATTGTATTTGTATATGTATATGCATATGTATAAGTTGCCTTAGCTCCTGTTGGGTCCAGGGAATGATCCGCTATAAGTATTTTAAATAAATAAATGTGTCTGCGTTTGTGTGGATGGACCCTTTAAATTTATATTGACACAGGAATGATGCGGTCTTAATTCTGTGTTCAAACTGCATAAACAGTCACTCGCTGCTTTTAGTGTTTCACTTTTCCCTTAAAGAAACAAGCCCTCATAGTAGGATAGCTGACTCTGGGTCAAGAAATTCCTGGAGATTTAGGGGCAGTGCCTGTGGAGCAGGGTTGCTAACCTCCAGGTGGTGGCTAGAGGTCTCACGCTGTTACAAGTGATCTCCAGGTGACAAAGGATCAGTTTACCTGCAGAAAATGGCTGCTTTGGAAGGTGGACTCTGTGGCACGATCCAGTGCTCCCTCTAAGCTGAGTTAGTGTGAGCTAGCTCACAGTTTTTTAGCCTCCAGCACACACATTCCTGTCTTAGCATAGAAAGGATGGCTCCAGAGCAAACTAATTTATGTAGTAGCCAAATTGCTCACTCACAACTTTAATGCCAGTAGCTCACAAAGTAGATTTTTTTACCAACAAGACTCCACAGCTTAGAGGGAGCATTGCACTATACCCCACTGAAGTCCCTCCCTGAACCCCCCCCCTCCTCAATCCCAAAATCTCCAGGTATCTCCCAACCTGGAGCTGGCAACCCTACTGTGAAGGGCAGAGTTTGGGGAGGAAAGGGAGTTCAGCATTCAGCAGGGATGTGAATTTCACAGAGTCCACCCTCTGAAGCTGCCATTTCCTCCAGGGGAGCTGAATTCTGTAGTCTGGGGTTCAGTCGTAACTCCAGGAGAGCGCCAGGCTTCACCTGGAGGTTGGCAACCCTGCCTCATACTAACCTTTCCTTTGGTTTTCCACAGTAATCTATGTCATCCCTCGTTATTTTTAAATCTATATGAAACCACTGGCAGAAGTCATCTGGGGATTCGGAATCAGGTAAGTATTCTTTTTTTAAAACTGTTATTTTATTTTTTTTCAATGAACATCACATCTTCACGGATTACATACATTTTTAGAGTCTTTCAGTTCTCCAGCTTGTTTATCAAATTATAAACTCTTTTCCATCTATTACCTTGTACTGAATTATTTTCCCCCTGTAGTTTCAGACTCAAATCATCCATTTGTGCAAGTTCTAATAACTTTATGATTAGGTCTATTTTGGAGGGTTATTTTTCTAATTTCCAAGATTTAGCCAACAGCATTCTGGCAGCCGTTATTATATATATTATTAAATATACATCTTTATACTTATATCCCTCTGGTACGATATTTAACAAATATATTTCTGGTCTCAAATCAATATTCAGTTCTAAAATTTCTTGTATGAGTTTGCGGATCATTATCCAATATTTTTGAACTTTCTTACATTTCCACCACATGTGATAGAAGGTCCCCACATTCACTTTACATTTCCAACATATATTGGATACATTGCTATAACATTTGGCTAGTTTATCGGGGGACCAATACCATCTGTGGAACATTTTATAAACAGTCTCTTTATACGCAACCGCTCTCATATATTTTACAGATTTCCATATTTTCTACCATTGTTCTGTCTCTAAAGCTCTTCCCAGATCCTTCGTCCATTATATCAAAACTTCTTTAATATTTTCATCTATTTCAAAGTCATCCAACAAGAAACCATATAGCTTCTGAATTAGTTTGTCGTTCGAAGACAACCAGATTTTATCAAGTTCATTTTTTCCATAGTCAAATCCTCTTACCATATCTTTACTGTATCTGTCTCGTATTACTACCTGCTCCCACCAAGATAATTTATTTTCATATATCAACTTGTCTTCAGCTTTTAATTTATTATCTTTTTCTAATAAGACCTCATAATTTTCTTTTATATTCTGGGAAATAAGTGTAGGTTTTATAAACGCTTCTAGTGGGGAGACCCACCTTGGGGTTTTCCTATAAAATCTCACCTTGATCTCATTCCAAATTTTATTTAGCGGTCCTCTTATCACATGTCTATTACAGTTAGAATGTACTTTGTCTTTACCATACCATATGTAAGCGTGCCAACCCATAGCCAGATCACGCCCTTCGAGTATTAACGTTCTCCTATTTTCTAGCATAAGCCAGTCTTTTACCCATACTAGGGTGGCCGCTTTATAATACAACAACCAATTTGGTACGCCCAATCCCCCTTTTTCTTTTCTGTCCTGTAAAATTTTCCATCTTATTCTAGCTTTTTTGGGATGCCAGATGAACTTTTTAGTGATGATATCTAACTCCTTTAAAAAAATTTGATTCTTTAAAACAGGAACATTCTGTGCCAAGAATATAAATCTAGGTAGTACATTCATTTTAATTACTGCAATTCTACCCATAATCAGGTAAGTATTCTGATGACACCTAGTTCCACTTCTCTTCATCCCAGTTCAATAGGGTGTTGGACTGCATTGAGCAAGTTTCTAGAGGTAGTAAAGGGCGGGAAAATGAAACTTAAGCTGAATGCAGAAAAAAATAGAGCCGCCGCTAGCTGGGCATTTAAGACTGGCGGTTTGCTGCCTATTCTAGATAAGGCAGTACTCTGCTTTAAAGGGCAGGTCCCTAACTCAGAGGTACTTTTAGATCAAGCCCTGTCTTTGCAAGGGACATAAATAATTCAAAACACCTTTAATTAGTTTGCCAGCTACAGTTCCCCCTGATCGCATCACATCAAGGATGGTGCCATTATTAGAGTGTTGGACCAGGAACTGGGAGACCCAGCTCTGAATCCCCATTCTGCCCTGGAAGCTTGCTGGGTGACTTTGGGTTAGTCACCTACTCCCAGCTTAACCTACTTCACAGGGTTGTTGTGAAGATAGAATGGAGGACAGAATAATGTAAGATGCTTTGGATCCCTATTGGGGGAAAGGCAGGGTTTAAAATAAATAAATAAAGACTTCACAGAAATATCAGCTGTGGTAATGCCGTTAACAAATGGTGGTGGCAGAACGTGCCGTCAAGTCACAGCTGACTTATGGCAACCCCATAGGGTTTCCAGTGCCAAGGACATTCAGAGGTACTTTGCCATTGCCTGTCTCCATGTCATGACCCTGGTATTCCTTGGAGCTCTCCCATCTAAATACTAGCCTGGGCCAACCATGCTTAGCTTCTGAGATCGGATGAGATCAGGCTTAGCGTGGGGCTAACAAGAGCACACCGTGATGACCATAACCACCCCAATTTTAAAAGAACTACATTATTACCCAGTTGTTTCTGAGCACAACTCAAAGTGGGACTCAGGGTATATGAAGGACCAGGATATATGAAGGACCATTTTCTCTTGCATGAACCTGCCCATCCATTAAGATCTTCCAGAGAGGTTTTTCTCCTGGTGCCCCGCAAGCTGAGATGAGGTGTGAGTTGACAAGAGGAAGCACCTTCATGGTGGTCACAGAATGGCTATGACGTGCTCTCATCCTTACAATTTTTTTTGTAACTTCTTTGCTGTTATTTAAGTACTGAGTGAAAACAGGGTCATTTTCTTTGCTTATGGACTGAGTGCAACACAATTCAAAGAAATTAAGAGATTTTTGTTGTGTTCTATCAATCTAAAACTAAGAGTCCTGTTTCTAACTTTGTTACAGGGTTTTAACTTGTAATAATCATTTATAGTAATTTCAGGATGAATTTTTAATTTTTGTAAGTGACAGGAGCAACAGGACTTCTGCATAAATAAATAGTCTGCGAAAGTGATCTTTAACGCTACCCCACAAAATATTGTTATATTTTATTGAAGAATGTAATTTTTAGGAGCTTCCGGTGGGTGGATCGGCGATGGCGATCGCTCTCCTCGAAGCTCGAGGAGGCGACTAGCACACCTTCGGCTTGCCCACGGAACCCTTGTGCCAAGCCAGAGGGCTTTTGAGGGTTAGCCTCTTTGACGGCTCAAAGCCGTGGAATAGAGGCTTCCCTCCGCCCTGATGGTCCAGCCGATGGGTGACCTATGGATGTAAACCAATCTGACTGGGACAAGCGCAGGAGATCAAGCGGAATAGCGATGGAAGAGAGTGAGGTCAGAAGTGACCAACAATGAACGTGAGAGATAAACGGACTGTTTTGTAAAGCGAAGCCCCACCCTCCATGGAGAAAGCAGAGTGCAGGGAGGGACGCCTCCTGAGCGATTGAATAGATCAAAGAAGCTAGGGGGGAGGGAAGAGAAACAGTGTTACATTTTGAGAGACTTATTTGAGCTTGGATAAAGAAACGGCGAGTCTTTCAAGCTCTGAAACAGAGGTGTTGAATTGTACACAAAGGGAGAACATGGCGGTTCCATGAGGGAAAATAAAACCGAAAGGCAGCCAGAGTCCAAGAACGGAAGAGGAGCAGACGTCATGAAGATGTTAGCGGATATGCTGAAACCGGTATTGGAGCAGCTCGGCAGTATTAACCAGCAACTGGCCACACTAAACCAAAACTTCGCCTTGCAGCAGTGCCAGCTGGCAGAGATGGAGAAAAAAGTGGAGCAGGCAACTGAGAAGCTGGTAGAGATGGACACCGGGAACAAGAAGATGAGGAAAAGAGTGACAGAGGTGGAAATAAAACAAAAGCTGCAGGAAAACCGTTTACTTCAGCTGCAAATGGAGAAAGCAAACATGACTCTCAGATTTCAGGGACTGCCTGAAAAGGAAAAAGAAGATTTGAAGAAGACTCTGGGAGAGATCATCGCTCCAGTAACAGGCTTATCAGCGGATGAAATAATAAAAGATATAGAGTCTGCCTATCGGGTATACTCTAATTACATTTTAAAAAATAGCCTGCCTGGGGAGACTGTAGTCAAGTTTGCAAGAAGACAGACCAGAGATATTATATTAAAGGCAACTTCGGCAAATCCACTGAAATTTGGGAATACAAATATTAAGACTCTAAAAGACATCCCATTTGAAATCCGTCAAAAGAGGAAAAGCTACAAAGAATTAATCTCATTTCTTCAGACAAACGGAATACAATATCACTGGGCGATCCCTGAAGGTGTCATCTTTAAAATTAATGATAAAAGAGAGAAGATTGACTCCATCTTTAAAGCAAAGGAATTTTTGAGACGAAAGCTGGGGCCAGAAGCAGAACTCAAAGATGAAGAAACAAAATTGAGTGACTCTGCTACCTCTGGAACGGGGGAGGACTCTGGGGAGGAAGCAGGTGCAGGTGCGGGAGCAAGCAAAACAGTGTATGATTTCAGAGAAAGAAGACAGAAGTAAGGGCAGAAGGACTCTGAAAATAGCCCTATGAAAATAAGAAGATGCTCAATAAGTGTTCTCAAAATATTAAAATTACTAACATTGAAGCAGTAGTTAAAAATAACTCACAAGTATGTTGTTATACTAACACATATTTACTAACATGTAGTTTAACACCAAAATGATCTCCTACTCTTGGGTTTTTAGTTAGTGTGGGTATCTTTTCTTTATCCCTAGTTGTAGTCCCCCTTCCTATATTTTCTGTTGTAGTCTATTGAAAAACCAATAAAATTCCCTCTTGGGGGTTTCAAAAAAAGAATGTAATTTCTACATGATTGCAGAATGCAGGACTTCTCTTATATCTAACAAATGGTCTACATTCACCAACACCTTTCCTCTGTCTTCCTGACATCACCTTTCTTGGAAATCACAGAGTTAAATTTCACTTTGACCTTACAGTCATGTACATTTTGACGATCATCACGTAAGAGTCATGCAACACCTTTAAAACCTATCAACTTTATTGTGGCATGAGCTATAATAGGCTACAACCTATGCTGCTGCTGTAGCCTACAAACATTCCACAATAAATCATGGCTTTCAAGGCACCACTGGTCTCAGGTCTGCAGCAACAGTTTTAATGCGGCTGGTAGATTATCGGAAATACTAGTTTTCTCTTTTTAATTATAAATAAAACGCATACTGCTCTTAATGCATGATCAGTTGAAATCATAAGAAAACATCATGTTCTCAAACATGTGGTTTCTGCCATGAATCTGGAACACAAGGTTTTCATTTTACTTAAAAACTAAAAGACATGCTGTGCCATGGTTACCTTTGGCAATTGGATTAGTAGCACTGCAACAGAGTTAAACAGTGCCTTCTTCCTATTAGGGTTTATATTACAGTGTCCTTTTGTTTAAAGGAGTAGGAAGCCTAGCAAAGAAGAATAAAATGAAGAACACTGGACATAGGAATTTCAAAAAGAGATTAGAAAGAGATACTGCTGAATTGCAACTGATAATGAAGCTCAAGACAGTGCATCCACCTGGACTAAACTGAGACCTAGGTCTCCTATCTAATTACCAATGCCGATTTCTCTGTGCCTACTACCCCTCTGCATATCACACCTAATCCAATCACACCTGCTATTGTCATTCGCCTGCTATTGTCATTTGCCTACTAATGTCATTCGGCATCTGAAATCACTCCTCTTTCCAATAAATATGACAGATGGACTCCCATTTGAGCTGTATCTGAAGAAGTGAACAGTGACTCACAAAAGCTCTTACCCTACCACAAATTGTTAGTATTTAAAGTGCTACTGGACACTTGCTCTTTTCTACTGCTACAGACAGACTAACACGGCTACCCATCATGATCTACTGAGCATAGTGAAAGACAGCAAGAGCCAAGGCAGTCAGAAGACCTGGCATCAGCATAAACCAAGGGAGATAAAAGAACAGAGACATATTTATACATTTAAAATGTTCACATCTCAAAAAACAGAACCTTCCCCATTTGTCAAAGAAGAGCCTCATTCAAAGTAAATGGCTTGAATCTCAATGTCTTCACTCAGATTGCAATCACCACACATTTAAGGAACACAGAACATCACTGTCAAGGAATGAACTCTCACAGGCTGTCAACTGCTTAATCAGAGCCTGACTTGGCTGGAAGTGTGAAATTATGTAATTACCGACGTTTGGCAATTCTGATGGTTTAGACAAATTACATCACTTGGAAGATCTTGTTTTATAAAACAAAATTCCAAGAGCAGCTTCATTCCGGAAAAGCTTCTGTCAGAGATATATATCTGCCTTTCCTCAACAGCTTCATGATGCTTATTTAACACAGCCTTCCCCCCGCCCACAACACACACACACGAAATACAACCTGCTTAAAAAAACAGGTCCCCCCCCCCAAAAAAAAACCCTACAAAGAAAAATTCAACTCTTGTGAAACTGAGATTCTAATACAGTATATTTATGAATTTATACTCTGCTTTTGTGAAGGGCTGATGGGCAATCTATACACCAAACAAACATAAGTTATGCTGTAACTGAGCACTTGCACTTAAATCCTTACTTGCACTTAATCTGCAAGGGAGGTCCTTAACGTTCATTTTACAGATTGGGAACCAAAGATGAGAGGTGCCCAGAGTTGCATTACCAACTAATGGCTGGCTAACAGCAGGATATGGGGAACAAGGATAAGGGGGGGGGGTGCTGGTGGCATGCCACATCGCTTCCAGAGAAACCTAGAAGAGATGTCACATTGCTCTTAGAATCACCATA
This sequence comes from Gekko japonicus, assembly GCF_001447785.1. NCBI lineage: Eukaryota > Metazoa > Chordata > Lepidosauria > Squamata > Gekkonidae > Gekko > Gekko japonicus. Next base: position 2,006,908 of record NW_015169778.1, read on the forward strand.
AACTTTATGGTAAAATTGAGAGTTTCTAGTTTTTTCTAGAGTGATGTGACATCACTTCTAGTTTTCCCTGGAAATGATATCACACCATGTGTGAAGCCAGCAATATTTATTTTTCACTCAGTGCTGTTGGGTTGCCAGCAAGAGTCCTTCCACCACAGTGGGGGACTTGGCAACCGTTACCTAAGGGCACCTTTTGAGTTCATGGTTGAGGTGGAAGCCTCAAGCCCAAGCCAGAGCTGTGTCTGTTGCTGTTGGGAGTGATGCTGCCATAGAAGTGAAAGACTTGTGTTCTTTGTTGCCAGCCCACAGTAGCTGCCATTGGCTTGGACTAGTGGTAGGGTTACCAGCATTTATGGTGAAACATTCTGGCGCCTTGGAGGGAACTGGAATGGAGCGGAGCCCAGAGCGAGTCTGTGGGAGTAGACCAGTGGTTACGGCAGGTTCAGTGACAGGTTTTTTGTTTTCTTTGCACTCCGGCATATTGGCAGTCCCAGGAACTGGTGGCTCTAGGAGCTTCGATATGTGAAGAGAGCAGAGAAGCACCACCAATTGTTTGGCTCGACTGTTCTTTCAGTTCTCCTTGAAACTCCTCCCCAAAATAACATCAGTTGTTTTTAAGTTGGTGACCCCCTCTCCCTAACCTTGGTAAACAACCAATACGGGATAGATGGCTCCTGTCAGATTTCTTTGGGGTTGCAGCAGCATGCTGTTGTAGTAGAAAGGAAGATGGAGAAAAGAGCAGAGGGGGAGTGATGGCTGCCCGGTCATTGTATTTGGGGTACATTTATGAGTAGAGGTGTAAATGTTTGTGCATTGCTATGAATGAATACTCAATATTACAAGTATGTTAATGACAGTTGCTTTATTTTAAGCCTTTTTATTCTGCTTTTCCACGCAATTAGGTGAAAACTTATACAACCACTTTGGGGGGAAGATTCCATTTTTATGTTAATAACAGTTGCTTTATTTTAAGCATTTTTATTCTGCTTTTCCACGCAATTAGGTTCTTCAAGACTGTTTTGCATTAGTTTTTTCCATTGAATTAGATAACTAGTTTGTAAAATAATCTCAAGAGGGTGAGATACCACCATTTTAGATTTGCATTTGAAGCTCGCTTCTTTGAACTTTCCTTAAATGCACATGTTGGTCCCCTTCAGTTGGTAACCGCACTGAATGAAAACAAATAGAAGCCGACAGTTTGGTAACAAACCTTCCTGGGCTCATGAATCTTATTATCATATGCCTGAAATGTTTGCATATTTGAAAACTTGTTTTCAAAAGAATACTATAAGATAAGCATTATCTTGTCTTTGTACTGTAGAATTCTAGAATTTATATAAAATAGGAAAGAACACAGTCTTTTGGAATACCGGATGAGGCATTCTTTTGTATATGCAGAATACAGAAATGGCTTTCTTTAGGGGCAGAACTAGAAGTTCTATTAGACACAGCACTGCTGCTAAAAATGGCATCTCCACATCTCATTCTCCCTACATTGCACATAACATCTAGCATTGTTGCTGGGTGACTGATGGGTTCATTGCGACAAATGCAAAGCCATGCAGAACTACATGCTTAAGAAAGAGTTGTCATTAGCTTATCAGAGTCAAGCCTCCAACTTGTACATAATTTAAAGTGAACCATGTGGACATCAAAGAAAAATGTTGACGGAAGGATTGGCTCTGTTATAATAAAGGTAAACACACAAGAAACTGGGAAGATCTGGAAGACTATAACTATAAAATAAATTTCAAAAATATGTATAATTGAAATAGCATAGTGTGTTGACTGTCAGAGTAACAATTACTCTGGCCAAATTGGGCATAATGAAGTATTTTTATTTTATTTTACTGGGCTTGTATCCTGCCCTTCCCGCAAGCAGGCTCAGGGCAGGTTCCATCAATGTTCATACAATATACTAATAACAGTTAAAACAATTTTAAAACAATACAATACAATAATTATAAAATACCAAGAGGATCTAATCAATAACTCAGTAGCAAAGATGGAAACAATAGAGCAGATCCCAGTTGGCTGTTCAAAATCCAGGACACTGATGGGAGGCCAATTAAAGGAGGAGACACCCGCTGCCTCAACTAAAAGCCTAGCAGAAGAGCTCCATCTTACAGGCTCTGAGGAGCTGTAATAAATCCCACAGGGTCCTGACCTCATATGGGAGCTCATTCCTCCTGGGGCCGGGGACTGCCAAAAGGTGTTGATTTGTAGATCTCAGTGCTCTATGGGGCTCATATGGGGGAAGGCGGTTCTGAAGATATGTTGGCCCCTGGCCATATAAGTCTTTAAAGGTAAGCACCAGCACCTTGAAATGGATCTGGAATTCAATAAGCTGCTTTTCTTACTCTGAGCTTAGGCCCATGTAGAGAACTTTTTATAAATGGTTGCCAACTCCAGGTTGTGAAATTCCTGGACATTTGGGGGTGGAGGCTGGAGAGGGAAGGTTTTGGAGAGGCACCACAGCTGGGCATAATGCCATAGAGTCCACCATCCAAAGCAGCCACTTTCTCCAGGGGAACTGAACTCCAGAGTTCAGCTGTAATTTTGAGACATCCCTGGGCCCCATCTGGAAGTTAGCAGCCCTACCTTCCCCCCAGTTTCCTCCTTCCCTCCTCCTGAAATCACCTATATCCTCACCTTACCATCTTTACACCCACCATACAACGTACCTTTTTGCTTCCTCCCATCTTCAGCTATGTGTATTATGTATTCACTTCATTTATATCCTGTCTTTCACCACAATGAGAACCCAAAGCAGCTTAACATCATTCTTCTCACCTCTATTTTATATTCACAACAACTTGGTGAGGGGAATTAGGCTAAGAACATGTAACTGGCTCTAAGTTACCCAGTGAGCTTCCATGACAAAGTGGAAATCAAACATGGGTCTAGTCTGAAACTCTAACCACTATCCCACACTGGCTTTCATGTGGTGGGTGCCACTGAGCAGTAGCAAGTAGTCACTCCTGGATAAGTCATGCAAGACAAATGATATTACGTCACCTTAGTCATTGCTGGAAGGCCTGCCCCCGATGATTCCTCCTTCAAGGCTGAAAATAGCCCTGCCCTCTCCGCTGCCTTTTACTGACAGAAACCAAAGCTTGGATGCTAGTAATATGTTCTTATGCCTTCATCTGCCTTATAGGATACTGTGGAGGAGGCGTGTTCCCGCCCTCCCGGAGCCCCGGCAGAGCGTGATGTGGCCCACAGTCCCTGACCCACCTGGAGGCACGGAGGAGCGCAGGGCCGGGCGAGCAAGCCCTTTCAGCCAGCGGAGCGCATGCTGCCTCCGCCGGCTCGCAACTTACTGAGGCAGAAAGTCTGGGTGGTGGTTCTGTCGGAGGGTGGGCGGGACGCTGAGAACACATGGGCACGCAGTCACCTATGGATGGCGAGACCATGCCAATGCAGCCACCAATGGATGGCGAGACGTTGTGATTGACAAGTCTCCTGGCCAAAGCCTCTGGGAGCGTGTTCCAGGACTCACACGAAATTAGCTTTATATATAAGAGAGATACGGTGCACACATTGGCAAGGCTACAAACAGAGCCCAAATTACACCTCCAGATCCCTCTCTCAGCTCCCTGGTCCAGCCTTCCAAGCAAGTTCACTGTGAGTAGGCTGAGCAAGAGAAACAAGTACGCTTACCACCCCCCATGTGGGACCGGGATTCTCACAGAATTATGACTGACCTCCACACAACAGAGATCAGCTCTGCTGTAGGAACTGGCAGCTTCAGAAGGCAGACTCTATGGCATCACATCCCCACTGAGCTCCTTCCCCAAGCACAGCCCCCAAATCACCAGGAATTTCCCAAGAAACATACAGCAACTCTACAGTACTATGCTCTGGATAGTCTCTTTGTCTGCACTGTGTGCACAGCTCAAACATGGCTACACTAGATATAGTCCATCAGTGTTTTAAGTACTTGCATATGAGAACCCTACAATATACGATTTGATGAATAGTAAGGGGCAACCATCACAGTTCTATTTTTACTATTCTCAAAATCTATGAAAGCATTGCTTTTTAATTAAAAAATTAACAGCAGCTGTTTTCAGGTTTCTCAGATATTTCCTAGTCACACACTGCACAGCCAGACAACCAGAGTTTTAATAGGGCAGCAATCAAGAATGATTATATACTGCTATACAACATAAGACTAACCAGCATGTCATTTTAATCATATGGTACAGATATGGCAAAATTAAAAATAAAATCACTAAATAGTATATTTAAACTGATGCGATTGCTTTAAGGCAATCAAATTCTGACACCACTATGTAAAATAAAAATGTTTCCCAATAATTGTAGTGTAATTGTCAGGTAGATTTCAAGACTGTTGTTCTATCATTATTTATTTGTCCTTCTACACGGTATACTTTCTGAAGTCGAAGATCAATGCAGGCATATCATAAGAGTGTTCTTGTACTTAACATCCTAGTTTGCCCATCATGGGGCGAATTTTTCGAGCGTTAAAAACTGTAAACAAATCGGAGAAAATGGCGGTCCAGCAGAGAAAGTTGAAAATGAAACCGCCGGGCAATCAGAGTCCAAAACCGGAAGAGGGAGCAGACGTCATTAAACTGCTAGCGGATATGCTTAAGCCGGTGATGGAGCAACTCGATGGTATTAACCAGCAATTGACCATGATGAATAAGAACTTTGCAGCTCAACAGCTCCAGCTGAACGAAACGGAGAAGAAAGTGGAGCAGGCAACTGAGCAAATTAAAGAGATAGACACCACAAGTAAGAAATTGAAGAAAAGAATTGGAGAAATAGAAATGAAGCAGAACTTCCAAGAAAATAGTTTGCTGCAATTACAGATGGAAAAAGCTAACATGATTCTCAGGTTCCAGGGAGTTCCTGAAGCAGAGAAGGAGGACCTGAGGAAGGTGCTTAGCGAGATCATCGCTCCAGTAATAGGCTTAACAGCGGATGAGTTAGTAAAAAAAATGAAGTTAGTCTACAGGGCATACGCCAATGATATTAAAAAAAAATAGCCTGCCTGGAGAAATAGTGGGCAGATTCTCAAGAAGACAGACCAGAGATGCTATCTTAACAGCGACATCAGCAACTCCACTGAAAATGAGAAATGTAATCATTAAGACCTTAAAAGACATTCCATTTGAAATTCAACAAAAGAGGAAAAACTATAAGGATCTAATTTCTTTCCTTCAAACCAATGGAATATCGTACAGGTGGGCGATCCCGGAGGGTGTCATCTTTAAGATCAATGATAAGGAGATAGACTCCATTTTTAAAGCTAAAGAGTTTTTGTGGGGTCAGCTGGGAATGGAGGAAGAGTCCAAGAAGAGAGCAGCCAGGTGCCGGCAGGTCTCAAGCAGGGACCACAGCTCAAGGGTGGCAGCATCCCATGGAGCCCTCACAGTGCTCCCCAGGCCCAGAGCATCTTTCACCAATAGGTGAAGTGTGTGCACCAGGCATACAATGCTGAGGCACGCAGCCTTCACCACTGCCAGCATGTTGGCGCTGACGTCCGTGACCATGTAGCAATGAACGATGTTGCTGGTGCCCACCCACTCCCTCAGAATACTCTGTATCGTGGTGGTGATGTTTACTGATGTGTAGTCTGCATCCATCCCCTGCGCATGAAGTAGAACCACTATGAAGCCAGGAAGCAGAACTGTCCCCTCCTGAAGCCTGGAGCCAACAGTCCAGACAATGAGGTCCTCCAGTTGCGGCCAGTGGGCAGTGAGGAAAGGTAGCTTTGTTTCCAGCTGCCTCAGAGGTCCACGGTGAATTGGATGGTTTGGCCTTGTGCTTTAGAGAGCTCAGCTTTGACCATTGCCACTGCAGAGCAGTGCATGGAGGGCAAGATTTGCTGGCTCATAATCCTCTGCAAGGGGACAGAGAACCAGGGGACCAGGTGTTGAAGCAGCTGGCAAAAGGCTATGTCCTCCACAAGGGAGAAGGGTTGGCTGTCTACAGTAATCAGCTCACCGATGAGGCAACTGAGTGCTTCCTGAGCCCTCTCCCCCCTTGCCCTTTTGGCTGGCACTGTTGCTGTCCCTAGGGGCATGACCTCTTGGAGGGTGGCCTGCCTTGGGGTTCCAACCGCATCACCTTGAGCGCAGGGATCCTTTCTTGGAGGGGCCTCCTGCTCCTTCTCCGTTTGTCCCTGCTGAGACAGAGTGGGCCTTTTCCTCCTCCCACTGCCCGACACTCCTTTCTCCAGTGGCAGCAAAGTGGGGTGCAGCCTTTGCAGATGCCTGCGGAGAAAGACAGGTGTTGGGTGTTTGTGCCCCCCAGACAGGGGCGTGGCACACCTGGCATTCTGCCACACAGGGGTCACTGGGAAGAGTGTGGAAATCTTTCCACATGGTGGCATGGAAATGGGACCCCATGACTGGAGCAGGTACGGTGCTGTGCTGGGAAGCACCAGAGGGAGGACTTTCTGGTGCTGTGCTGGGAAGCACCAGAGGGAGGGTATACTTAGTGTGGCAGGAGCAGCAGGGAATTGGGATGTGGAAGGGAAGGGTGCTCCCCCCCCCAAACCACTACTGACACAGTCCTCTCCAAATACTTTTAGCAACTGCTGGTGTCTGGGCACTGCTGCTAAAAAGCCATTTTCCTCTTAGGAAAACCCCACAGACAGAGAAGGGGAAGGAGGCTCCAGGACCCACCATTTTCCTCTTAGGAAAACCCCACAGAGAAGGGGAAGGAGGCTCCAGGACCCCCGGTGATGCCCTGCTGGGGTGGGGCTTGTGTGGGTGGCAGGCTGGGTTTAGTGCCCAGGGACAGGGGCCTCTGGCACACGGGGGAGGACTTCTTCCCCCCATGATGAGCACCCTTTCTACCTTGTTCACAATCAGGAGGGGTGGGTATAAATGTGGGCCCTTGTTCAAGGAACCCACCAGCTAACCCCCTGTGCTCAGCTGGAGCACAGACTGGGTGACTCAGAACTCTGAGATCACCCCTGACACCCAAAACCTGGGAGGGCATATAAATGTGGGCCTTTGTCAGAGGAAACCATCAGCTAAGCATCTGTGCTCAGTGTGAGCAGAGAGACTGGGTGGCTCAGACCCCTGAGTCTACCTGCACCCAAACCCCAGCAGCAGAGAGCAGATCACAGTCAGGAGGGGTGGGGTTATAACATCAGGATCCTTAGCCAAGGAACCCAGTAGCTAAGCCCCACTGCTCAGCATGTGCAGAGAGACTTGGTGGCTCAGATACCTGAGTCCACCTACACCCAAAGCACAGCAGCACAGAGATCACAAGCAGAAAGCAATGAATCTGCTCTGCTACTAACAAACTCCATGCCTGTCTCTTTTACTGCCAAAAGCCAATAGAGGAAAGGGTGGGAGAGGAATTGACTGAATATATAGCATGCTGAGCCCATAGAGCAGAATGGGATCTCTGTGATTGGCGGCAGACAGTGCCTGTTAAGCTTTGGAGGTCTCCTATTGGTGCTTCCAAGGCAGGAAAATTAAACACACACCCTTGTCTTGGAGTTTTGTAAATAGTTTAATTGTCTGGAATATTTATCCATTCATGAACTTCTACTAACAGTATTTAAAGGTCATGAAAGTTTGTGAATCACAAACTGGCCAAAATCTGTCATGGATTTAGTTCATGAGGCAGTTCATACCCTTCCCTACTTCTAACACACATGGCCAGCCCCCCCTCTGGGCACTTCTATCGGTCAGGAAGGGCAAGGACTTGAGAAACTGGTGGTAGGTTTCACCTTTGCATGGATTTTTCCACATCCTCAGGCTCCACAAGCTGAAAGGTATCTATATATCCTTACAATTCATCTACTAGGTTTTCAAGAAAAATCCACAAGTCTTGTAAGTACGTAAAAAGCAAAATGATTGAGATAGTATGTGGATCACAGAAACATATGAGACGGTACACTTCACAACAAGCTTTCTAGAACTTAAATCTTAGAAGTACAGTGTTGTTTTTTTCTAGGCCACAAATGTGATTGCTGCATTTCACAGGGGAACCCCCTCAAAGTGAGTTCATACATTCTCCTTATAACAGCAACCATTGGGTTGGATACATTCTAAACTGGCAATTTCCACTGATCCCTCTTTCCCACTGCAGACCCCCTCTTGTCATTTCTCCCCTCTCCCCCAACAGCAGAATTTTGTGGTCACCTGCAGTAGGAAATTTCCATTCAGCCATTGGAAAATTTAGCCTGAATCCAACCCCTCATTTCATAACCTGGATATTGCCAACTGCTTTCCTTGAGTCTCATGAAGCATTGTCTATTATCACCTCTGGGACATTCTTTGAATGTGAACTACATGAGAATATGAAGTAATGTTTCATACTGAACGTCCAATACAATAACGGATAGATATGAAGACAGTATCTAGATTCTGCTGATTTTCCCCAATAACGTATTACACACACACACAAAAAGCCATCAGCCTTTACCTTCCTTCACAGTGGAAACACATAAACCCAGTGTCTTACCACTTTAAACAACACCTAAGGGACCCAGTTAACCAAGTCTTGCTACATTTCTGTTCTAGGGTTCATTCTGACATAGCAAGGCAATATCACCAGAACCCTAGCAGCTAGCCTTGCCGTTCAGTGAGGACTACGTGAGCCTCAATTCAATGGTACACAAAGCATGTGCACTGCAAAACAATTCTAGTCAGTGCCTAAGACAGATCACTGATTTATTTATTAATCTAGGACTACAAATATCATAAAGACGACACTACATTCCTATCCTTAACATAAAAATGAGAGTATGTAGCCTAGCTTAATGCAATGACCCAGACAGCCCAGGCTAGGCCAATCTTGTCAGACTTCAGATGCTAAGCAGGATTGGCCCTGCTTAGTACTTGGATGGGAAACCACCAAGGAATTCCAAGGTCACTATGCAGAGGGAGGTGATGGCAAACTGCTTCTGTCAGTCTCTTACCTTTAAAGCCCTACAGGGCTGCCATAAGTTGGCAGCAACTCAACAGCACTTTACGCATAGCCTAGCTAATATAGAAGGTGGGCAGAAGGGAGGCAGCAGTAGGTGCAAAAACAAGCAGCAGTGAAATCACGCAACATCACTTCCAATTATACCTTGAAATAAAATGACAGCTCTCTAAGAACTCCCAGAACTCTGTGGGAAAAACCATAGAGACCTGGAAAATTCCTAAACCATCATGTCATTTCTGGGTATAGCCCATAAAATGCTTTGTTCCTGCTGGAGCAAAGCACAATGGTAGCGGATAGTGAGGAGACCATTCACCACAGTATGCCTATCCCATACAGTCCAGACCACCAGTTAAGACCTACCTCACAAACCCAGCTCTCCACATCTCTGCCTTCATAGGTGAGGTGGGTGATAACCACAGATGGGGCTTTTTGAAAAATGCCTAGCACGTATGTCATTCTCTTTAAGGCACCAAGCCCAAACATTTGTTTACCCACTTTTTAATTAAATGATGTTGATGTGTTTCTTTTTAATCATTTGATGGTGCTTTTATTTAATAAACTATTGCATTTATCTCAAGCTGCTCAATCGTTTTATGCTCTAGCAGGGTTTTTAATTAACTTCTAATGTTTTGTGCTTTTTTATGTTTTATTTTCTAAGCTGTCTTGAACAGGTTCCCTGGACGGGATGCTTTTCCCCCTAACTAAATAAAACCATATATTCTAATTGACCCCAGCTCATTTTTTCCCCCTGAATGACAATAAATAACTAAAACAATTTAAGCTAGAAGTCTTCTAAAAAATTGTGATACTACACGGACAGTTCATGTGAAGGAAATGTTAAGGCTCTCAGACTTTCTCTAGAGTAGTCGGCCTACAAGGCCGCAAACGAGCAGCCGAGCCCCGAGACAGGGCGCAGGGTGACCCGAGACAGGGCGCATGCGTACTGCCTGTGGCTTCTGAGTTGATAACAGAGAAGCTCCAGTTTAACGTATTTGTAGCAGTCACATCTGCTGCCACGCAAGCGCGAACGCATCTGGTCTGAAACTATACTATAAAAGTCACGGAGCCACGCGCTTCGCCCTCGCTATAACCATTTAGGAGGGCTTCTACGCACATGCGTACTGTGGCTCCTAGAAGCCAGAGACCACAAATGGCCACTGCATGCGCATTTTATCCATCCACCCATGAACTCTTCTTCTCCCCTCAACATTTTGGGCGAGGAGTCTTGCAACTTTAACCAATTGCCATCCAGGACAGTGTTTCCGCCTTCGGCGCCTAGCCACTCAGAAATCACTTCATAGGTGCCACTACGGATAGCGAATAGTCATTGGCTAAAAACTTGTTTCCGGGCCTCCCGCCTACTATCATGTACCCAAGGGGTAAAAAAAAAAACCGACGGCAGCACAGAGGCCCAAAAAGCCCCAGGGAAAGCGAACAGGCCCGGGGAAAGCCAGGGAATAAGCGGCCGCCCGAAGAACAACTGCAGAGAACAGTCTTCGGCAGGAGTTTGCCTAAGAAGCCAAGCGACCGCCGGCCGTTATTTTAGACTCACCTGAGGGGGGGAGCCGTCCTCCTCCGCTTGTGATGATCTTGGTCACAAGTGGCCTGCCGTAGATTCGCCCTGCTGCGTCATTGCCTGAACGCCGGCGCGTAACGTCGTGCGTGAGGCGGGAGGAGTAGAAGGGAAACCGGAAACGTAGTGAGTGTAATGGAGGGTCAGGAACTATAGTCTCGCTCGGGGGCCCGACGTTCTCTCGCAGCTCGTGATTGGGAGCTGGATAAAACGGTCTTAACGCTCGGTCTGTGTGACGCCTGGAAGAGAAAATCTGGTGCAAATTTCCCTTTCCCGTGAACCGACGAAGCATTACTCGCCCCGCCCTGACTTTTCTCAAGCGAGATGTGCCGATGCCCTGATCTGGAAGTCGTCGTTGCTAGTCTGTGCAAAACTAGTCAAAATTCCAACGACAGAGGCTACTGCTGTACCAAAAATCCACAGGAATCTTGTGGCACCTGGAAGACGGACAAGTTTTCATTTTATCATAATTCTGGCTCAGTGTTTTTAAGATGCCATGAAAATTCTGTTTGTCTTCTTATAAATAGGTTTGTCAAGACCCTGGAGAAAAAGTATCTTCTCCCTTTAATAGAGGCTTAATAGAATGTTGTTTACCTTCGTGCCATTTCCACGCATGAAGTCTTTATTAAAGGGACAGGACACTTTTCACCAGGTCTGTTGGCAACCCTCCTTACAATGTCATAAAAGCCATGTCATATGTTTTATTTCGATAAACAAAATAACACAAAAGTGTACAGAATTCTTCATCTGCCTAGAGTTTTTTTAGGGAGGAGGAATCGTAGCCTATGATTTTAAGCTAGGCTTTGTCTTGTAAGCATCCCATATGGGAAGACACAAAACAAACAGCCAAGCAAACATCAACCCATTTTAAATGCCTCTTGAAACCTGGAGTTAGTGAAGGAGAACTACAGGAAGAAGAATAGCGAAGAAATTATTTTAACACAGAAATAACGATCACAACCTTGTAGTAATGTTGTGTTTACAAACTTCCATATCTAAAAATCAACTGTTGCTACATATCAGAAATTCAGTTATCTGAAACATTTTCTCCAAAATATGGTCTGTAATATAGAATGTTTACTGTAAACCAAAGTAGATTTACAGGCCTTAAAGCTGCTTCACTAAAAAGGAACTATATTCCTTTGACGTAGTTATTAAAGGAGCAATGTTGTCTCTAGTTACAGTCCTTTTTTTCAAATGGTTTCTATAGTCTGGTGGTTGTTTTCAAGATCTTGCTCAGATTTAACAAGGAAATATGCAGTGCAAGCCTATGCATGTTTACTCAGAAGTAGGCCCTGAGAACACAAGGACTTGCTTCTACATAAGAATGCATAGATTGATTGCAACTTTATTATCTCTCCAAAGAATCTTCTCATAACAGGTGGTTGAAAGTTGTTCAGGTGTTACAGAAATTAGTAGAAAGTAACCAAATATATAATTATTAGGCACATAGAGGAACAATGCCTGCTAAGGGGAAATCAGCATGGCTCCTACAAAGGGAAGTTCTGCCTCACCAACCATTTGGTGGAACAATGCCTGCTAAGGGGAAATCAGCATGGCTCCTACAAAGGGAAGTTCTGCCTCACCAACCATTTGGAGTTCTTTGAGAAAGTGAACAAGCAAGTAGATAACAGTAACCCAGTAGATGTTATATACTTGGGACTTTCAAAAGGCTTTGACAAGGTATCTCGCCAAAGACTTCTGAGCAAACTTGGGAACCATGGGATAAAAGGATTCTCTCTCATGGATTAAAAATTGATTAAATGACCAGAAGCAAAGAGTAGGAATAAATCAACAGTTCTCATAGTGGATGGAATTAAGCAGTTGGAGTCCCACAAGAATCAGTATTGGGCCTGATACTATTTAATTTCTTCATAAATGATCTGGTACTAGGGGCAAGTAGTGTAGTGGCCAGGTTTGCAGATGATACAGAATTAATCAGGATGGTGAAAACCAAGGATAATTGAAGAGCTCCAGCAGGGTCTCCACAAATTGAGTGAGTGGGCAACAATGTGGCAAACGAGGTTCAGTGTTTGTAAGTGTAAGCTAATGCACATTGGAACACAAAATCCCAATACAAAAGTGTAGGCTGATGGGGTCTGAACTTGCTGAGACAGAAGGAGAAGAAGATCTTGGAATCATAGTAGATAGCTCAATGAAGGTTTTAACCCAGTGTGCAGAAGCAGTGAAAAAGGCAACCTCTATGTTTAGGATTATCATGAAAGAGATTGAAAATGAAACAAACAATATTATAATGCCCCTGTATAGTTCAATGATGTGGCTTCATTTGGAATACTGTCTGCAGTTCTGGTCACCATATCTCAAAAAGGACATTGCAGAGCTGGAAAAAGTACAGAAGAGGTCGACCAAGATGATTAGGGAGTTGGAGCCCTTTCCCTATGAAGAAAAGCTCAAGAGTGGGACAGCTAAATTGGGGGGGGGGCATGATAGATGTTTATAAAATTGTGCATGGGGTAGAGAGTATTGATAGAGAACCTTTTCTCGCCCGCCCAAAATACTAGATCTTGATGGCATCCAGCAAAGCTGATGAGCTGTAGATTCAGGACAACAAACCATGCAAAATAATATACAAATGAACATAAATATTCAATATTTTTATATTTGTATATCACATATGCCAATTATCAAAATACTCTCAACTGTAAATATATATCGTAATCTGAATTAACAATAAACTCAAACTATAGTTTAAGTCTTCATCCAGCTGCCTATTTGTTTCATTAGCCTGGGTATCATGAGCAATTTTAAATAGTTACGACAACTGTGCTGCTAGAGCCTTTGTTGATGTGTCTAAGTGCCTCTTTTATGTTTTTCCACATACTGCTAACTATGTATTTTTATTAGCCTTTTCTTGATATTGGTGGTGTGCTTTGAGAAGGCATTTTTATATATATATATATATATTCCTGCTTTTATATATATATAAAAGCAGGAACTCATTAGCATATTTATATATATATAAAAGCAGGAACTCATTAGCATATTCCTGCTTTTATATATATATAAAAGCAGGAACTCATTAGCATGTTCGTCCACACCCCTGACAGCAGAGCTCATTAGCATATTAGACAACACCCCCATGCCTTCCCTTGGCTTGCCTGGGTGCCCCGCGGCTGCAGGGAGCCCGGGCAAGCCTCCCCTTGAAGGGGAGGGGAAGGCACGGGGAGGCATTTAAATGCCTCCCCGATCCAGAGCCCCCCTGGCCCGTCCGCCTTGGAGTCACTGGGGGGGGTGTCGCTCTCCAGGCTTTCCCTCTGTAGCCACGCACACAGAGGTTTTGGCTGTAGTGGGCATGGCCAACTTTGAAGCCAGCCAGAACTCCGTTCCTGTGCCTTCCTGCCCAAAAATAGCCCTGGCATCCATTGACACTAAAAATCAAATGAGCAGAAATGCTAAAGTAAGTGTCAAAAATATCATCCTGGAGTACCATAGCCTAAATCATTTATGTTAGTAAATTTTAATTTGATTTAATTATTAATAGGAACTTTGTCATCTTGCAAGGAATATATACATTCACAATCACTTATGTACAAGGTAACTCTATTGATATTGGTACATGTAGGAGAGATGCAGACACATATCTGGATATGCTGTTGCATTGACTATGCACTTTTGGGTGTGACACATCCCATACTATCCATTTGCCATAGATAGCATGAATGGGAATGCCAATTATTGATTCTTGTTGTACAGGATAATATATTAATTGATAGGGATGGGCATGAACCTAAAAATTCTGGTTCAGTTCGGGAGGCCCCAGAACCGAGCCAAAAGACCCAGAACCGGCCAGTTCAGTTCCCCCTTTTTCCAGCCGCTTCAAAGCAGGGTGAGTGAAACCAACGGGTTTAATGGGTTGCAGCCATTTAAACCTAACAGCTGATGGGCGGACACGGCCCGCTGTTACGTATAAATAGCTGGCAGCCATGTCAACCTAACTGCGGGGTGGTTGCACTTTGAAGTGGGGGGGAAGCAAAATGGAACGGTGAAATGGCTCACAGCTATTTCAACCTAACAGGTCGTGGACCTGAACCACACAGCTGTTAGGTTTAAATGGCCCAAACAAGCAGACAAAAGTCCAGTAAATATTCAGGGAAGGCACCTTCCCTATCAATGCATACCATGATATTTAGTTCATTTTTTAAAATCTATTTTTTATACACGTGGGGGTGGAATGTGCTGTCAAGTTACTGCTGACTTATGGGAAACCCGTTTGAGTTTTCAAGGCAAGAAACATTCAGAGGTAGTTTGCCATTGCCTGCCTCCGCATCGCAACCCTGGTATTTCTTGGAGGTCTCCCATCCAAATACTATCCAGGGCCGTCCCTGCTTAGCTTCAAAGATCTGACAAAATTGGGCTAGCCTGGGCTATCCAGGTCAAGTCATTTTTATACATACCATTTGAAAAAGTCAGCTTCGGTGCATATAGGAGTTCAGCCAAAAGTGATATTTTAGTTCTCAATTCCTGAGCAAAAGGATTAAGAAATAATGTTATTTTAAGTATGTACATTCTTTTTTTTTAAGCCCCTGGAGGGGATTTTAAGAGAGGAGGTCATCTCACCAGTTTAGACATACATTTAGTCTTACTCCCGTTAATCTTGCTATCAACTGAGTCCAATTTAGCATTCACTTTTTCAAGTCTTAAATTTAAAGATTAAATTAAATTTAAAGTTTAACTGTCAAACAGGAACACCCCAAAGCATCTCATTTCAACATTTTTTTAAAGGCACAATTCAGAGTCCTTCAGCCTTTACGTCTCCTTGCCTAATCTCTTCCGGAGCTTATAAGGACTTTTAGGGGCTGCCACCCCTTTCTCTAAAAGAGAGTCCTCCCCGGAAGATTCCAAGTCCAGCTCGCCATTGGACTTACTGTCTATCCCTTTTTTTCCTTCTTCCCCTGGCCCACCCAACTGGACTCTTAAAAATTCCCGTGCTTTCTGAACAGAGTCAATCTTTTCTTTTTTATCCTTGATTTTGAAGGTTACGCCTTCTGGCGTTAACCATCTATATCCAATTGCATTTGTCTGTAAAAAAAGAATTCTTTATATTTTTTTTCTCCTTTGTCTTATCTCAAGTGGAATGTCTTTCAATGTTCTGATGGTATTCTCCCCCACATTCAGGGGTGCTCCAGATACTGCTTTCAGGATTGCATCTCTCACATGCCTCTTCGAGAATCTTACCACAATTTACCCAGGCAGATTATTTTTCTTTATGTATCCTGAATATGACCTATAGGCCACATCCATTTCGTTTAACAGGAATTCCGCCTTCATATCTGTCACTGAGGCCAATGTTTCACTCATTAGTTTCTTCAGATTCTCTCCCTTAGTCTCTGGCAAGCCCTGGAAGCGAAGAATCATATTAGCCTTTTCCATTTGTAATTGTAGCAGCTGATCTTCCGTAGAAACTTGCTTCTTTTCCAGCTTTTGAACTTTCTTTTTCACTTTTTGTGCAGTGGCGTCCACTTCTTTCACCTTTTCAGCTGTTTCATTCATCATTTTAAGTGTCTCGCTTATCTGTATTTGCTGTGTGGTGATACACTGAGTCATTTTTGACATCTGCTCCTTGAGATTATTCATCTGGACCAGTAGGGGGCACATGGATTCTGCCAAAGTCTTTGCCAGCTCGTTGGTTCCTTCTGGTTTGGGGCTCTCCGCTAGTTTTGGTTTCAAAGGTTTCTCTTTCTCCATCCTCTTCCCTGCCATCTTTCTCTTTTATTTACTTTGACAAATATTTTGAAAGTCTCTGAATATGCACCCAAACGCTTGAACTCGCCTTGGTGAGTATTTCCTAACAGTTATGCATGCTTTCTCTTCCACTCCCCTTCTCAATTCGCTCAAAAGTTCATGCGGTTGGGAGGCGTCCCTCCCCCGCCCACCTCGCTTTCCGTTTTACAGAATGGGGTAGGGAGCTTTCTTTTCTCTTTAACCGCCGCTTACGTTAGACTCACGTTCATAGTTGGTCCTCAGACCCCTTTTAAAAAAAAATCATTTCTGCCACTCGACCGCCTACGCTTGCCCTGGTCAGCGTCACTTGAGTCCATTCTGCCTTGCGGCACAAAGAACCTTCGGGACGGAGAGGAGCCTCAATTCCCCGGCATTCCTCCAGCGAAGAGGCGACCTCTCATAAGTCCCCTGGCCAGAGCCCCTTCAGCCGGGTCCCTGGGGGGGGTGACGAGCCTGCGCACCCCCTCCTTTGGCTGGAGCACGGCTTCACCCCTGGGAGGTCCGGGAGGTGAGTCTGCTAACGCGCCGCCATAAACCGGAAGTCCAAGTATGTACATTCTTGTTTGTTTTCTATCTGAAAATATAATTTTAAACAGGAATAGAAATATTTTGTGATCAAGCACATACTTGCTACAAAGGCATCTTTACTAATTTCACTTAAATACCTCTTCTTTTTTAGATTTCTGTTTAATTAGGGATGCCAGTCTTCAAGTGGAACCTGGGGATCCCCTGGAATTGCCACTCATCTCCAGACTACAGAAATCAGTTCCCCTGGAGAAAATGGATGCTTTGGAGGGTGGACTCTATGGCATTGTATCTCACTGAGGTCCCTGTCCTCCCCAGGCTCCACTCATAAATCTCCAGTAGTTTCCCAACCTGAAGCTGGGAACCCTACCCCCCCTAGTGGCCAAGGGAAACCTGGCAACCCTAGTTTATATGTAGTCTAATAGCATTTAAGTTAAGATAGATACAGAGTCACCCAAATAGGCAGTCTCCTAAATTGAGAGAATTAGCTTTAAGGAGACAGAGCAAGAGGTGGTAACTGGGATTCTCCATCGTTGTATACCAGGATTTCCCCCCTAAGAGAACTCTCAAAATAAACCAAGCAGATATTCAACCAGAAAGGGGTTTCTATTAAAGTATTAAAAAGAGAAAGAATAAAACAAAAATGCACACAATAAACACACATACATGAGCTAACTAAGGGAAACACAGAGAGGAATGGGGGGGATTTTTCAGGGAGGGCGATAATTACCAGTCTCAAAGAAAGAGGTCTGTCAAAGCAGCAAAACAACCAGCGTTTTATGAAGAGAGCTCAGCAAAGTGGGGATGTATGTGGTGGATGCAAGGCAGACACACACACACACTGCTGGGGAACAGACTGCCTTCAGATATTGGGGGAAATATGCTCTCTGGCAGGTATGACATGTTTCCCAGAAAAACAATAAATGGGCTCTTCAGAGGTGGACAAAAAAAGATAGGAGAGGCTTGATGGGCTTTCCTCAGGTAAACTATATGTGTGAAAGGGGCTTGATGACCCTGCAAGTTCTGGACAGGAAAGCTTATGGGTTTTGTGAATAGAATTAAGAGTTGATTAAGTTGTGCTTAATTAGAGTAAGTGGGTACAGAGGAAGTAAAGTTGGACTTGATGAGATTAGTCCAAGGGTGAGTCAATAGGTTTGGGGAGACCCATTGTCCTATAGTTATGCATCTCTCTCGGGTATGATGGGGACAGTAGACAGTCAGCCGCTCTTGTTCACCTTCCAAAAATACTTGCCCTGGCTTGTCTCTGACTGGCATCCATTTTGTGTAATTTTGGGCCAGGCAGTGTCCTGCACTTATGATTTTTGAGATATTTTAAGAAGGGTGTTTCTGCCTTTCTAAACTGTAAACTGTGCCTCTGTGAGAGGAGGGGTTTAACTGCTAAATGCTGGATTAATATTTTAGGAAAGAGACACTCTAAAGATATGTGCAATTTAGCCAGCAGAGGGTGCATAGTACATATAAATCATAGTATTCCTTTTCTTGTTAGATTTTCAATCCTATTTAGGATTCCTTGAAATTAATATGGCTTTCATTTTTTACTAAATGTGTTTAAGAATGGAATAGGTTATTTATGACTGACTAATGTAGAACAAAGTAGACAAGCATGAAGCTTATTAAATTTACAAAATCCAGATGACATTGGCTTTTAGTGGTTTTTTTAATATGAATCCATAAAGAATTGAAAAATATGCTTTTTTTCATTGTTTTAATAAGTGATTCTTGGCTTTTTCATGGCTTGCTTATCAATTTTCGGTTTTTCTCCCTCAAAATAGCAGACTGGGGAACACCCAGTAGAACTGATTGGGAGTAGGTTCAGATCAGACGAAGGAAAATACTTGACACTATGTGGAAGTCGCTACCACATGATGTGATGAAGAGGACTAGGGACACTGGCAAAGGGAAAGGCCTGCCTCTGTCCTAGAATACTGCTGCAAGATATTTAAGAAGGAGGATAGTTTCCATAATGCTGGATTCTACTGTTGCTCGGTTGACTTACGGGGACAGAAGGGACTCATATGGAGGCAAAGGATTACTACAGTCAGATGCTGTAGTGCCTTCTTGCCTCCATTCCTGTTTTCCCTTTGTACCTCTGTGGAGTTTCTCTGCATACCGCCAAGCACAGGGGTAGTCAGAGAAGTTTTCACAGGCATCTAACAAATGAACAAGAGATGTGTTCACAATGCTTAGTAGGGTTGCCAATCTCCAGGTGGCACCTGGAGACCTGCTTTTCCAACTGATTTACAGACTACAGAGATCCGTTCCCCCGGAGAAAATGGCTGCTTTGGAGTGTAGAATCTATAGCATTATATCCTGCTGAGGTCCTTCCCGTCCCCAAAACCCAGCCCAGGCCTGGCAACCATAATGTTTAGCATGTATACAGCAATTCAGATTGTTCATCGCACTTCACCTATTTTTGTTTGTGTATTCCTTGCAACCGGTCTGTAAGGTAGATCAGTATTGTGGATGAGGGGTTGAGGATGAGAGTGTCTTGCTAAAGGCTGCACAGTGAGGACTTGGCAAGGCAAGATTTGAACTGGCAACTTTCTAATTTGTCACTTAGGATTAGATCGTACATGATGGCAGCAAATCCATTAAAGAGGTTCAGCTCTAAGAGCAAATGCTACCGAACTCTTTGGCCGTCCATTCCCCTGTGTCGCTTTTTCCTCAATGGGGTTACAATATCCAATGTGAATTGGAGAAGAAAATGGGGTCCATAGGGAGAAAAGCAACAAGGTGAAGAAGATGCAGTTCTGATGGGTCTCTTGTACTTTGAACCCTGAGGCACTATGCCTGTGCTGAAAGAGTCTTCAAAAACTGTTATCCTAACTGAACATCCTGAAAACAGTAGAGAGAGAAAAAAATCAATTTACAAATCTGTACAAAATATATTTGCCATGTACTTTAGTGTTATACATAAAGTTCTTTATTTCGAATTTGGTCTTTGTCTTCTCAGAATTAAATTCAGTATTTTCATAGAGTCCCTTTCCTTTTCTGTAAGAGGAACAACAGCTTTATAGATGCCAAGGATCAGAATATGCCCAGAGGAATTAACAAGGGTACCTGTAAACAAATAATACATTCACAAGATGCTAATTCATTGGTAATAAAAATCTGCAGCAACTTTTATTTGTTAAAAAAATTAGTGATGACAATATTTTCTAAACATCCACAGACATTGTTTACCAAATATTTTTAACCTGTCTATGTTTTATAATATGATAAAAAAAACTGGTGGTCACCTATGAACCTCTAGCCAGTAGCTGGGCTACAGCAAGCAACGTGGAATGTTTATGAAAACTAACTGCAAAGGGCCATTAATATTATATTGATAATAGATCAAATCAAGTCTTGCTGCAAACATATTTGAATCCTAGCAGGGGGGGCGGACACTTTTACTTGAGTTCTCAAGACGTAGAGGGCATTTGTGCAGAGAAATGCAGGATACAGTTGAATTATGGACCCTTGAGCTAGAAGCATGATAATTTTATGTTTTGTGTGTCCTTGATCACACTGTTGGAATTTGCACACACACACCAAATGTTTTTTCAGTACCTCACTTTTAAAAAAGCAGCATGCTTTAAAAATTCCCTTTAAACTGACTTAACACTTTTTAAATAAAACAATTAGTGGTTGCAGGTCCGCAAGTAACAGTGTAATTCTAAACAGAGCTATGCCCTTCTAAGTCAACTGGCTTCAATGGATTTAGAAGAGGCATAACTCTGCTTAGGACTGCAGCAGACTTCACACACACACACACACACAACCTGTATTGGCATGAAAGCACAAAACATCATGGAAATACAGGAAAATACTAAGATGCATCAGTCACACTTCTGATTTAAAAAGCAGACTTGATGTAATCCTTAATCTCAGCCAGGATGTAGCATGGAGCCTGCTCTAAATGCCAGATTCAGTGTGAAACATGTGGAGCAGAAGTGTGTCTCTGAGCAAGTACAAAGTGCCTTCCTTTCAATAACACATAGCCACAGCAAGCCCACTGACTTCTGATTTGGAACTCATACTCACAAATCATAGAGGTCATGATTTACAAGCATGGCTTGAGCCCTGACACAGGGAGAAAAGAGAACAGTTTGGCACATTCACAGGAAATGGCAGAATGTGTGAAGACGGTTTCCCTTCATAAAAGAGAATCAGAGTGGTAGCACATGTGGTACTTGTAATCATGACTGTTGAATCCAGGCAAATTTCTGTTCCATTATTATTTGCCACACTACTTTATAAAGGGACTCATTATTTCATTTTCATTGAGATAATCTCATCTACTTTTTAACTCTTTTTGTATGAATTCATGATTTCTGCCTTGCTCCTCTGCTTTATGGGTTTTCATAAATATGACTATGAAAGAGTTCAAGCTCTACTGAAGATAAATCTTGCCTATTGGCCAAACATTGTCTCTTTTTGTAATGCATTTCTTCTATGGAAAGGAAAAATTTAATCGGTAAGTATTTGTGAACGTATTTGACAATTTAATTGACACTTACACATTAAAATAATGGTTTAGCAGTACATCTACACCTATTGTTTTATGTCTGATGGATTCATTGTCAAAGCTACATTCAAAAAATAGAATTCCAGAGTGCTGCAAACAGTGTTCTGTGCATCCATGGGAGCTTTTCAGCTTCCTGTTCTAGTGGCAGTACCTTATACACCTGAAAATAGGGTTGCTAGATCCTCTGGTGGAGGTGGGCGTTCCCTGCCTCCAGGCCCCACCGCCTTGCCACTAATCAACTGGTGGGGGGGGTTACCTAGAAAAAGAGGAGGCTCAGTCAACGTTGCAGTGATGAATACAGATCAGAGAATCTGATTTGGCTACTGGTATAGCTGAGCCCAAATAAAGCCAAATTATTCAGCAATACCGAATGACTGGTGGTGGAGGGTTTACTTTAAACTATAAAGGGCTATAAAGTAACTTTCAGTTCTCTCCTCTATGGCTCTTTCCTGCCTTTTGCTATGGTTTCCAGGGCAACAGGAGGAAAGGGGAAGAGGCATCTCTGCAGCCCAATGGCAAAAGCATTGCATTGCAGGTTTGCAGCTTTGCAAGGTTCTTGTCCAGCTAACTACCTTGCTTTCCACACCCATTTCCCAGGGAACAGGAGGAAGAGGGGAAGGAACAGTGGCAATTAGGCAAGTAGGAAACACTACTCTTTAGCCAGTCATAGAAGTTTGTTCTTTTTTGAAATTCTTCTGTGCATGGGCAAGAGCATAAAAGCAAGGATCTGGCTGAGCTAGACTCCATTGCTCAGAGAGGCTTTGTCTTCAACTGCTGATCTGAGCCTGACTCGTGCTGCCTGAGAGACTCTGCTATGGACTTTGGATCAGATCCTGCCTGCCTGGATGTAATGTATTCAGCCTGACATGCCCGGACTTGCCCGGGCTGGCCAGGCACAATTCCTATGTAAGCTTCAGTCGAAAGACAAAGGATCCGAAGGATCCTAGCTGGCCCAATCAAAAGGGCTAGCTTCCCAGCTGGGAGACCAATGGTCGCCCGGTTACTGTAAATAGCCTATCGGGAGTAGGGTGTGTGTTTAGGTGTGCTTGGTGGCGGGTTTTCTGAATGCATATAAACCGGCCTGCGAGCCGGTCAGTTGCCTTTGTCCTGAACTAAATAAAGGTATGCTTAGCTGAAATCACTCTCCGTCTGCATACTTTTCACTGGAGAAGAGTAAAGACAGCAACTCATTTGACTTAACAACTTAAATAAAAAAGTTTTCTTATTTTACTGTTCGTTGTCCTTTGGTCTTGGTGGGTGGCAGGTAGGGGGTGAGGCCAAAGGTCTCAGACCTTTCCTCATTGTTGTTGTTCTTTTTGATTAGGTTTTAGTTCCTTCTGGTTTTGTGGTGTGCACTTTGCAGTTTGGAGTTATTTGTTCTTGTCCCCCCCCCCCCATGGGTTTATTCTTAGGTTTTACTCCGTCTGATTTTTTTAGGCTTGCAGTTATTTTTGTGGAGCTTTGTTGTTGTTTGGGGAGAGCTTCCTTCTGCTTTGGTTGTTTTCTACTTAAGTCCTTTTTTCTGCCTTTCCCCCAGTAGTCCCCCTCCCCATTTCTTCCCTTTAATTTCTAGAAGGTTGGCTTTTGAGGGGAGGGGGGTGTTTTACTCTTCTGTATGTGTACTTCTGCTTTCAGCTCAGGGCTATTGAGTACAATACTTAGGTGCTACTAAATAGGCTTTTAGTAATAAGGGTCTGTTTTAGGAATTGTTTAACTTTAAAAGTTTTAAATAAATTTTAGCATAGGGCTTTAGTTCCTCCCTAACTACACCAGTGCTAGGAAGATATTAAAAGAGGCAAGGTTGTGTGCATCTTCAAAACAGTAGTATAATAGCCTAGATTAACTTTTTAAAAAGCAGTGTGCAATGCTCTGCGCTTCAGTGAAGGCAGGCACTTTTAGACAAATTTCCCTTTAGGTTGTCCTATAGTTTTTCCATTTTCAGGCGGGAGCTCCTGCATTTCCATAAAGGAAATCAGGCTTGTTCCAATAAAACCTAGTCTTTATTTATTTATTTATTTATTTATTTACTTATTTTTTTATTTATACCCCGCCCTCCCCGCGAACGGGCTCAGGGCGGCTTACAAGAGGGCAAAATATGCCCATACATAAAAACAGGGTAAAAACAATAAACCAACGACTATTACAAATAAAGTGCTCAAATTTAAACAAGATGGTCATTCATTAGAGGTAGGTAGTTTTTCATGGAGGTAGGTAGGGTCCAGTAGATGTTAAACTGTCCAGTCCAGCGGTACCAGCCCAGCGCTGTATTGTGGCCAGATCTTCCATAAGGCCGTCTCCTTGCTCCATTTGTATGCTGAACTGTACTAGGTCCCACAGGGCCCTGATCTCCTCTGGGAGCTCATTCCACCAGGTAGTAGCTGCCACTGAGAAGGACCTGGCCCTCATCACAGCAAGCCTTGCCTCCCTGAGGCCTGGAATTACCTTGCCTCATTCCCCAAATTGTTGCTATATATGGCCTCCCCTTCTCTGCGGCCAAAGACGCTGCTTTCTGGATGCTGTTCTAGGATGCCTATCCCTGGTACATGTCCCCTGCTCACACCATGCTGAACAGGACCGTGTTGCACTCATTGTACAGGGCTGCCAGGGACCATGTGAAGGCACAGTTTTCCAGCACTCACAGGAGAACTGTGCACTTCACTTCCAACATCTGGACTTCAACTCAGGCATGTAACACGTGTCTGTCACTCACTGCGCACTGGTGGCAACACAGTGACGTTGTGGGTGGAGGTGGAGAAAGTAGTGTTAGGCAGGGTCAGGGCTGCTGGGCTGACTATTGCCAGGCTCTGCTCCACTCTGAGGTACTCTACGGGGTGCACACAGCGAACAATGTTTCAGTTAGTGGCATGGTAGGAAGGGACCTCTCCATAGGCTTCATGATGACCAATGGTGGCACAAACATGAGGGCAGCTGAAAAGTACGCAAACGGAAAGTGATTTCAGCTTAGCGTACTTTATTAGATCAGGAACAAGACAACTTAAGCCAGCTCGCAGGCCGGCTTATATTCCTCGTGAAGCCACCACCAAAACACCCCCCCCACCTCCCAATAGGTCCAAAACTAGTGGCTGAGAGTCCCTCTGATAGGTGCGGGCTAGGATCCGTATAGTGCATTATCTGTCGGAGTGAAGCTCGATGGCGTGGTGCCCAAGCTGACCATGTGGTCGGGTCTTGATACACTACAGGCATTGGGCCTTAGGTGCATTTACTGCACAGCCCACCTTCTCCACCTTGGGGCTGGGTTCTGCAGAGAATCCCAGTTTGGACACTGAGACCCTTGAGTTCAGGCATCTCCTCCAGAAATGCTGGCAAATCACAGACTACTTTCATAGCGTAAAGGATACCCATCTGCTGCACAAGAAGTAGACACTGACAAGTGTGCCAGTGCCTGATCGGTGACGTGAGCAGTTTCTGAGACCTTCCCTGGGGAAATGTTGTATAGGGTTTCTCTGAGTTTGCCCATGCCTTTGGAAGAAAACAAAACATTACTGGGCTTCTGTATATTGGGCTAGCCTTGGTTCAGGTGGACTAGCAAATGTGCCTGCCCACCCTGCACTTTTGATTGTTCTGCTGGGCTTCTACTGCCCTTGCTTCTGCCAGAATTCTTTAAAAAAATAATCTGCTAGGATTCTCTGGTGTGACATTGGTTAGTTCTGTTGGGTTTGCACGGCTGCCACATTGGCACTGGGTTGTGCTGCTGGGCACTATTAGACTGGTTCTGCTGTCCTTGCAACCTCCCTCTCCCTTGCTCAGATTGTGATTCTGTGTTTGACATCAATCGTGTTGAGCTGGTATTTGCCACTATGACACTGGGTTCTGCTGCTGGGCACTAGGAGATTGCACTGGTTCTGCTGTCCTTGCAGAAATCCCCCCCCCCCAGTTTCTACTTCAGAGATTCTCAGGTTTGACCATGGTCCTGTTGGCTTTGGCGCTGCCACAGTGGCACTGGTTTTGCTGGGCACATTGCTGCAGGCCTTGCAAAAATGCCCCCCCCCCCACATGCACACACTTTACTTTGTACTGAAGAGATTCTCTGGGACATACTGCTGGGCTTGTGTTGCTTTGCTATTTGTCCCCCATTGGAAACAATGGAGGATGGGGGCATCTTCTTTGGGTGCCCATAGAATTGGACCCCCTGGTCCAATCTTTTTGAAACTTGGGGCTCTTTTGAGGAGAGGCTCCAGCAACTATGCTGCTAATTTGGTGCCTCTACCTTCCTCCCAGACCACTGAATATACCCAGGCTAGATGTTAGCAGAATTGCTGTATTTACAGCAATTGGCAATTTATAAATGGGTTCTTGCCAACTATACCAAGGTCCTGTTCCCACCAAGGGTTACCAGTAAAAGATTTTGAGGCTGTTGTAGTTAAAATAGATGTCTTTTACTTAAGAATATCAATCTCATACAAACAATAGTGATGCACTCAAACATTTAATCAAGTTCCTTAGAAATACAGTATTAAAATAAGCACGGTTGCATTAGCAGGAGGGGATGATGGTGGGCAATACTTATCTGTCTTGCAGCTTGGTTGTTCCAATGAAGAATGGATGGGAAGAAATAGAAAATAAAGGGATCCACATTACCGGAACTAGCTGGACTGTGCGGGGGTCTCTTGACTGCAGATCAAGAGATCAAAGTAGAGGGCAAGGGTTTGGGGATAGCAAGTGGGACTCAAGGGGAGTAAAAAGCAGATAGGGGTTGTTGCGGGGAGTGCTAGCTAGGAAGGGCCAGGTGAATGGTCCTTTCCTTTTATAGGGGGTTCAAGAGATGGGTTATGGCCGTGCCAACCTCTTGACCCACCTACCTGTTAGTCTGTCCCAAAAACAATCCTATTGGTTGCATGTAGAGAGGGGTGGTTACCTAAAAGGAGTGGCCAATATTGAAATCTAATACCTTACTCAAAGGATGGCATCTGGGCAGGTGTGAAACCTTGGTGTCAGGATGCTTCATTGTAGTGTTGATGAGGCTGGCCATTCTACTGATAACCAAATGTCCATTTGGCAGGAAATACCAATGCAGGAACAAAGCAGTGATGGGTAGTACGTGACTACAACTATTTCTGCAATGGGGGCTGTCTCTTCTCAAGCTGTTGTTTTTCTCATTGCTCACAGTAATGGAGGTGTGTGCTTCTTTCCCAGGCTGGTAACTGTGTAGTTGAAACCCTATTCATGTGTAAGGTTTGTGCAGGCACCTTCTATGTGTAGTATCACAACAGGTGACTTGAAATGTACAGTTCTTTGAGCCTGTGTGTGTGTGCACAGTCCATTGTGTGTAGCAATAAATATAGTCCATAAATCAAATATGAATCTCATTCTCTAATATAGATTTGCTATTGACTTTAATGGTCTCCATAACAAACCCGAATAAATTCAGGGTTCCCAAATATTTACCAAATTCGAGAATCATCCTGGTATTGGTATTTGGGGATATTGGGAAATACCAATATTTTGGGGGTTCAATATACCCAAATCCTGAAAAATATTTTTTTTCCTAGCACACCCCTAGATAGAACAGGAACCAGCGGGTGCCCTTGACAGCTGTGCACACGTCAGTCACAATAGCAATGAAGGCTGAACCAGAAGGGGGATATATCACATTTCCACCATCCAATGTATAAAGATTCTGCAGTGTATGCTCCAAAACGTGGAGGAGTGTGACCAAAATACACAAAGTGTGATTGTGAAAAAGCCCTCTGTTCCCTTTTTAATGGGTTTTTTAAAAATCTAATTGCACTGTTGATTACTGCTTTTAGCTCTGACATAATCATCATCTGACAAATATGAGTACAGTGGGAAAAGATTTCTTTCCCCTCTGAGTTCATCAGAAATAGCCATGAGCAAGTTCTCACATATTAATGTGTTATAATTGTTTTTGCGCTTTAGTGTTCGTGCTTTTCCAATGTAATTAGCATCAGCACCGTTGATTCTGATGAAAATGCTGCAAGCAATTAATGCTTCACCGAAGACTGCCCCAGTAAAGACAGAAGTATTGAGAGGTCCTTTAGCAGCTTTAAATTACATATTGACAAAAACATATTCACAAAACGGGCAGGGTGGGGGAATGGCTGTCACCTAAAGATTGCTCTTCAAAGAGATTAAAGATCTAGAAAGAGAAACATTTTCTGTGATGAATCAATCATTGTGAGGCTATTAAGCAAATATCATGCATTGGGAATGCAGACAAATAGCATTGTTTGCAGTGCATCCTTTTCATTCTTTTCATCTTCTTGCCATGAATCCAGTGAGTTAGGATGGAAACACATGGAAATGTAGGGGCAGGGAGCCTTGGTACTGCACAGCTGCAGGGAGCAGAAGACTGGCAGTAGTGAAAAGGGAGTGCTTAATCCTTCCCTCTTCTGCAACCCCTCCTCACCCCAGAACAGCTGGATGCATTCTGGGTGGAGTGCAAGTCTTCCATAGTGAGAGGATCCAGGTCTAACAGAAGATAAAGACACTGATGGGATATTGCCGATCTCAGGAACCTTGATGAGCTGGATGACATTTGTAGCAGTACAATTTGAGCATGCTAGCATTGACTCTGACTTAGCTTCAACAAGAGCTTAGCTTTCTGTCAATATGAAGATTCACCATCTCCCACATCACTTACGAATACACCAGGACTTAAAGGCAAGGAATATGAACCAGTTAGAATATTTTGTGTTCCAGGCACATTCCATTCAGTCAATAGATAGTTCAAAAGTTACTTTGGGGGTGCAGACATTTCAATCACAGCTCCTTATTTAAGCTGGTACATCCCATGGCCTATTTCTTGTGGGCTACACAACTCTTTCTGGCAAAGAATACTTGACGCTAGATGTTTCAGCAAGATAATGCAAGCATTTTGTATGTTCTTGTGCAAGAATGCACACTTAGTTGCACTTAACACAAACTAGTTCAATAATTCATGGAGTAACCCAGACCTAGCATGGAGTCCTCAGCCCTAGCCTGCTTGTGTGGGCGATAATAATCAATAATGCCTGAACCAGATAATTCCAGTTTCACAAAGTAAATTACTATTCAGGGATAAATAGCATTTGATGAAGCTATTGGCCTCACCTAGTGCCAGTAACATGATTGTATTAATCAGCTGGTCTCACAAAACCACCCATAGTGCTCTGGTACCTCATACCTGTAAGCACACATGTAAAATTGTATATATAAAACCAAGAGCCAGCATTTCTTTCCTCCACCACCCTGAAGAATTGGTGGTGGTGGTGGAAAGTGCCATCAAGTCACAGCTGACTTATGGCAACACCGTAGGGTTTTCAAGGCGAGAGATGTTCAGAGGTAGTTTCCATTGCCTGGCTCGCCGTCATGGCCCTGGTACTCCTTGGAGGGCCGACCCTGCTTAGCTTCCAAGATCTGATGAGATCAGGCTCGCCTGAGCTATCCAGTTCAGGTCTCCTGAAAGTGATTCTGGCCTCTACCATTCTTTACAGGCAAACCCCACAACATGTCACGTATTAATGGTTAAACTACTGTAACAACTCATAATAAGATGACAGTCATTTGAGAGCACTTCAGAGCTCTCCAGGACCCTTGGATAACCTTTTCAGAAGAGGTGGTCAAGGTTCAAAAATTAACATGGTGACCTCGTTATAGTGAATTAGCTGGCCCGTCTGGATGATAAAAGCAGCACAACAAGGCAGGCATCCATGGTACTTGAGAACACACACACACTGCCCCCCCCCAATATGGTACTGCCATCTATATGCGCCCCCTTGCCCAGATTGCCCGGAGGCATGGGCTGCGCTGTCACCAATATGCGGATGACACCCAGCTCTATCTGATGTTGGGCGGTCAGTCTGACTCTACCCCGGAAGATCTGGACCGGGCGTTGAAGGACGTGGCTGGATGGCTTAGACTGAGTCGATTGAAATTGAATCCTACGAAGACGGAGGTCCTGTGCCTGAATCGGAGTGGTATGGGGGTAGGGATCCCACTCCCAGCCTTCTGTGGGGCACCGCTGGTGCCAGCTCCAAGGGTCAGGAGTTTGGGAGTGCTCCTGGATGCTTCCTTAACAATGGAGGCCCAGGTAGCAGCCACTGCCAAGGCAGCCTTTTACCATCTTCGGCTGATTAGGCAGTTGGTTCCCTTCCTCGAACGCAATGATATGGCCGCAGTGATCCATGCTATGGTCACCTCGAGGTTGGACTACTGCAATGCTCTCTACATGGGGCTACCCTTGGTGCAACTCCGGAAGCTGCAGCTGGTGCAGAATGCAGCGGCCAGGCGTTTGGTGGGTTTCCCCAGGTGGGAGCACATCCAGCCTGTGCTTAAGACTCTGCACTGGCTCCCAATAGCATTCCAGATTCGTTTCAAGGTGCTGTTTTTGACCTTTAAAGCCCTTTATGGTCAGGGACCGGCCTACCTGAGGGACCGCCTTTCCTTGTATGTTTCCCAGAGAGCACTGCGATCAGGATCCCAAAACTGCCTGGACCTCCCTGGCCCAAAGGAAGTCAGGTTGATGGCAACCAGGACTAGGGCTTTTTCGTTTGTAGCTCCATCCTATTGGAACGAGCTTCCTGCCGAGATCAGGGCCCTGTGGGACTTGTCACAGTTCCGCAGGGCTGTGAAAACAGAACTTTTTAGGCAGGCGTTCCGCTAGGAGCGACATCCTACCAGCAGCGACCTGTGTGAACTCCGATCCAACACGACCTAGCGCGGTGGCACCACTGAACGTGTCCCTAAACTGCACTTTATTTTTATCGCCATTGAGTGAATGTTTTATATTGACTTGTTTTTGTTTTTAAATGATGTATTTTATTCTATAACTGTAAAATGTATACTGCTTATCAGTTTTTGGAAGCCGCCCTGAGCCCGCCTGGTGGGGAGGGCGGGGTAAAAGTGAAATAAACAAACAAACAAACAAATAAATAATACTTGAGAACAGACACACACTGCCCCCCCCCCATATATGCAGAAAAGTAGGACTTCGTAAAGCAACTGAATGACAAAAACCCTTAACAAAAGTCTTGATGAAGACTGAAAAGGCCCCAGACAAGTGGCTCTATAAGGAGGTGAGGCAGATTCTGGGGAGCCCCAGCCCCTGCTGCCACAACTGCTTGACTCCTTCCCCTTTGCTTTTGATGCTGGTGCCTCCACCCCCAAGTTAGAGCACCTCATGCTCCTTCCCCCCTCATTCCCCAGGGATCTTTAAACACAGTGTGGCAAGCTGTGCATGATCAGCAGTCACTCTCAAACTATCACAAGCCCCCTTCTTCTAACAGTTTGAGAAGTCCTAACATGCTTGAGCTGCGGTGGCTCAAGTGGTTAAGACGCTGAACTGCAGGCTGTGGAAGGTCAGTAGTTCAGCAGTTCAAGACCCGAGTTGCCGCATGATGGAGTGAGCTCCTGTCTCTAGTTCCAGCTCCTGCCAACCTAGCAGTTCGAAAGCAAGACATTGCAAGTAGATAAATAGGTACCACTTCAGTGGGAAGGTAACAGCGTTCTGTGCGCCTTGGTGATTAGTCATGCCGGCCACATGACCACGGAAACGTCTTCGGACAGCGCTGGCTCTTCGGCTTTGAAACAGAGATGAGCACTGCAACCCTAGAGTCAGATTCGACTGGCTTTCGAGCAAGGGAACCTTTACCTTTACCTTTAACATGCTTGTTACACTAACCTGGGGGATGAGGTGGGAAGGAAGGAGGAGGATTTATACCCCGCCCTTCACTACCAGATGAAGTCTCAGAGGGGCTTACAATCCCTTTTCCTTCCTCTCTCCACAACAGACACCCTGTGAGGTAGGCGGGGCTGAGGGAGCTGTCTTGAAAACTGCCCTTGAGAGAACAGCCCTGAAAGAACTTATTGTTGACCCAAGGTCACACCTGCAGCTGCATGTGGAGAAGTGGGGAATCAAATCTGGTTCTCTCAGATTAGAGTCCACGCTCTTAACCACTACACCAAACTGGCTGCTCTGGAACATTAGCTGCTTTGGACAGAGGAAGTGGGTGGCGACAGTCAAAAGTGAGAAGTGGAAGAAGGGGATAGTGCCCTCAGATGACTCCCCTTGTTGAGCTTCAGGAGTGGACTGGCCATTTAGCTTACAGGAAAATTTCCCAGTGGGCCACTGCCCTAGAGGGCCATTTTCACTTCACTCATGTTGAGCCGTCACTTGATTGTCCATTGAGAGCAGCTAAGAGACTGTTAAAGGGAGGGAAAGGAAAGTGTGTCAGCCTGGAGGGGAATCTTGGAGGGGTAACAAGGCAGCAGCAGACATTAAAGAATTGTTGCTGCAGCTGCTGTTGAATGAAAGGGGTGTTTCCAAATTGTCTACTACTCTCTCACAGTTTGTTATGGGCCCTTAGATTACTAGGTTCTCATCCTTCATCTTGGCCAATCCAGGAAATGTAAATGTATCCATGGTCGTCTATAAATAAGATCTTTGCATCTTGCAATGTCAGACTAAGAAACTTGCAAGACAGCTTACTAAAAGCAGACTAAGATCTAACAAAGGTAACAGCAGCACTCTTGTTACCACTGCTGCCAAATACAGAGTCTTTTTCTCTCTCCCCGAGGCAGACTGTTCCACTGCTCAACCCCTCTTCCTAACTGTAAGAGTGGTTGAGCAGTGGAACAGTCTGCCTCGGGAGGTGGTGGATGCTCCTTCGCTGGATGTATTCAAGCAGAGGCTGGACAACCATCTTTGTCAGCTATGCTGCCATGGAAGTTGGGGAGCTCAGTATGTGTCTGGTTAATTGCTACTGCATTCCTTTCAGGTTAATTGCTACCGCATTCCTTTCTGTGCTTTTCTGCTTTGCGCCAA
Organism: Gekko japonicus; assembly: GCF_001447785.1. NCBI lineage: Eukaryota > Metazoa > Chordata > Lepidosauria > Squamata > Gekkonidae > Gekko > Gekko japonicus. The sequence goes on from NW_015169778.1 coordinate 2,038,987, forward strand.
AATGCTTATCTATACAGATGGGCAGGAGGGAGTTGTATTGTCTGAGTTATTCCTAGGTGCCGTGGGAGAGTGTTGGTTCTCAGCTTTAGCTAACTACCGGTTTCCAAGCTTTATCCCATGCGTGGGAGGGTGCCTAATTGGCCAGTGCTGGGAGGGGGGGCATACAAATACCCTATATCCTATTATGCCCATGGGGCCGCCCCATTCTTAACAGTTACTGCATCTATAGCTCTGCAATAAAAGTATTACTGTTCCTGAATGTGTGTACTTCGTTGTTGGCTGTGGGTTCTGACAATCTTTCAGATATGTTGTAAGTATGTAGGACTATCTTTCGGCTATGCTCCGGCAGAGTGCAGGGGGTTGGACTAGATGACCTGCAAGGTACCTTCCAACTCTAATATTCTATGATTCTATACTTTTCTTCAGGATAGCTGACTCCATGGAATTTGAAGATGGAGGAGGCAGAGTTGGCCTGGAAGACTGATGGACATAGGCCAAACATCACTGCTATCTGCATGACCTAAAAACATTACTGAAAACAAATGCGAGAGCTAGGTGGGATAATATTATCTTTCCCTTTGAGTGGAAGTAGCTAATCTAACCAACCAAATGACAATGTTCATTTTAAGCAGGACTTACTCAACTACAACTTTTAAAGTTACAATGCCAAGAATAGGTATTCTGAGAGCCCTAACATATGTTAAGGTCTGCCAGAGGCAACAGTATAATTCAAACAGTTGCAGAAAGAGAGAAAGCGTGGACTCTTCATCCATAGCACACTAGAGAATCTTGAGGAAGCTGAAGATCATTGCTTTATTATGTTCAGTACCAAGGAGAAATTCATTATTCTCATACACAGCATTTTAAAGGGCTTGCAAAGGATAGAAACCAGTAATATTACAGATACAGATTTATGAGCTATTAAGTGTATAAAGGAGTACAATAGCAGAATAGACAGCGAAAACAGTAGTCATGAATGTTGATGCACAACACTTTTGCCTAGCCTGGGATATTACATTTATAAGATTTAAAGAGGAAGGCAAAGCATACCATACTGGGACAAAGCAACATAGCACAAAAGATGCCCAGCCTTGTTTTACCACTGCTATATCAAGATGTAGTCATCAGGTTGGAGCCACTGTGAAGCTTTGAGATCTCCAGTAAAAAGGAGGCAAATACTTTTGCTCCATTGATGTAATTGAGCCTGATTGGAAACAAAAAGAAAAGAAGGTATCAAGCAATCTGAAAGGTAAAGATTCTGTATTGCTTTGTGCAGTGCCAAAGACACTCAACTCTTTGGGGCTAAAATAGAAGCTGAATGTATGAAGAACTCTAAATATATTTTTCAGGAACAGTAATATATCATGTAATCTAGAGGTAGGGATGGGCACGAACCAGAAAACCCCAGTTTGGTTCATGAACCAAACACACACATGTCCCGAACCAGTTCACGGACCCAAACCTCCAGAATCACAGGGCATCTCCAGCTGACTCTCCTCTAGTTGCCCACCAAGTTTGGTGAAGATTGGACTTGGGGGCTCTGAGTCATAGAATCCTAAGCAAAACACCCCAGGAAAGTGCTTTTTGGGAAGATGTCAGGTGCAGCTTCAGGAGTGTATAGAATAAAACCTGTGCAAGCTAGAGACATCCACCTCGCAATGCAACTCCTCAGGATGCCTCCCCACATTCCCTGCAAGTTATGTGTGAATTGGACTTGGAAGGTCCGAGTTACAGGCCATTGAACAAGGTACCTCTAGGAAATTGCTTTTTGGAAAGACATCAGATGCGAGTGTTCAGGAGTGTATACAATGGACCCTGTGTGAGCTAGAGGCATAAAACTTGTGGCATACCTCCCCTGCATGCCCCCCAAAATGCCCAACCAGGTACGTGTGGTTTGGACTTCAGGGGTCTGAGTTATGAACCCCCAAACAAGATGCCCCCTCCAAAAGTGCTTTTAGGGGAGATGTTGGGCACAGTTCCAGGAGTGTATGGAATGGACCCTGTGCTAGCTAGAGGCATCAAACTTGAGGCATCAAACTGTTTGGTGAACACCTAGGTGACAAACCTCGACACGCAAGCCTCGAATTGTGCATAGTTTGACTTGGATTTTGGCTTGTCACCCAGTTTGTGCCCATCCCTCCCTAAATGGCTAGTTCAGTACTTCAAGGACTCACAATGCTAGCATGTGCGTTGTATCATAATATATATAA
>NW_015169778.1:2041248-2067420 GCF_001447785.1 Gekko japonicus
GGGGACAACATTTTACAGGGTGCTCTCCTCACACAAAAAATGGAAATCGGAGGGGAACTGAAATATATTCAGTACTTATTTACTTATCAACCCTTTTTCAATGCTATAATGACATAAAATGAATTGGATTGGATGCAGCCAGCTTTTTAAATCTATGTTGGTCAATTCCCCTTCTTATTGTAGCCCCCCATATGCCACATGGCTTTTGTCCTTGATCCCTTTTGGGTGGTCAAAGGGGATCCCTTCCTCCTTTTTTAGCAGTGGAAAAACTGGCTGGATCTCTTGGTTCATTTGCCATATTTGTGAAATGGAACGTCATTCTAAGTCAACTAACTTCAATGGAGGGTGTAAACACACTGCACTAATGTCTCCATTGCAACAGAAAAGCCTGCCCCCCCCCAAAAAAAAATCCTCAGAGGTTTCAGACGATGTAAAAAATGAGATCGTCAGAACCCCTTGTTCCCTATAACATGCATGGGAAAATTCAAATAGATAAACCTGTTTATTTTCTCATTCTGGGAGTGCTCTCCATCATCCGCGGCTCCTATTGGAAACATCATTACACTCTTCTTCGTTATATCCTCAAACATTCTGGCAACTGGAATTGTTGATCCATCCCGGATCATATCAGGATCTTGTTGAAACACTGAAATGTGCATGGAAAAATGTATGCTCCTATGAAACTGTATTGTGCAGCAGGCTGATGATACAGCATAACACACATACTCACATGCACACAAACATAACACACAAAATGGCAAGCATATGAACACAAACACTCCAGCCAGTCATGTGCAGAGACTGTATATTCCTTTTTACAAGTCTCAATGCAATCAATTCTGAAGCAGGACAGGCCCAGGAAAGCCCAATCTTGTCAGGTCTCAGAACCTAAGTAGGGCCGACCCTGACCAGTATTTGGAAGGGCAACCTCCAAGGAATACCAGGGTCGTAACGCAGAGGCAGGCAATGGCAAGCCACCTCTGGTTGTCCCTTTGCCTTCAAGCCCCACTAGGGATTGCCAGAAGTCAGCTTGACTTGATTGGGGGGGGGGGGCGGAAATCTGAAGCAGGAGGTATGCCTCAAAAATCAATACTATCTTTCTGTTCTTCAAGTTACAGCTGATCATATGACTGGCTTTTATCCAATCAAATGTATAACAAGAACCCTGACCTGGATAGCCAGGCAAACCTGATCTTGTCTGATCTCGGAAGCTAAGCAGGGTCAACTCTGGCAAGTACTTGGATGGGAGACCTCCTTGAAATACCAGAGGGGGGAGGCAGGGGCAGGCTTTATTCAGCCACCTCTCTGAATATCCTCCAGACCCCCAGTAGGGGTCAGTCATCTGAGGTCGCCATGACGTCCAGGTACACACACACTCACATGCACACACATACACATGCATATATTTAAAAAATACCAAAAAAGAAAAAAATTAATAAGATTAACAGGCCTGTTAATGCTACGGAAAGAGCATCAAGCTGAAAACAGCAGCTTTTCCTTCATGTGCTACAGCATAAATTCTGAAATGTCTGTGATAGTGACTTACAAATGACTTGTATCTATAAAGCAGTGTAAACAAGAGTCAGTCTTTCAATATGGAACAGTTCATGGATCTCTTGATCAAAGCCTCTCTCTCTACCTGAACAAAGCTTCCCATTATCAATTCTGCAGAATTCTAGATAGATCCAGGTGGGCAGCCATGTTGGTCTGAAGCAATAGAACGAAGTTAGAGTCCAGTGGCACCTTGAAGACCAACAAAGTTTTATTCAGGAAAGAATAAAACCTGTTGGTCTTAAAGGAGCCACTGGACTCTAACTTTGCAGAATTCTAGGTTGAGGCTGTGCATTGTTCATAATACATATGAGAATTCTGTGTTTCAAGAGATAGGGGGGAAATCACAAGGTTTATATCATGTCCATTCTAAAGGAATATTAGGTTAGCAGAGTGCTCAAGGCATATAATGCAGCAAAATCTATTAAGTTTGTGTGTGCTCCTAAGAAACAAAGCTACACATGGAGCCTCTTTATCTTTGCAAAACTAATAGGAGTCCCTTATTGCAAGGAACTCCATTCTAGACAGGATAGAAACCAGATTCTAATCTTGTCTAACTAGCTAGGATGGATAGAGATGCAGCAAGCATATTCTGCCCTCATCGTGCCAAGATGGAGAAGAGTGTGGAGAGAAGGTGTCAGCTGAAAGAAGGAAGATTCATTGAGTAGCAATCTACACATCAAAGTGATAGTATCAGAGCAATAGAAAGGAAGATGTTCAGGGTCCTCCTGACCTATCTATCTCTGACTCTCTATAGTCCCCTCTGAAGTCTGAGGCTGAGAAATACTGTCGTCTTTCACTTCCAATACATTATTCACTGTGTGTCCTCTTCATTTATGCCGCTGCACTGTTAAAAATGATTACATATTGATACAGCCTAAGGGTAATAGATTTCCCACAAAGTATATAATATGCCAGTCAACACCAAAACAGTAAAATAAGAGTTAATTATATGAAGCATTCATATTCAGATGAAGTAAGCCATAAAGATCTAGGAAATCATTTGACAACCATCTGGGAACATGGGAGAAAATACCATTAGCTACAACTATAATGTTAGAATCTTTGTCCTGCAGAAATGTGCCAAACCCTAGCTAAGAAAAGAGGAAAAGTATATGTCTAAGAAGATTATTAATAAGAAATATATTTGCATGCAAAACATTCTCCACACCTGTTTTGATCGCTCTTCTAGCTGCTTCATACTGAAGGTTCTTAATATTAGCAATCCAGGGCTTTGCAGCCACTTGCATAGACACAGTCAGTTTGTTTGGGCTGTTCCTTTTAGAGAATACTCTTTTTAAATGCTCTTTCACCTAAAAAGAGAAAAATTAGTAATTTTGTCTTTATATTATCTATGTTTCTTTTGTAGAAATTAAACTTCTACTGATTGGCTAAGTCTGAATGGAAACATGGGATATTCAGTTTCTTGGGGTTTGTTGACCAGCTTTGGGGAAAGAAAACGAGTTATCAGTTTGGCTGGGAGTAAGATCTTGCAGGCTGAAGACTATGAAGAGGTCTTGGGATGCAGGGGAATTAAGCAACTGAGAGCCTTATTAGGCAAGAAGGCTGAAGGAAGTATGTGGAGTAGGAAATGCCAGAAGGAAATGTAGGTGGATTGCGGAAAATAACAGAAGAGATAGGGAAACAGAGGCAAGAAGGCACTCTGACTTAAGGTCACAGTATCCTTATTGGATGTGCGTGTGGAGGGGTAAGACCTCTGTCCAGGAAAATCACCATCAGCAGCCCGTTTCCCTTGATTATACTTCCCTCAGTTATAATCCCCTCTGGTGTCAGGTGATGCTCCAAATCCAATCAGAGCCCACATTAATAGGAATTTTCTGGAAGATTGCCAGCATCACTCCTGCTCCCCCCCTCCCACCTTATGGACCGCAGGCTTTCAGGAAGAACTAATTGCCACATTCTTGGCTCCAGCCTTGAAAGAGATGAGAGCCTGTGGACAAGATGGATTAATTACAGACACCTGCAAAGCTGTAGTAGGTCCACTAATATTCACATCAATGCTTGGGAGGAAACAGGGTGCTTTGCCTCACACACTGATTCTTTAATTGCCTCAGGCTATCGCTAGGCTCCCTGTCCTTTAGCTTCTTTACATCCCAGAATCTCTTTCCAGTGACAGCCTGCCTGCCAGTGAGGTTTTAGTCCCAGAGAAGCTAACAACTTTCACTTCTGTCCCAGAAGCTGGTCTGCAAGCTTTCCCTCTACCAGTTATGTGGGTGTTATTCATTATTCTCTGAGTGGGTAAAAATACCCTTTGTACGAGTATACAGCCTTGGCCCTGAAAACCATGCCCAGGTCGAGCCATTTGCAAACAGACTGAATAACAATCCATTAAATATTTAACTAGCATTACCTGGCTTTCCACGGTAGGAAGGTTCATATTAGGAACTTGTCGGATTGAAAATTTCCCTATTACTTTTGACGGTATGACTGTTTTGATTCCAGGTTCAGAAAAAGCTCCTTCTATCCCATGAATAGAGAGAGATGGGTTACGCCACAGGTTTAAGAGTATATCCTCCTTAGAGATACGATAAAAGAAAGACTGGCATTAGGCACTCAAAGTTCACTTGCTGTGCAATTGTAAGCATGTGTACATAGAAGTAAGCCCTGCTGAGTTCAATGGGACTTCTTCTCTAGGAAAGGCACTTAGGATTGTAGCCTTGGTGAGGAACTGCACAATATGACAACATTCAGGGGACCTTTAAGCAGGAGTGGCTCCCATGTGCTGGAGTGATGGGAGTGGGCCAGTCCTTGCATCAGGAAATCACAGCCAGTGAAATGTTCAATTTCAGGTGTTACAAAGAAACACCAAAACAGGAATGGCCAGTCACTTGTGCTTCCTGTCTTCCTGTATAATGCAATTTCTAAAAGACTGAAGCCATACCAACTCTTAGGAATGAACGAACGAATGAACAAATTATCCAGAGTTTTGGGATTGGGTGTCATCAATATGCAGCTGACCTCCAGCTCTACAATTAATTATCCAAGCCTCCAGATGTGTCTGTCTTGGTTCTGAGCCAGTGCTTTAAGGCCGTGGTCAGGTCCCTAAGGCAGAACATACTGAAGCTGAATCACATACACACACAAAACCTTTATTGGCATGAAAGCACAAAACATCATGGAAATACGGGAAAATACTAAGATGCATCAGTCACTTACACTTGGCTATTCAAGCCTCATCTTCTGATTGCATAATATAAAAATTTTGCAACAGCCTCCATTATTTCGCAATTAGAATTAAGCAGAAGAAAGTGAACAATTGAGTCATCAGAGTGCCAGCTCTTACCTTCTAGAAATGGAGTAATAAAACGAGATCGGATATCCCTATAGAGGGGGCAATGGAATATGGTATGTGTCAGGGGTCTTTTCGTAGAAAAAGAGCTGAAGGAGCTCATTAGCATAAAGTATGCTACTAGGCTATGAGCTACTAGGCTATTAGCATAACAGCTCATTAGCATATGCCATGCCCAGGGGAATAATAACCTTACATACTGGTTCCTAATTCCAATATGCTTTGATCGCACACTGTTCCTTTCTGAAAGAGAGTGAGGGCTATACAACTCTGGTTATCCTCTAACACAGAGGTGTCAAATTCATTTGTTATGAGGGCCAGATCTGACATAAATGTCACTTTGTCAGGCCATGCCATGTGTATCGTAAAATGTAACACCAGGTACCAAAGATATGAACTTCATAAAGGTGATTTCAGATGCCAAATGGCAATAGTAGGTGAATGACAATAGTACGCTTCATTGGATTAGGTCTGATATGCAGGGGGGTAGTAGGCATGGAGATATCAGCATTGGTAATGAGTCAGGAAACTTAGATCTCAGTTTGATCCAGGAGGATTCAGTCCAGGAGGATGCAAAGAACAAATGGACATAAGTCTGACATTAGAAACCGCAATATTCAAAAAACAGTGGGGGAACATTTTAACCTTCCCGGACATTCAGTTGCTGACCTAAGAGTAGCAGGTCTCTTACAAAGGAATTTCAAAGGAAGATTAGGAGACTGATGAAGGCCCATCTGAGGGTTCCACCCCGACCCTGTTTAGGCGGCGAGCAGATTTATGCTCGCCCGTGGCGCCAAATGGACCCTATGCGGCTTCAGATGGTTCTGGGGGATCCGAGGCCCCCTGGCGGTTCGTTGGATGAGCTGGTGGAGGACTGGCATGTACGGCTCTCCTCAGCCATTGACAAGATCGCTCCCAGGTGCCCTCTCCGCACTCGTGTTAGGTGAGCGCCTTGGTATACCCAGGATTTGCGTGAGCTGAAGCGGGAGCTGAGACGGCTAGAGAGACGGTGGCGCCGAACTCGCGATGAAGCATTTAGAGCATCTTATAGGACGTTTATGAAGGCCTATGAGATGGCAGTCAAAGTCGCAAAGAGGGAGTTCTATGCGGCCACGATTGCGTCTGCTAGCTCACACCCGGCCCAATTATTTAGTACAATTCGGTCTTTGACAACTCTGCCTTATGGCAGACAAAATGATAGGGAATTGGAGATAGGCTGTGAGGCATTCGCGAGCTATTTTGCAGACAAAGTCTCGATGCTCCGTCGCGACCTTCCCGCCACACTTGAGACAGTGAGTGAACTCAAGGCCCCTTGCACGTCTTTGGAGCCGGGTTTAGTATGTTTTAACCGACTCAGTCTGGAGAAAGTTGACAGATTACTCGCAGCTGTGCGCCCAACCACATGCGACCTTGATCCGTGCCCCTCTTGGCTTATTAAAGCGGGCCGTGAGGGGTTTCGAGGTGCCCTGCAGGAGATTATTAACTTGTCCCTCATGGAGGGACAATTCCCCAAGGCACTCAAGGAAGCGATGGTCTGCCCTCTCTTGAAAAAGCCATCTCTAGACCCGACCGAATTGGCTAACTATCGGCCGGTGTCTAACTTGCCCTATTTGGGCAAGCTCATTGAGAGGGCGTTGGCGTTACAGCTTCAGAGTTTTCTGCAGGATGCTTCCGTCCTCGATCCCTACCAGTCCGGCTTCCGCCCGAGTCATGGGACGGAGACTGTGCTGGTCGCCCTGACTGACGATCTCCGTAGGCATCTGGATCGGGGTGGTGTGGCAGCTCTGGTGTTGTTAGATCTGTCGGCCGCATTTGATACAGTCGACCACCAGTTGTTGACCCACCGCCTCGCCGACGTGGGGATCCAGGGGCTAGCCTTGCAATGGTTTGCCTCTTTTCTCCAGGGTCGGGGACAAAGGGTGGCGATAGGGGATCAGCGGTCCCAGAGGCATCCCCTGGAGTGTGGGGTGCCCCAGGGGGCCGTGTTGTCCCTGATGTTGTTCAACATCTACATGCGCCCCCTTGCCCAGATTGCCCGGAGGTGTGGGCTGGGTTGTCATCAATATGCTGACGACACCCAGCTCTATCTGATGCTGGGCGGCCAGTCGGGCTCTACTCCTGATGACCTGCATCGGGCGTTACAAGCTGTGGCTGGTTGGCTCAGGCTGAGTCGGTTGAAACTAAACCCGGCAAAGACGAAGGTCCTGGGCCTGAGTTGGACCGGCATGGGATTGGGGCTCCCTCTCCCGACCTTCAATGGGGTGCCTTTGGTGCCAGTGTCGGAGGTTAGGAGTTCGGGGGTGCGCCTGGACTCCTCTTTAACGATGGAAGCCCAGGTAGCAACCATTGCCAGGGCGGCCTTTTACCATCTTCGGCTGGCTCGGCAGTTGGTCCCCTATCTCAGCCGTGAGGACCTGGCCACAGTGATCCATGCGACGGTTACCTCAAGGCTAGACTACTGTAACGCTCTTTACATGGGGCTGCCTTTGTCGCAAATTCGGAGGCTGCAGCTAGTGCAGAATGCTGCAGCCAGGCTGTTGATGGGTCTCTCGAGGAGGGACCACATTCAGCCTGTGCTGAAAGCGCTGCACTGGCTGCCGATAGCATACCGGATTCGCTTCAAAGTGCTGGTTTTGACCTTTAAAGCCCTAAATGGCCAGGGTCTAGCCTACCTGAGGGGCCGCCTTTCTCCATATGTTCCCCCAAGGGCACTTCGGTCGGGAGGGAGACATCTCCTGGAAATTCCAGGCCCGAGAGAAGTTAAATTTGCTGTGACTAGGGCTAGGGCATTTTCGGTGGCGGCTCCTACCTGGTGGATAGAGCTCCCGGAGGAGATCCGGGCCCTGCGGGACCTCTCTCAGTTCCGCAGGGCCTGCAAGACGGAGCTCTTCCGCCAGGCCTTTGGATAGGAGCCGCCGCCATCACTATTCCATCTGTACGCCCTATGCCCTAGCGATTTGACATCTGATTGCCTGGCCCCCAAGGGTGGAGTGTGGTGCTGGACACTGCTCTGAGGATAAGATCGGTAGCTATGTGAGGTTAAGATCTTCCCTTCTTGCTTGAAATTTACTGTAAACTGTTTATATTTTATTGTAATTTATTGTTTTAAAATTATATGCTATTGTTTTAACTTGGCATCTTGTGCCCCTGTTAGCCGCCCTGAGCCTTCGGGGTAGGGCGGGATATAAATGTAAATATAAATAAATAAATAAAAATGAACTGCTTGATAATGAAGCTCAAGACAATGTGTCCTCCTGGACTGAACTGAGGTTTCCTATCTCATTACCAATGCCTGCTATTATCATTTATAGCCCCAAATAACACCCACCAAGAGAAGACCATCTATAATTTATTACTACCTCATGCTATTGTCATTTGGCATCAGAAATCACTCCACTCTCCAAGATATAAGAACAGATGCACTCACATTCTAGCCGTATCTGACTCACAAATGCTCATGCCCTGCCACAAATTTTGTTAGTTGTTAAGATACAACTGGACTCTTGCTCCTTTCCACTAATAAATATTGCAAGCTGTGCTGTTAGGTTTCTTTTTTTTTTTCATCTGTTAGAAATGGAGAGGGGGATCTCTCCAAATGAAATAATGTGTTGATCTCAGACTGGGCAAAATCCACTCAGTGCTAGTGATGATAATGAAACATTTAAAGCAAAGGGGGAAGGGTTTAATGTGAAGAAAGGCAGCCTGGAAGGTGAGAGGGGAGAGAGGGAGAACTGTTAAACTGGAACATATGGAACCATAATGTTTTTAAATACTTAGCCATCTACTTCCACTCATTAAACAATGGAATCCAATCCAAGTGTTGTAATTCCTAATCAGGGTGGGCTTTTTTTTAAAAAAAAAGAAAGAAAATAAAATCCCAGATAGACACAGAGAAATCTAATCTAATTTTTTTTTCAGAATAAACCAAAATAATTTCCTTTTAATTCCCCTTTCCCCTTATCCCAAATTATCTCTTTCCCACATCCCTTTCCTTTCTTTGAATGTCCATGTGTGTAATCAGGTCTCAAAGTAAACAGCAGAGCAGGGTGATTCCAATGTTAATTGTCCTTGTCATAAAAATCCCCTCTACAGCCATATGTTTGACATCCTTGAAGGTTACTGCACACTTTAAATTTATACTGCCAAGAACTAATAATCCCAGTGTTGGGATATGCTGATGCAGACTGGGCTGGAGAGATCAGACCTAAGATCCACTAGCAATTATGTATTTTCTACAGGGGTTGTGCTATAAGTTGGGCAAGTTGTAAACAAGAAATGTTACCCACTCATCTACTGAAGCAGAATTTGTATCCACTTCTGAAGCATGCAGAGACTTACAGTGGCTTATAATACTTTCCTTTCCCATTGTGCAAGGAAGAATTTTAGCTGCCTCTAAACTGGACTGCTTTAGCACAAGTCCCTGTAACAGGAATAGGGGATACAAAACCCTTAATAAATAACAAATACAGTAATTGTCTGTTTCCCACTAATTCTTCTGTTTTACAGCACTCACTGAAAATATTGTACCTTGGTTTTATAAAGAAATTCCTTCACACCAATATTAGCTTTATGTTCCTCGAAATTAAAATCTATCGGTGCATACAGCTTCATCTCCTCATTTGTAACATTAGCAACATCATCATAGATTCCAGGGATCAGAATACGACCAGATGAATCCACAAGACTGTCTATGGAACAGACACAAACACACACACAATTGTTGCTGTATCATGCTCATCTCCAGGCATGTGAGGTATACTCCAGGATTCTTGCTTGACCCATTTAGAAAAATAAGAAAATGATTGGGACTTAAGGAGGTTTAAGATTGGTATTAAGAAGTCAGTGCATGGCTGACTTGCATGCTATTTGTGCCACATGTGATATGGATAGAAACAGGAAGAAAATTATCTTAAAACATACATTCACTTAGTTCAGGTTTCACATGGCATTAGAAACACATGTAAGGAAAGCCCATTGTTTAAAAGTACCTTTGTGCCAGATTTATACAAAAAAGTTAATAACTAATCCATAGTTAATATCACATGATTTGTACCAGCAAAAGCAGCAAGTATCTTGTACTGCTTGCATCTATCATGTTAAGGTTGCCAACCTCCAGGCAATGGCTGGAGATCTCCTGGGATTACAACTGATTTCCACAGATCAGTTCATCTGGATAAAATGGCTGCTTTGGAAGGTGGACCTTATGGCATTATACCTTACTGAAGTTCCTTCCCAAACCCCACCCTCCTCAGGCTCCACACCCAAAATCTCCAGCTATTTCCCAGCCCAGAGCTGGTAACCCTAAAATGTCATGTTCTGATTAGCATTTTACCAAAGTGGTCTTAGAACTATACTTTGGCTGCGGTCACACGTAACAGAAGCCACACAAGTGAGACGGAAAACAGCCGGAGTTTCCGGGCGCGATCTCACCAGCACATCTGGGAAGCGTAGCACTCCCGTGGCTCAACCGAGGCTTCCAGCCGAAACTGCGTGGCAAAAAACTAGTACCTTGGAGGTACTAGTTTCCGGAAACTGCGGGGCAAGGGCGGGCGTCTGATCGCGTTTCCGGTGGCATCCGGCGCCCGCCCATGTCCCCTTGCAAATAAGGTGTGTTTTTTTTGTCCAAGTCTCTGTGGATACGCATGCGCACCCAACGGAGCATGCGCATTTGTCATGTACACAAAAATAAAAAACAGTTTGCCGCGGCGTGCGCTTCTTCGTTGTGCGCCGGCTTGTCCTGTGATCGGCACCTCTCCCTTGCCATGGAACCTCCACGGTACCTCCACAGGACCTCCACAGGAGGTCTGATCACGTAACTGCGCAGTAGTTTGCCCCAGGGCAAACAGCCACGCTTCTCCTCTGCAGTTTCCTGCCCGTGTGACCGGGGCCTTAGTATGTTTACTGAGACACTAACTATACCATGTCCCTTAACAGTATAAAATATCTAAGTGAACATTTTGCAATGCCCTTGATCCTCTTTGCTCTCCTGATCCTCCATGTCTACCTTTTGTCAGAGTATGCTAGCTCTTAATTTTATTATATTAACTATGTGTAGTCTATTAATTTGTATCCACCAGTTGGTTGTTTTCCTCATTACACAACATCCAGAAATACTTCCCAGCCGCAAAGACTCTTCTCAAGACCTATACCCTTCCTTACATGTTCTAACCTTGCTTATCAAAACTAACCTTAGAATCTTACGAGACCAGTAACAAAATATCATTTAGACAAATGTATACAAATATTACCAAGAAGGGCTACCAAATCAAACATTGCTTCATGGATGATGCCCCCAAAGGATCCTGAATGAAGATCTTTTTTACAGCATTCTACCTGGATGAAAGAAAGGCAGCATTGTAAGAACAAAAGAACAGCCCTGCTGAATGAGACCAGTGGTCCATCTAGCCCAGCATCCTGTCTCACACAGTGGCCAGCCAATTATTCTGGAGAGCCAACAACAAGGCCTGATATTGCCTCCAGGCAGAGGTATTCAGGGGTTTACTGCTTAGGTAAGGAGGAAAATTGGATGGGATTGAGTAAAGAACTGGCTGCATCCAATCCAATGATTAAGTTGCTTCCACACCAGGAATTTTATGTATTTTTGACACCTGGCTGGTGCTTTTTTCATGTTTCTACATGATGGCATCCTTCATTTGTGCATAGACCATTAACAGCCCATTCCTTTCACAGGAAAAAACAAACCACCATGCTTTATTTTGATTTTGGGGGGGAAATATTTCCTGGACAAGACACTATGGTCAGAAGATATCTCTTGTGTCTGAAGGGGAAACAACAGAGTTGAAAAGTATGCAGACGGAGAGTGATTTCAGGTAAGCATACCTTTATTTAGTCAGGAACAAAGACGCTTGGCTGGCTCGCAGGCTGGCTTATATTCCTTCAGAAAACCCGCCACCAAACACACACCCCACTCCCAATAGGCTATTTACGGTAACCGAGAGACCTATTGGCCTCCCAGCTGGGGACCTAGCTCTTTCATTGGGCCTGGCTAGGATCCTACTGGCCCATTGTCTTTTGGCATGAAGCTAGTGGTGTTTGTGCCTGAGCCAGTCCGGGCATGTCCGGACATGTCAGTCTGGATACACTACACGAGTGCTGTTCAGTTACTCTTTCATATGATCAGGACTGCAAGAGCCTAGACCCCTGCAGAAACTAACTAACAGATGGGAAGGGACTGTTCAAGGAGGAATTTTTTTTAGGTTGTAAAGGCATTGTTTTATTCCTATCCAGTGTTATCCATGCTCATGGGTTTTAAAAAAAAAAAAAAAAACAGAAGAGAAGAGAAGCACTCACAGCTCAGTCTGATTTTTAGGGAGGGGGAGTCTTCTGAGAGGTCCCTGCAATTTGTTTAAGTCAGTATGCAACATTACCCAAGGTCCTCAAAAAAATGAACAAACAGAAACGGGGTGGGTGGAGCATCCTGACAGTCATGTGACAACAGAGCAGAGGGTACTTCAATGCCCATCAGGTGTGCAAGGGAAACCATGGCTAATAATGGAGAGAAAATGGATTACTCTGGGATGTGTGAAATTTCCATTGCAAGGGAAAATTTACACAGAATCACATCAGCAACCAGATGACAATGAAAAATCACCCTGGTGTGGAAGCACCCAGAGAGTTAAAGAGTTAGCAGTACTGAAATGACTGAGAGTACTGGGACAGGCAGACTCAACTGGAGGAGGAGGAGAATTGGATTTATACCCCACCCTTCGCTCGGAGCCTCAGAGTGGCTTACAATCTCCTTCCCTTCCTCTTCCCACAACAGACACCCTGTGAGGTAGGTGGGGTTGAGTGAGAGAACTGCTCTTGAGAGAACAGCAACTGACTCATGGTCACCCAGCAAGAGATGGGATGGCCAAGACTCTAGAAGCATTATCCCATCATCCTAACAGAAAAGCTACACAAATTATGCTTAGAATATTTGTGTCCACTGACTGCTGCTTCATTCTTTTACCTCCACAAAGAAGGCAGCATTTCCCCGAGTTCCATATGTTAGAGCTGGTTTTTTGTTGCTGAGCCATATGTTATCCGAAATCACAATGTACATTACATCAGAAAAAAATCCCTCATTTTCTTTAAGTAAGTCTTCCAGCCCATGGGATCCAGCTTCTTCCATGCCTTCAAGAAGAAACTTGACGTTTACTGGCAAAGTCTAAGAAAGAAACTTCAATGTTAGGTTAAATCCACCGCCAGTAATACAAGTTCTGTAATAGTTTCTCTAAGCTTATAGCAAGAATGTCTACTTGTGCAAGAAAATAGTATAATCATACTAAGGACACATCCAGATGCATGTGGATGCCTCTGAACAGCTAGCTCACTGAACAACTGGAGACCCACAAGCTGGACTTGAGATGAACTGACAGGTTTCTCAGCATGCCTAAGGGCCTGACACATGTTGGGCCATGGGCACACAACTGGACCCTTGAAAGTTCATTCAGCACTGCAAGGGAGCACTATGAGGGGGAAGTTTCCCTTACACAGTTTTTGCCATGGGGGAGGAGGCTTTTCAGCCCTTTTCTTCCCTAGGAAGGACATGTGAAACCAGAAAAAAAAAGGGGCAACCCCCCACCACCATTTCTGCTCACAGATACTGAGCAAGAAGGGAAACTTGGAAGCTGCTTCTCTCCCCTTACTGTGACCTTGCAGTACTGAGCGAGTAAGCACTTTTTAAAGTGAATTCCCCAGATGTATATCTGAGTCTGGTCATGTGGTGATGACCTGACACACATTGGGCGTATTGTGCAGTTATACCTTAAGCATGAAACCCTTTTTCAGCATTTCCAAATGCATGGGAAAATGTATGCAAACACTTTCCTCCTACAACATTCTCCACTGGCTACTGTGCTTCACCATGGAAAAAAGCCTCCAGTAGGTGGGGCAGGGGAAAAAACCCTATATTTGTTTCTTTTATTTCACAAGGAAGTAACTTGATCTTGTTCCAGATATGAAATGCATAAAATGCGCAAGTACTAATCCAGTGCTATATTTTTCTGTCTCACGTATGTAAGTACATTTTGTTTATTTATAGTTGTCAGGGCTGTTGTGGGGCAAATCCATCATGTTAGATGGGCTAAATATGGGATATGAAGCATTGACAAAAACCAGTGCATTTACATGCCATAATTGCCTTCTTTTGCTAGTATTATTTACATTATACTTAATTTTCTTCCATTAAAATTTCCAATTCAAATTCTTCTGGAAAATCTATTTATACTCCTTGGCAAAGAATAAAACTGTATACAAATGCTAGAACTTACAAAATATGTAAGGCCAAGTTTGTCTTCATTTAGTAACTGACACCACAGCAGAGCAGTAGTCAGTTATATACAATTTCACAAGACAGTTTCTACAAATACAGATTTAACCTACCATATTTAGTGCTATGAATGTCCCCACTGCATTTATCCAAGCTAAGACAGGTCCCTTGTTGTCAGTTGCTCCACGACCATAAAGTTTTCCTTAAAATAAAGTATACTAACATTAAGCTTTGGAACTTTTCACAGTGCTAGAATGTAGAATAATTTACATAATGCTTGAGGATGTTTCCAATGGACTAAAACAATAGTCCTTTGCCTCAGAAAACCCAGATTTTATTTTTAAATCCCGTATGACATTACCAGAGTCTTAATGGACTCTTAGCAGACCCTGTGGGTATGAGGTAGCAACTTCACTTATTAGAAGCTTCAGCTAAAATACTTGCTGTACAATCTAAAAGGGCTGCTTGCGTCATTATGTATTACTAAATTTACTAAGCAGAATAGTATTGCACACTACAGATATTTAATTAGTCCCATTGTCTGCTTCCATAAGGACTGTAATGAAAGGCACCCACAGTGTGCAAGAGCACCATGCATGGTTCTGATCCAACTAAAATAAGATCACTGATGATACTAAAGAGTGACTAATTTTGGTTGCACTGGGTCCCTAAATGTGTTATTCAGATCATAACAGAAAACCGCAATGAAACTCCTGAAGTCTCATCTCACTGCTTTTTCCCCACAGGTATTTAATGAGGAATAGGCAGGTGTAACATTTTGAAAGAGCCTTCCCCCCCACCCAATATGAAATGAGGCAAAGCACTGAATACATCTACTTCAAAAGCATGGTGTCAGATCCAGTGACAGCATACAGACCATCCATCTCAGTCAATGTGTAGGGATCTGTTTTCCATCCATCTTCCTTTTTGGCAGGCATCACATCCAAATGTCCATAAAAACACACAGTGGGTTTTGCAGTATCCTTCCCAAGCTCTGCTAGAATGACAGGAGGTAATGAAAGGTTCTGGCCATAAGGCTGTAGGAAGATATAGAGACAATGCAAAAGGAAATTGAAAATCTTAGATGAACTTGGACTTCGCTTATACTTGAGAGTTTCACTTTAAGTTTTTTTCTTGAAAGGTCATGCCTAACTTCTAAAGGCTTTAAAAAAACAGACTTTGCTATTATCGATACAGGTTTCTTTGAAGAAATTCCTCCAGATATCCCAAAACATTTAAATGCCCAAGGAATAAAATCCAAATGGTGACTCGTGGTGGTAAAATACAATCAATAATTAAATCACTGAGAATTTGTTGTCCTTTAACCATATCCCTGGATCTTCTGCCTGATGGAGGCTGTCTCATCTATCTAATGATAATTCTGGGTTACGATGAATGACCCTAACTGTATGAATAATTCTGAGAAACAGAGCATAAAAGATTTACTAAGATCTGAAACCATGGCCTGTTCTATGGTTTTGGCAGCTGCCCATCTAGCAATGCCAGCCTTCAGGTGGGACCTGGGGATCCCTCAGAATTACATCTTATCTCCAGACTACAGTTCCCCTGGAGAAAATGGATGGTTTGGAGGGAGAACTCTATGGCATTGGATCCCACTGAGGTCCCCGCTCTCCCCAGGCTCTATCCCCAGGTCACCAGGAGATTCCCAACCTGGATCTGGCAAACGTACTCCCCATCCCCCACAAGTGGCCAAGGGGGACATGCCAACCCGATACCCATCTGTACCCTGGGATTGTTTAGGATCCATGTAAGAGCTATACAAACAGATTGCAGAGTTTATATATACAGTCCTGTTCCAAAACAGGAAGTGACATCTCAGCATTGATTGCCCTTTCTACTTGCTACTCCACTGAGTGAGGGTGAGAGATGGGGAGAATTGCCAGCAAGCCCCCCACCAGAACTGGGTAAGTGGCAACTCTAATATAGGCCTATTACACACACACACACAAACACATACACTGCAGATTTTCTGAGCAGTAAGCCTTTAAACTTGATTTCAGATTCTATGCCTGCCTTACACACCATTATTTTTCCTCCAGTGTATTTATTCTGCAGCTACAACAACAACAACCAAATGCTCTTTTCTAAATTGGGGTGGGAATGTCATTTGTGATGTGTGGGGGTGTGTGTCCAATTTTTTTAAATTTAAGCAATTGCCCTATCACAGCTGCACAGTAGCATCCAGCAAGCGCCTTCCATTTCAATCCTCGTGGTTCAGGTTTTGCGCATGCATTTTAGCATTAGTCTGTTGAATGAAAGGGAACACAAATGAACACAGGCAAAGGGGGGGCAATGTTGAAACTGAGATGGCTATTTTTGAAACCAACAAAAGCAGCTGTGAAGCCTTGTTTTCCATATTGGCAAGCACTAGGGGATTCTCTGCTGTGTTATCAGCCACTGTGAAAAATGGAACAGAATTACACCATCTCATAATATAGGGGAGCAGGTTGAGTGCACAGAATGCATGGTAGAATCCACTGAAACTGGCACTGCAAGCTTTGATTGTTGGGAGTCTGTGTGTGTGCGCGCACCCATGCAAAGTAGGCGGCAACTCCACCATGCTTTGCACAGGGCTGTAATTTGTAGACATCGCCTAAGTCTTCCCAAGGTACATTATATCCACTACTAACACCCTTTCTTCACCTGAAGCAAAGGAAGGGGATGAAAACCCAAGACCAACCTTTGCCATTGTGGAAAAGGGGATTTATGTGGGGAGGGTTGGGTATCTTGCTCAGCATCAAGAAATATGGTGGAAAGAGATAATTCATTCCAGTTTTAACAAAGTACTTCAATACCCAACAGATTACCATAGCAGTTAACATGCAGAAATACGACTTTAAAAACGAGAGCTCAGATCCAAAGATCCATCAGTGAAACTTTGCTTCTGCAACATGGTAATCCCAGCCCCTCTTCCCACAGCAGCCCTTCTATTTCTGAAGAGTCAGACCATCTGGCACAATGCAAAATGGAAGGGTGGGGCTGAGGTGAAATCAGAAGAAACCAGAGACACTCCATTGGTACAGGCTTGTACAGTCTGGTTCATTAAAAAAAAATTAAATCATAACTGGGTACCTCATCTTGACTGCTCACGTTCTTCAACTCTACAGTAGCTCCTAAAGCCTGGAGACTATTTGCTGCTATCTTTACCATTTCAGTTATATTTCCTCTTAAGTGTGGTTGTATGGAATCACTCTCCACAGCCACCCATTCTGACAGACTCTGAAAGAAAAGACAGTGATACTGTATGAGTCCATGAATTGCCATATAAATATCTAGTAACAGTTGCCTATCATCAATATGTCTAACTCTTAACAGGGCCAAATATGTGGATACTTAAATCCAGGGACTGGAGCTATGGACAGACAAGACAGATCTTTCTACAAACCTGAAAAAAGCTCCAGGTTTACAAAAATATCTAAAATCTTCCCAAAAATACATTAGGGGATTAAACAGTATCGCCAGCCCTCAAGCCTTAGTTTCTATCAGCAAAAGGCACAAGGAGAAAGAAGAGCCCTTTCCAGAGCTGTTTTGGGCAGTGAGAGGACTCACTAGGAAAAAGCCAGGCAGCAACCATCAGGCATCTTGATACCACATGACTTGCGTGAGTCATCCAGGGCAGGCTGCTTACTGCCTCCCCACAAAAGCCACTGTGGCATAATGGTTATAGAGTTTCAGATTAGGATCTTGGAGACACTGGTTCACATCTCCACTCTGCCATGGAAGCTCACTCTGTGACTTTGGACCACTCACGCACACAGCCTAACCTACCTCACAGAGTTGTTGGGAGGATAAAATGGAGGAGAGGAGAATGATGTAAGCCTCTTTGGGTCCCCACTGAGGAGAAAGGCAGAGTATAGGGTAATTTATTTTAAAAGCTGAAGATGGAGGGGGGCAAATAAAAGGTAGGTTGGCTGGTGGGTGGGAAGGAAAGAAGGAAACAGTGAGGATATGGAGTTGCCAGGGGGAGGGAAAGAGGAAATATTGTGGGAATATGGTGGAAGTGCACACCCCCACACATCCTTACATATCTCCCAACATATAGTCATAGTTTGATTGCGTTGGCCTCCTAACATCCCTTAAAGGTTACCCTCCTAGAATAGTTTAATGATTCTTGAAACTGACTCACAAGCATTGCTTGTGAATATATCTATATCTATGAATATATATATGAAGCATAAATATTCTAATTTTATTTGTGAAGTATAACACATGTATACTGTAGTTTGCACAACCACTAGCAACTTTCATTGCTTTCCATTCACTTCTCCATCCAGTGGCTGCCAGAACCCATGGAGCATACCTACAGTAGTGACTAGAGAAGACTGGAAGAGAAATGCAACAGGAAAAGCTGGGGAAGAAAAGATTCTTTTAAAAAAAAAATCTGAAGATTCTAGCAAGGCTTGTAGAATTTGGGGGTAAAGGAATATGTCATTAGTTGTAAAAACTGGGTGTTGCTCTTAATACTTATCTTGATGGTCCAATGTCTTTCAGTATGGCAGCAAAATGAAGTCACAGATAGGAAGTTCTGTACACCCAGGGGCCTTGACTGATATAACATTGCTGGAAGTGACTATTATATTCAGAGTAGATCATGATTAATAGTCTTTTCACCTCATTCCATAATATCACCAGACCAACCAAAACATTGGAAAACTGTGTGCACCACAAAACAGTGTGCAAGCTTTTGAGTTCTCCAGAACTCTTCCTCAGGCTGGATGTTCAGTATAAAATGGGGTAGGGTGAGGGCAGAGAAAACAGATCATTTCAAGGCATGGGGGGCAAAAGCCCTAAGCTAAGTCTGCATTTCGTATTCTTAAACCAGGATGTGCTGCATGCTAAATTGGAATAGTTTAGACAGCTGTGAGTGCAAAACAGGTTTCCAAATTGCATCATGTTTCCAGGATGAAGGAGAGATGTTAAAAGACTTTTATACTAGAAGAGATACCCATTTCTCTCTTGCATCAAAATTCCTATCACTTTTTCGTAACACAGTCTAGTTGCTAACTGCATGGTTGCAGAGTTAAGACAAGTGCAGGCTAGATTAAAATGGGGAAGCTGCTGCTGTTGCACTTAATAACGTAGCCTGTCAAGAGGCACCCCCAGCGCCCCAGGCTGAGAGCCCCCTACAAGGGCTCCGGGGGGAGTCCAGAACCAGCCAGACCCCCTCCCTGCTGCCAGGTCACGGGCCACTCTCTTCAGAGCTGAAGCTAAAGGATCGAGGCTCCCCCCTGCCCCTATAGGTCCCCGCCGCCACGGTACCATTCTGGGCATGAGACAAGTATACCGGACCAGTGAGCAACTGACTAGCGAAAACAAAAAGACTTTCTCTTACCTGATGAAGCGGAGCATGAGTAAGATGCCAGCCCGGATGCCTCCAAGAAAAAGCGGAGGGGGGGGGGAAGCTACCCACCCCTTGAAAATGGCAAAGATTTAAAAGCATTAGAGGGGACAGAAAGTGGCAGCGTTTGAGCAGACGGCTGATTTTAATCAGTACAATGCCAGACTGTTAAGGCGTTAGAGCGAATAAACTTCTAAAGACTTAAGCAAACTTTTACAAAACATAAACAATGTCTTATTGGGCTGAAAAGATGGTGGCAAAAGCGAAGCTTCAATAAGGAACTGCCAGCTCAACACGTCCGGTTTCTCAACTGGAAATGAACTTTGACTTTGCAGGCATGCTGGATACTGCATTGTGACCTCTGGTGGCTCAGATGACTAACATCAACAAGACCTTGGAGTCTTTACAAAACAGCTAAAAGAATCCAATAAAAGAACAGAAGAAGTTGAAAACAAGACTAAAGCAATTGATCAAAGACTGGAAGTTATGGAAAAAGAAAGATCTTCAGATAAAACTCAACTTTTGCAGCTACAAATGGAAAAATCTTCATATGTGTTGAGATTTCAAGGTGTACCAGAAGACAAATCTGAGAATCTGAAAGAAATCCTTAGTGAAGCACTTGCACCAGTGACAGGCATTAAGGTGGAAGTATTACAAAGTGAAATGGATATGATCTATTGGACATATTCAGAATTTATTAAGAAAAAAAACCTGCCTGATGAAATATATGTCATATTCTCTAAGAGATCTATAAGAGATGCAATATTGAAAGCAACATCTGGGACTACACTGAAAATCAAAGAAGACATCAGAATACTAAAAGACATAACATTTGAGATAAGGAAGAAGAGAAAACAATACAAGAATTTAACGACCTATTTACGGGAAAATTCCACTACCTACTGATGGATACTACCTGAAGGCTTGATGCTCAACTACAAAGGCAAAAAAGAAAAGATTGACTCTTTTACCAAAGCTAAGCAATTTTTGGAAAGACATCAGGAACCCAAAAAGGATACAAAGAACACAGAAGAAGAAGGAGAACTGGACAGTTCGCATGGCTTGGAAAGCCACAAAACATCTGCAGATGGCAGCTCAGAAGTAGAATCTGAATCAGAATTGGGAGAGGCAGTACCCAAACCACCCTGAGACAATAAAAGCAAGAAGAAGAAGAAGAAGAAGAAGAAGAAGAAGAAGAAGAAGAAGAAGAAGAAGAAGAAGAAGAAGAAGAAGGAAGAAGAAGAAGAAGAAGAAGAAGAAGAAGAAGAGATTGGATTTATACCCCACCCTTCACTACCCAAAGGTGTCTCAGAGCGGCTTACAAACTCCTTTCCCTTCCCCTTCCCACAACAGACACCCTGTGAGGTTGTTGGGGCTGAGAGAGCTCTGACAGAAACTGCTTTTTTTCAAGAACAGCTCTTATCAGAACTACGGCTTGCCCAAGGTCATCCAGCCAGGTGCAAGTGGAGGAGTGGGGAATCAAACCCGGTTCTCCCAGATTAGTGTCCGCGCACTTAACCACTACACCAAACTGGCTCTCTACACTAAACAGGTGTAGGAAGGAGAGGAAGGAAAGGCAGAAAATAGCTTAAACTTTAGAAGAAAGGTTTATATTATATTACATAATCTTGCATTGTCAATAATTTTAACTTTTTGCATATCGAAATAACGAACAGAACTTTTATTCTTAACTTGAATAAAAGAAAAGCTTTGACTTAAGATATTAATTATCATATATGGTTCTATAGCTGTAATTTTAGTTCGTGTATAGTTTTGTAGGATTTATGTAATTAAAAAAATAATAATGTCCACTGAGAAAAAGGCAATTTCCATACATGATTTGCCCTGGGTTCGATACTTTTGGGAAGTAGGTTTTTCTCCACTTCCCCAGAGCATCATGGTGCTTCTGTGCATCACCCAGGTTTTCCTTAGCTGTTCCGTCATCTTTTCCAAACCTGCTTTACTGTGATGTTTTAGGAAAGATTTTAGCAAAGATAAGCTGGCTGCCATATGAGCAGGAAGATCTGGTATAAAGTACTGAGGCTGATGTGTGTAGAGTGATTACAGCTCATACTTTATTAAGTTACATGCAGATCTTGAGATGTTTTACCCGGCTCGCAGGCTGGCTTATATTCCTGAATCACACCACACCCACACCCACACCCGTGATAGGGTATTTACAGTGCACCCCTAGACCCGTAGGTCCCTTCTAGGATCCTAGCCTCCTGATAGGTGCGCGCTAGGATCCGTTCTGGCTATTGTCCTTGGAGACGAAGCTCCGGCCCTTCGCCTGATGTGTTGACCCGACCGCGTGCGCGGACTTCCCTGGGTACACAACATCTGGATTTTCCCAATCCTGCTCTTGCAGCAGCCATATTCCCTGCTCTTGATCCTGTGACAGGCTCCCTCCCGCCCATATCTCTGGGGTGCTTTTTTAAGTTTATTTTTTAATCTGTAACTAAAAGGTAAAGGTAAAGGTTTCCCTTGCTCAAAAGCCAGTCAAACCCAACTCTAGGGGACGGTGCTCATCTCCGTTTCCAAGTCGGAGAGCCAGCGCTGTCTGAAGACATTTCCATGGTGATGTGGCCGGCGTGACTAAACACCAAGGCACACGGAATGCTGTTAGCTTCCCACTGAAAACGGTACCTATTTATCTACTTGCAATTTCTTGCTTTCGAACTGCTAGGTTGGCAGGAGATGGGGCCAGAGAAGGGAGCTCACTCCATCCCGCAGCACTAGGGTCTTGAACTGCCTAACTACAGACCTTCTGGTCTGCAGCTCAGCATCTTAACCTCTAAGCCACCACTAGCATATCAAAATAATGGCACGCTGACATGTCAACTCCCTGTTTTAAAGAACTCACAAAGGTCCACCCCATTGTGTCCATGCATGTGTGCGGGAAAGACAGCCAGCCACCATGGGGACTGGAATACAGAAAATGCAGGGAAACCTGTCGCTGCTGCAATGTATCAGTGGCCGCAGTTAACAACAGGGCTTCTGAAAGAAAGCATTGCAATACGGAACAGCCCAAAAAGTGAGCTGGAAACCACTCTGGCATGTAATGTGCTTCTGTCACCTACCCTGATCCTGGGGCAAAATGCTGGGTAAGGAGCCGCACACTAGCACTGGCTCTAGAATCATATGTGCTCTGGTTCAGATTGGTGCTGCAATCTTATATGAATTCCCTGTTCAACCTGATGAATGGAGCTTTGACTCTTGAAAACTTATACCCTGAAACTCTTGGTGCTACTGAACTCAAATCTATCTGTCCTGCTGATCACAGTAAGACTTCCAAGTAAACATGACTAGGGCTGGCCTGCCCCATCTGTCCGCTGCAGCAGAATCTACGCGCTGTATGACTTTTCGCACCTGAACAAATGTATCTTGATGATGATCGATGTACTGGAAAATCTTTTGCTCATCATCTGAAGGATGTGATGAGGACTTGCTCACATCAAGGAGCGGCATGATAAGAAAGACATGGAATATCTGTAAATTAAAAAGATTAATCATTTTAGGGAGCATCATCAGACATATGCAATACACTCTGGCTGTAGTTTGTTGTACTCTAGAAGCCACAAGCAACTGCTGCAGATCACGGCAACACAGAGGCCCAAGGAGAGGTAAAATGTCTGAACCACTTTAACACACACGGTAGGAAGACAAAATATAACTGGCAAATAGGTTTTGCAAGATTTAGATAAACTGTGTGCAAAATTACGTGCACTGTTCTTTCTACACACATGTATCATTTCTGACCATTTAGGTTGTGAAATAACATCGAACATTTCGCAGGGTCTACCGAGAAAAACAGGTGAAAACTATTCAAAACTTTTCAGGGGACTTCCCTTTTCACTTTCAAAAGGAAAAGAGATCCCCACTTCAAACTGTGTTTTGAATGCAATTTATTTAAAGGGGTATTTCCAGTAGATAAATATACCAGGCAGCAAATGGCTTCTGCAGATGTCAGGGCAGAACCATTGCAGACGTCTTGTATACTTTTACTTCTAGGGGTGTAATTTTTGGCAATATAAAAGAGTTAACTGTTTCTATTATTTTGATACGTGTATTCATACACAGAATAGAAATTAGGCAGCTTAAAGCAGGGAGGCAATGTAAAGCATCAAATATTTTGGAACAAAAAAGATGTTGGTATTCAATACAGTTACTTACCTCTTCTAGAATTCTTATTTCAGTCAAGTGAATGAAGCTCAGTCAATTATTTTAAGGATCATTCTAACATTTTCATTTGACAGGAACTGTCAAAGGCTGTTGCTGTGAGATTGGTAACATCAAGCCCCAGGGTCAGTGTGAATGCTCCAGTTGTACCTTTGCTCTTTGACTCATATTGTGATGACATATTGTGACTCAATCAGATTGTGATGTAACTGGGATTGATGATATACTGCATTGGTACTTAGATTTATTTGGCAATTGTGATCACTGTACTGCTGTGGGTAAAGGGAGGGAGTGAGTATTAAAATGGTGTTGGTTGACATCCTGGTGAGTACCAGCACTGGGCTAGGGATCCCAGTGAACAGGGGCAGAGGGAGGTAATGGTGGTGGTAAAAGGTGTTGGAATGGAAAGAGATGGAGATATGGTTATGCTCAATCTCCTTCCAACCTTTTTCCCACCCCAAAGTACATTCGTGTGAGGGCTAGGAATACAGACCCCTCTTCGACAGTGATGTTGTGCGATGCCAGGTCCATTAATAGTAAGATCAGAATACTACATGATTATATTGCAGCACAAAATGCAGACCTGTCTTGCATGACCAAGACCTGGGCCAGGGAGGGCAAAACAGGTGCCCTGAAGGAACTGGCCCCTCCAGGATTCTCAGTTCTTCATCAGTCTTGGACAAAGGGGTGTTGGGGGGGGGAGAAGAGTTGCTTGGGAGGATTCCTTCTTCCAGCCACTTCCCTTGCCCAAGATTACCGGTGTTGATTGTGTTGACCTAGTCTGGGATGCTGAGGAGAGTTTAGCTGTATGTCTGGTGTACCTACCGCCGAGCGCACCAGCAGAGCCTAGGACTCTCCCAGGTTGTATCAGGTCCCACATGCCAACCAGCCTACATGCTGGATTTGATCTTTGATATGGGGATGGAGATGGATCTGATAGAGAAGGAGGAAGTGCCATGGTCAGATCACTTGGTTCTGAAGGCCCAACTAAGTGTCGCAACCCCCTGCCCCGGTCTAGACGACAATCTGATTTATGCTCACCCACTGAGACTAATGGACCCAATTGGGTTCCAAAATGCTCTGTGGGATCCAATGCCCTCCAGTGACTCATTTGATACATTGATAGAGGACTGGAATTCCCATCTCTCTGAAGCCATCAATGAAGTCACTCCACAGCATCCTCTCCATTCCCAATTAAGGTCACCCCCCAGGTACACTATGGAGCTCAGTGGAATGAAATGGGAACTCAGATGACTTCAGTGAGTTTGGCAGCACACTTGCGATTAAGCTGCAAGAGCATCATATAGGATGCTTATGAAATCCTATGAGATGGCAGTGAAGGCTGAAAACAGGAAATTTTATTCAGCCTCCATCACATCTGCTAGCTCTTGCCCAGGACAATTGTTTAGATATATTAGATCTCTAATTTCTCTCACTGAGAGAACCCAAAATATTATAAATTGGCCATTAGCTGTGAGGCTTTTGTGAGCTTTTTTTGCAAACAAAGTCTTGTTGCTCCACCGCGACCTAACCACCAATGTTGATACAGTATGTGAACTGGAGACTTATATAAGTGTTAATCTAAAATGCTAGTGTTACATTGAACATAGTCGATTAAGCTAAAATATCTATCTTTTTAACCATTTTTGTTTAAAGACACCCCCAAGAGCATAATTTATATCACATGCTTTAAGGCACCATTCAGAGTCCTTCAGCCTTCATTTTGCTTTATTTTTTCTAATCCTCAATTGGTATTCTCGTTTAGAGGCAGCCGCCCCCTTTTCTGAAGCAGAATCCTCGTCGGAAGGAACAGAGTTCAGTTCACCACTAGATTTGCTGTCCATCTTCTTTGGTGTCCTCAACTGGTTCTCCCAGTTGCAATCTCAGGAACTCACGCACTTTGGAAACAGAGTCAATTTTTTTATTTTTTATTTTTTGTCCTGCAGTTTGAAAATGACACCTTCAGGAGTTAACCATCTGTAGGAAATGCTGTTTGTTTGTAAAAAAAAAGGATTAAGTCTTTGTACTTCTTCCTCTTCTTCCTTATCTCAAATGGGATGTCTTTTAAGATCCTGATGGTGTTGCCTCCAATTTTCAGGGGTGTTCCTGTAGTTGCTTTAAGGATAGAATCCCTCACGTGTCTCTTCAAGAATCTAACCACTATCTCCCCAGGCTGATTATTTTTCTTGATGTAAATGGAATAGGCCCTATAGACCACATCCATTTTGCTTATGAGGTATTCCACTTTTAAATCTGTAACTGGAGCTAATGTATCACTCAAAAGTTGTTTTAGATTCTCGTCTTCTACCTCAGGGACCCCTTGGAACCGGAGGACCAGGCTAACTTTCTCCATTTGCAGTTGTAATAGTTGAGATTCATCCAAAGCTTGCTTCCTTTCCAGCATTTGCACCTTTTTCTTGACTTTTTTAGAGTTGGCATCTATTTCCTGTACTTTCTCAGCTGTTTGCTCCGGGTTTTTTTTTGTAGTTTCAGACAGTT
>NW_015169778.1:2067811-2108968 GCF_001447785.1 Gekko japonicus
TTCCCCAGCATCGTGCTGGTGAAGAGGCCACCCTTCAAAAGCCCCATGGCTAGGAGCCTTTCACAAAGGCTCCGGGGGGGGAGCGAAGAATCGCCCCCCCCACCACTAGCACGCAGATCACACCCCCGGGAGGTCCGGGAGGTGCGTCTGCCAGCGTGTCGCCATAAACCGGAAGTCTGGACCTTCTTACTTTCTATGGGGTCTTCGTATTGTGCCCGCAGTGCCCACATGAACTCGTCAACTTCACGTAGCTCGGGCCCCTGAGCATTGTGCAGGCTGATGTACCAATCCGCTGCCCCATCCCTCAGCTTAGAGGCAATATAGTCCACTCTACGCTCCTCTGTAGGGAACAGGTGGCCCCAGTATGTGACAAACTTCTCTACCTGCACCACTAAGAACACCAGCTTCTCAGAGTTGCCATTGAACATTGCATCCAGGAGCTTGGTGGGACAATGCTCTCGTGGGGCCACCGGTGACAGGGGTTGTGGCACTTGGTCCCTTGGTGGCCCAGGGGGAGGGAGAGTGGGCAGCTGCTGGGCTGGTGGAGGCAGTGCAGGGCACTGCAATTGCAGGTCATCTTGGGCCACCAGTCTCGGCACATCCAGCATGAGTTCCTCGAGGGCCAGTCTCTCTTCCCAACCGCCCTCCTCTGCCCCACTCTGGTGTTGCAGCCTCTTCTTGGGCCTATCATACTGGCTCAAGGTGCCAGGAGCTGGCATGAGCATTCACGTCTCCTGGGTGTCCGCCTTGAACACCCCCCATCTCCGATGGGTAGATGAGTCCTTGGGGAGTCAAGGCACTGCACCCCCTTCTGCTCCTAATAACAACACCCTTGTGGATGGCACCAACCCTTGATGCGTCATTGCCGGCGTCATGGTTGTTGGTGGAGCCATGGTCACCGGCACCTGCTCCGCGGTCATTGTATGTGTAACGGATTCCTCCTCACCGCTCATCTCAAGGTAGAGAGATATGGGTAGAGGCTATAGAGGATTCCTGACACTTTGTCAGGGTTCCCAGTCAATCATGCGCAACACCAGGATCTTCAGCAGATTCAGTTTATTGAGGGAGGAAGTATATGAGACACCTTGAACTCTTGTGTCAAAAATGGCAGGGAAGGCGAGAACCCCAGAGGTTATACCCCCTTCAAAGGAGACCCCCTGATACTACCAAGCCAATAAGCAAGCACCCTGCAGCACAGGCTAAAGCAGAGCCATTAGTTTCCCAGCGGAAAAAGGAGAGCTAGGAGACACCGCCACTCCAAGGACACCTGGTGAGATAAGCGGCTGAAGCACAAGAAGGGAGGAAGGGAGGGTGATGAGTGAGCCCCAGGCCTCCACCCCCCTACACATTCCAAGGCATGGCAGTGGCAGCTGACAGCAGAGATGTTCTGCCAGGCTTTTGGTTGAGGACAGAGATGGGTACCATCTTGTCCAGCACTCCCCTCGCGTCCCCCTGCCTCCCCCTCTTCTTCCTTTCTTTTCCATCTATGAGGTGGTGAGCAGTGTTCCCTCTAACCTGAGTTAGTGTGAGCTAGCTCACAGTTTTTTAGCCTCCGGCTCACAGATTTTTGTCTTAGCTCAGGAAGGATGGCTCCAGAGCAAACTAATTCATGCAGCAGCCAAATCGCTCGCTCACAACTTTAATGCCAGGAGCTCACCAAGTAGAATTTTTGCTCACAGGACTCCACAGCTTAGAGGGAGCCTTGGTAGTGAGACAGTCTGATATTTGAATTATTAATGCCATCTATGAAGCATTTTAACTACTTTTAATTAATTTTAAATTGTTGGTAGTTGTTTTACTATGATGTGATATATGTTTGTTGTTGTTCATCGCTCAGAGCCCTGAGTACTCAGGGACTGAGCAATTCACAAATCTAAATTATAAATAAAAACATAAATATGGACTTTCCCTTTAAGATAGCAGCTCACAGATTCAAGCAACAACCTGTGCTTAGGGGTAGTTGATTGAAGGCCCATCAAATTCAGCAGAAATGACAGAGCAAACAAGTTTAGGATTGCAGCCACAGAGGGAGTACACTGGCAGCAAACTTCTTCTTCAGAGGGGTATTACTTGGAATTTTTTCACATTTGGTTGTGTAGAAATTCTGAGCTATAAGCAACTCTTTTAAATAGCTCTGGCTCAGTGAATCCTTATGGGTATGATCATGGAAGTCCTCTGCCTCCAATGGTTTCCCCATCCACATATTGAGGAGGCAGCTCTGTGTATGGGGGTGAATATTTGTGTAAGAGCTCCACACATGCAGCTGACAGCATGTGGGCCTATTGACAGGGAGCCTATTGAGGCCAAATCATGGATTTCAGCAAAAAAAGAAGCAAAACTCCTAGAAGCCAGAGAATGAGAAAGCTCATCTTTTCTTACCTTACTGAGGAGGTTTTCTCTGCTGACTTCCTTTAAATTAGAGGGACTAAAATGTTTAGCAGAGGCAGAACCAGGCCCAGCAATGGGTCTGTGTTTTTTTTGCCAGTCACAACTTTTCAGCAAACAACCAAACTGTTAAATCTGTCTGAAAACACCAGCTGTCTTAAAATTTCAACACTGCAGAGTTACAGTACAGTTTTGGTGAACAATTCTCCAACAAGAAATGACAGTTCACTGCACACTTTGGAAAATGGAAATACTTCTACCTTTATGTATCTCCATTTCAGAGGGGTAGCCATGTCAGTCTGCTACCGCAAAAATAAATAGGAGTCTTGTGGGACTTCACAGGCTTTCTTCGAATGACTGATATGTAATCAGACCTAGTCCATAAAAGCTTGTGTGAAATAAAACCTTGCTAGTTTTTAATGTCACAGAAGACTCCTGTGAATATTCATAAGCAAAAGCCACATAATATACCTTGTATTGAGATCAACCAAAATAGCATTAGTGTGAAAGCTTTCAGGTTCTCCAGAACTCTTCATCAGGCCGGACTCTTCCCAACTTTCTCCCAGCTGTTTAGTTCAATCGCTGGACTGAAATTATATTGCTGGGGGGAAATCTGAGTGTCAGAAAACCTCTCCTGTTTTGTAAACAGGTACAGGTTCTGAACTGGGTCCAAATTCCCATTACAAAGTTCTACATCAAGTGGTATGTATGACAGTGCGGAGGAGAAAGTGACAATGTGATATAATACTTACAGAGGGGCTGGCATAAAGTGGTGTGCTGCTCAGTGTTCTGCTCACCTGGACTCTACAGCATTAAACACTACATGATCCTCTCTCCAAACCTGCAAGTCCGTGTTAGTCTGGCTGTGCCTAATTTGCATTCGTCTACTTATTGCCTCTATCAAGGCTGGATTTGGCCTGCGGCCCAGTGCATTCTCATCCTTCCAAGCTTGTTACTCCCGGGTACTTTATGCTCTCTCCTGAGCCAGAGGCGTACACAAGTGCAGGTGGCCAAAGAAGGCAGCGGGGCGGGGCAAGGTGAATAGGATTCAACCTGTGGAGGATTCCATTGTGAAACCCGTTGAGGAAGTCACTAGCTGGAAAGTTCTGCCGGCCTCTGTCTTCGGCACAACACAGGCCTCATCCCAGGACTACAGATTCCCAACCCAAAGCAGAGGCCTGTGGCACTGTAAAGAGTAACCAACTTGTTGGCGCAGAAGTGATGATTAACAATCAAACATGCGAGCCTTAAAAGGAAATGGGAGCACTTCCCTCAGCTGGCTCCCTCCTGCTTTATTTTAAATTATGCATTTTGCTATCTAGAAGCCTAAATTTTACCAGCAACAAATTAAGATAAATCACTCAACAGTTGGGGAGCAGACTTGTGTATTGGCACTGGTGCACATCTGCATCCTGATGCTCATAAGCTTGGCTGAACTGACTGGATGCACTTTTTGATGCAAGTGGGGATAAGCCACTGAGTGCCATGGAGCTGGATCAGAACCAATGGGTCATGAATACACCTTTCATATTGTTAACACCCAAGTAATCTCAAGAGGAGTGGACCCTGGGTATTTTGCTGAATAAAATAATCATTGAAGTGATTAATAGTACTGTGCTGTTGGTTGACACCAACATTCATTTGCATCGCCACCAGCGATGCAGGCTCTTCGACAAAGTAGTAATTCATACGTACTTAAGCTGCACTTTTCGACTTGGCTTCGGACTCCAATTAGAGAAACCAGCTTGCCAGTTCCTTTCAACTCAATATTAATCTGATTCTCCTGCACTTTCTCAAGATGACTCACTTTATAATGGGTTTCGTATCTCATAATACTTCTTTTGTGCATGTACTGGTACTGCTTTTCTGGTGCTGACCTCCACACAAACACCCCCATGTACTTGATAACATCTGGGTCCATCTATAGGAACCTGCTCGGGTGATCTGTCATATGGTAGACTTAAATAGCAGTAAGGTTTAGAAGCTGTCCACAGTCACGTCTGTTTGATAACCTGGGCTGAACACACCTGACCAGAACTGTTAAGTTGCCATTTTCTCTATGTGTTCTGGAGCACCTTCCTGCAATATTATATTTTGCACCAAACCACTAGTGAGGGATGATGTTACTAATGGTTTAAAAGCTACCTACTACAAAGTGGGAGTTTTATTTAGTTGTAAAATTAATATGCCTTCAACTCCCCAGAGATCTGATAGAGATTAGAAAACAAAGCATGATAAAAATCAATAAAATCATTAAAAATCATTAAAATCAATAAACCATTAAGAACCCATTCATTTAAAAAAACATCCAGAGCATTCAGCAGCATAAAATATATTCCGAATAAAACAATTCTCTGGCTAGAAGCAGACTGAAAACCGAATTTCAAAAGACTAACTCTCTCAGTTAAAAGCCTGGGTAAGAAATGTTTACACCTGTCACCTAAAAGAGAGCACAGTAGGCTCCAGGTGAGTGAAGAAGGAGGGCATTCAGGTGAGGTGCTGCTGCTGAAGAAGCCCAGTCTATGGTTGCCACCCACCTTCACTCATAGTGCCACTAAAGAAGATCTTTCTTATAATCACTAATCTAATTTCTCAAGTGAGTTTCATATGGCACCTCTAGAAGCTCTAGGGAGTTGATGTAGAAGAAAGCAAGTCCCCATAAGCAACACATTAAAAACCTGGGAAGTTAAGAAATAACCAAAAGTTAAGTCTTCAACAGGTGACCATTTTACCATGATAAGCGGCAAAATCCTCCTTACCACTTGTGTAAAATAACAGCTTATTTAGAGAGAGCTTACCCTAGGATGGTTTGGTTGTACATATGCAATCTTCCTGTTTTTTGAAAGTGTCCATATTCAACTTTTCCAGCTGGATGATCTATGCCCAAACCCAAGAAATGTTGCTGAAAAGTGACTTACCATGATAGAACTCCAGAAGGCAAGATGATCAGCTTTTTCACCTCCTTATTCAGCACAAAATACAAGCCTAAATCTCAGGTTCCAGTTTTCACTGCAGATCTTCTTTCAATTTATAGCTATAAAAGCCGACCTCTGTATATTTTTATTTGTTGATTTGTATTTATTTGTAGTGTCATGAAGGCAATATTCAAGGCTAGAAGGACAAAAGCTATGTCAACATCCTTATTTTATAAGGAAAGGGTCCAACATTCCACATACTGAGTTTAAAGCCTCCAAAACAGATGATTTTTTTAAAAGCAGGCATCCCATTCCTTGAGATCCCTCCACTTTGAAATCCATCTGTTGTCTGTTCTTTGTAAATACTGTTATATAAGGGTAGAAACCAGGCAAAAACACAAATCCAAAAAGTTTGTTTTCTAAGACAGTGGGATGTCTCAAAAGGATGTGCACTAAGGTGGTGATTAAGCAAAGTCCAGTTCAAAGTCATTTGGTAACAAACATTTGGATCTGGCCCCTGTATTGATACATGACTGGTTCCATTCCACAGGCAGTGGGAAGGACAGCGATGGGAGAGGGTAACCCCTGGCGGCTTGTTGGACGAGCTAGTGGAGGACTGCCATGTTCGGCTCTCTACTGCCATCGACGAGATCGCTCCCAGGTGTCCTCTCCGCACTCGTTCTAGGCGCGCTCCCTGGTATACCCAGGAATTGCGGCAGCTGAAACGAGGGCTGAGATGACTAGAGAGACGGTGGTGGCGTGCTCGCAACGAGGCGTCAGGAACACCCTATAGGATGCTTATGAGAGCCTATGAGATGGCAGTGAAGGCCGCGAAGAAAGATTTCTATGCAGCCTCAATTGCATCTGCTAGCTCATGCCCGGCCCAATTATTTAGTACGATTCAGTCTCTGACAGACCTGTCTCAGGGCAGGCGAAATGATAGTGAATTGGACACTGGCAGTGAGGCTTTTGCGAGGTATTTTGCAGATAAAGTCTTTGCGCTCTGCCGTGACCTCCCTGCCACAATTGAGACAGTGAGTGAACTTGAGGCCCCTTGCACGCCTTTGGTTCCGCGTTTAGAATGCTTTAGCCCACTCAGCCTGGATGAAGTTGACCGACTGTTTGTATCTGTGCACCCAACCACATGCGACCTTGATCCATGCCTCTCCTGGTTCATTAAAGCAGGTCACGGGGGGTTTTGAGGTGCCCTGCGGGAAATGATCAACAAGTCCCTTTTGGAGGGACAGTTCCCCAGAGCACTCAAGGAGGCGATGGTCACCCCCTCCTGAAAAACTCATCTTTGGATTGGCCAACTATCGGCCGGTGTCCAATTTGCCCTATTTGGGCAAACTTATAGAGAGGGCGGTGGCACTACAGCTACAGGGTTTTCTGGAGGATGCTTCAGTCCTAGATCCCTTCCAATCCGGTTTTCGCCCGGGTCATGGGACGGAGACAGTGCTGGTCGCCCTGACTGACGACCTCTGTAGGCATCTGGATCGAGATGGTGTGGCGGCATTGCTGTTGTTAGATCTGTTGGCCGCTTTTGATACGGTCGACCATCAGCTGCTGGCTCACCGCCTCGCCAACGTGGGGATTCAGGGGCTCGCCCTTCAATGGTTTGCCTCGTTCCTGCAAGGTTGGGGACAAAGGGTGGCGATAGGGGAACAGCAGTCCCGGAAGCACCCTCTTGAGTGTGGGGTGCCTCAGGGGGCGATGCTATCCCCGATGTTATTTAACATCTATATGCGCCCCCTTGCCCAGATTGCCCGGAGTTTTGGGCTTGGGTGTCATCAATATGCGGATGACACCCAGCTCTATCTGATGCTGGGTGGCCAGTCGAACTCCGACCCAGATGACCTTCATCGGGCATTACAAGCTTTGACTGGTTGGCTCAGACTGAGCTGGCTAAAGCTAAACCCGGTGAAGATGGAGGTCCTGGGCCTAAGCTGGGTCGGTTCGGGGCTCCCTCTCCTGGTCTTCGATGGGGCGCAGTTGGTGCCGATGTCGAGGGTTAGGAGTTTGGGAGCAATGCTCCCTCTAAGCTATGGAGCCCTGTGAGCCATTATTCTACTTTGTGAGCTACTGGCATTAAAGTTGTGAGTGAGCAATTTGGCTGCTGCATAAATTAGTTTGCTCTGGAGCCCTCCTTCCTGAGCTAAGGCAAAAATGTGTGAGTCGGAGTCTAAAAAAACTGTGAGCTAGCTCACACTAACTCAGCTTAGAGGGAACACTGTTTGGGAGTGCTCCTGGACTCCTCCTTATCAATGGAGGCTCAGGTGGCAGCCACTGCCAAGTCAGCCTTTTACCATCTTCAGCTGGTGCAGCAGTTGGTCCCTTTCCTTGACCGCGAAGACTTGGCCACAGTGATCCATGCGACGGTCACCTCAAGCTTGTACTACTGTAACGCTCTCTACATGGGGCTGCCTTTGTCACAAATCCGGAAGCTGCAGCTGGTGAAGAATGTGGCGGTCAGGCTGTTGATGGGTCTCACTAGACAGGACCACATCCAGCCTGTGCTGAAGGCGCTGCACTGGCTCCCTATAGCATACTGGATTCGCTTCAAAGTGCTGGTTCTTACCTATAAAGCCCTTGATGGCCAGGGTCCAGCATACCTAAGGGACCGCCTTTCCCCATATGTTCCCCTAAGAGCACTACGGTCAGGAGCGCACAACCTGCTGGTGATTCCAGGCCCCAAGGACATCAAGTTGGCTGCAACTAGGGCCAGGGCTTTCTTGGCGGTGGCTCCTGCCTGGTGGAACGAGCTCCCGGGGGAGATCTGGGCCCTGCGGGACCTGGCGCAGTTCCGCAGGGCCTATTTTCCGCCAGGCCTTTGCTTAGGAGCCACCGCCGCCACTGTGCCACCACTGAGCCACCATCTTTGACAGTGGATTAGATCTAGAGGTGAGCCGGCCTGGGGTAGACGCCTAGATGACCGAAGAACGTATGCTCTCAGGTTAGGTTGACAAATGGAACCCATCTTGGACTAATAAGATTTAACATCAAGAGCACCGCACTTTGTTTAATGACTGTTTTTATGCTGTTTTAACGTTTGTTATGGCATTTGCCTTTTTGATAGCCACCCTGAGCCCATTGGGGAGGGCGGGATATAAATCCAATTAATAAATAAATAATAACCCAGCAGATACGCAAGTGCCAGAGACATTGCACAAGCAGAAAAGTTATAGCAGAACTTCCAGCTGAAGAGGGTCCCATTCCATTTGGAGTTTCTGTGCACAGAAATTGCAGCAATCACATTGGTGGCACACTGGCTTCTCCACTCTGTATAAGCACATAGTACCCCCTCCACCCATCTTATTTCTTGGAAGAACAACCATGTTTGAAGTATTTTTCTCCTAGCACAGCTCTGTAATATCAGACAAGCTAGAGGAAAAAGCACAGCAAAGTAGGCTGGTTGTGGTGAGGGGAGCTGGAGCTGGCCTCACCCATTCACTTTTTGTTGTTCAATAGATCCTTCACTACCACCCCAATTGAGGATCCTAGTGAGAAAATGGGATCTCCTCGTTTGCATTTGGCAGGGAGGATCCCTTGGGTGAGGGGCTAAAGTTCCAGACAATTTTATCCTGGGAGAAACAATCCAAATCCACATTTCCAAAGGAATTTGTTTCCTACTGAAACTGACTCTTAAATATAGTCGTGATAAGGTAAAGGTAAAGGTTCCCTTGCTCGAAAGCCAGTCGAATCCGACTCTAGGGTTGCGGTGCTCATCTCCGTTTCAAAGCCGAAGAGCCAGCGCTGTCCAAAGACGTTTCCGTGGTCATGTGGCCGGCATGACTAAACACCAAGGCGCACGGAACGCTGTTACCTTCCCACCAAAGTGGTACCTATTTATCTACTTGCAATTTCTTGCTTTCGAACTGCTAGGTTGGCAGGAGCTGGAACTAGAGACGGGAGCTCACTCCGTCTTGCGGCACCCGAGTCTTGAACTGCTGAACTACTGACCTTCCACAGCCTGCAGTTCTGCGTCTTAACCACTTGAGCCACCGCAGCTCCTAATAGTCGTGATACCAGGCAGTAATAACAAAAAGTATGAAGATAGACGATTTGCTGGTCACAACTTCAAAAACAGCCCTCCCTCCCACCCTAGCACACCTTTTCCCTCTTGCTATGGGAACGTCACTAGAAATAATTGAGACTGGGATGTGAAAAATGTCAAAAACCAGTTCAAAAAACATGGAGCACCTAACAATAATAGTGGTATTTGATATTTGTTTCTTATTTTTTCATTCTTGAGGCTCAAAGATTAAGGATGTAATTCAAAAGCCATTTTAGCACCACTTTTGATGACAACTGATAGTACAGTTAGATAGCTTTCTAACTTATTGACTACTTAGAATGGTATAAACTCTTAGAATCCTGCAACAATTCCCTATCTTGTCATATTGAAGGAGGAGAAACTTAGCTGGGGGGGGGGTACTACTGCATCCTAGAGTATGGTGGGGTGTAGTGGTTAGAGTGCCAGAATAGGATCTGAGAGAACCAAGTTTGAACCCCCACTCTGCCATGGAAGCTAGCTGGGTAACCTTGGGCCAGTCACACTCTCTCAGCCTAACCAACCCCATAGAGTGGTTGTGAGGATCAAATGGCGGAGAGAACTATGTAAGCCACCTTGGATCTCCATTGGGGAGAATGGCGGGGTATGAATGAAGTAAATAAATAAATAAAATTAATCCCTGGGCAACTGATTCCACCACTGAACTGCCAACAGATTGGGGAAAGGGAGTCACAAATCAGAACTTGCTCTACAGATCACGAAATGCAAACCTTTAAAAAGGGACGGGCCATAGCTCAGTGGCAGAGCATCTGCTTGGCACACAGAAGGTCCCAGGTTCAATCCCCAGCACTTATAGTCTAAAAGACGTAGTAGTAGGTAATGTGAAAGACCTCTACCTGAGACCCTGGAGAACTGCTGCCCGTCTGGGTAGGTAACACTGAGATTGATGGACTAATCACTGCTCGCGAAAGCTCCTACCCTGCCACAAATTTCATTAGTCTTTAAGGTGCTACTGGACCCTTGTTCTTTTCTCCTCCTACAGACAAGACTAACATGGCTACCCATCTCGATCTGTTGATAGACCAAGGGTCTGATTCAGTAGAAGGCAGCTTCAGGTGCCTTTTCAGTGGCATGTAGTGCCTTTTGCCAGCTTTGGATGATATGCCAGCTACAGCCCTTCCTTAAGGAGCATGGTCTGGTCACAGGGATCCAGGCTCTGATTGCATCCATACTAGGTTATTGTAAGGCAGTATGTGGGCTGCCTTCGAAAACTGGAAAATTCGAGGGTGGGGGTCCAATATGTGGCAGCCAGACTACTGCCTCAGGGATGGGATACAGGGACTGCCTCACCCTTTACTGAAGTCTGCACTAGCTGCCCATTTGTTTCCAGGAACAATAAAAGTGTGTGTGTGGGTGGAGGGGTTACCTATATAGCCCTAAGCGGCTTGGGACTGAGGTACTTGAAAAACCTCTTCCCTATACCATCCAAGCCTGCCAGTTAAGATCCTTCTCACAGGCCACACTCTCGGTGGCTACAGAGGTGAGGTGGGTAGTGTCTAACAGCAGGTCTTTTCATGCCCTCCTCCATGAAGCTGGAAACATTCCTTTTCACCTAGGATTTTAATTAGGGCTTAATTTATTTTTTTTTAGTCTGCACTAGCCTGTTCTATGAGGCTTTCAAACAGAACACTTGTTTTATGCCATGCTTATGCTCTGGCTGGGTTTTATTTAATGCCATGTCAACAGCTTGTTAATTTTTAACTGTTTTTATCTCTTTGGTGTTTCTATCGTGTTTTACTCGTAAGCTGCCTTAACCAGGCTCCTTAAGAGGTGTTACAGAAGTGCTCTAAATGTATCATGTACATTTTATCATGCCCTTCCTTGGAGGAGCTCAGGGCAGCTTACTTTGTGGTCCTCTATTTTATCCTCACAATGACGGCGGTCAGTTAGGCTGAGTGGCCTAAAGCGAAGCAGCAAATGTTATGGCAAAGTAGGGATTTTAACCCAAGTCTTCAGATCCAGATGCAATATGCTAACCACACGGAGGCATGCCAGCTGTTACACTCCGCTCAGTATTCAGAGTTCTTTTCAGGATTCTAGTGGTATCAAGCACATCCATGGAGGCTATTAGGTTAGATTAACAAATCAAGCCAGTTTTATCGAGCACAGTAGCACATTGTTTCAACAATACCTTTTTCTTTTTTTAAAAAAAGCATTCACAAACATGTTATATACTCTCACTCATGAACATCAATACTACCCACCTGAGAGCTACAAGATGACCAATCATACGCTTCAGTGGCAAACACCACAAGTCAGTTGGGTCTTCATAGGGATGACATGAAGGAAGCAGACAAGACACCAATGGTCAAGTCTAGCTTTGCTCCTGCTATGTTGGAGAGCAAAGAAATAACCCTGGTTTCTTGGTAGGGTGTGCCACTGAATTTTTCACATTCTAGGATGTTACTGAATTCTAGGAAGCATTTCTGTTGCTTTCAACGAACAAGTCTAAAGGCCAGTTGTACCACCTTCCTGAAATCATGCTCCTCTCATGAAGTGGCTACCCATCTCGATCTTTAGATAGCTGGCCACAAATCATTACCAAACGTTTAAATCAAAATTTATTACTTCCTAATGACTTCACCTTCCTCATGTCTTTGCATATTGCTTCAAGCAATAGCTCCTCTTCTGCATTCTAGTTATCAGCACCAACTGCATCCCAGTTTCTCACATATTTGTGCAGAGAGACACACACACACCGTCCAAGAACAAACTACTGCTTCTGGCCAGTTTAACTACAAATCACTTACCTTATCTCTTGCTCCCTGATGGCTTACACAAAGAAACTTCCAGGAATAGACAATCTCCAGTGTAACTGTAGTTTACCAAGCTCTCTCATCTCCTTTTAAACCAGGAAATCTTTAATCTCAGCTGTAGCCTTTAATTCTTTAGAGCATGTTCTGATATGGTTCTGGGGCAGAGGTTTGGATGCCTACTTTCCAGGGTTCCCAGGTAACATGGCATAGCACCAGTGTTCCCTCTAAGCTGAGTTAGTGTGAGCTAGCTCACAGTTTTCTAGCCTCTGGCTCACACATTTTTGTCCCAGCTCAGGAAGGATGGCTCCGGAGCAAACTAATTCATGCAGTAGCCAAATTGCTCACTCACAGCCTGAATGCCAGTAGCTCACAAAGTAGAATTTTTGCTCACAAGACTCCACAGCTTAGAGGGAATATGGCATAGCACCCCACTGAGGCTGTACTGGTGTCAATCTGGCACCAACACAGGGACCAGAAGTGGGTGGCAATAGAGGAATGTGCCTTAGCATCCTTGGCTTACGTGTTATCTATGGTCCAGCATAGTGATTGGAAGCAAAAAGGTGCAAATATAAACACTCCCATTAAACCCTCTTTATCCCTTTTTGTTAACAAAGGTACATTTTACACAAAAGGAACCAACACAAACGAAGCAGGCATGCATTGGAGTACAGACTAGAAAAATAAACCCCGAGATTAACTAAGTAGTCTAAAGA
The DNA here is from genome assembly GCF_001447785.1 of Gekko japonicus. Classification (NCBI taxonomy): domain Eukaryota; kingdom Metazoa; phylum Chordata; class Lepidosauria; order Squamata; family Gekkonidae; genus Gekko; species Gekko japonicus. The sequence continues at coordinate 2,080,653 of NW_015169778.1, forward strand.
GATGTAGTGTTACCGTGCAACCTTAGCATCCTCTCTCCCCTTGGATTAGTTCTAACTTTTGGAGATTGTGTCTAAAGCTTGCTATGCTTTGTTGCTTAATCCTACAATGTTATGCACCACTGATTTTCAGGGCTTGTAGCTGGATCCAAAATGTTTCTGCTTTCCCTGTGTTTCCATAGTAGTGTTTGAACACACAACATGAGCAGTTTATGGCTTTTTCACACAGCTATGTGTGTTTTCTTTGAGGCAAGCTGCTTCCACAATAATATTTAACCCCTAATAATTTGGAGAAAGTATATGGATATCACATGGAAGATGTGGCTCCCCAGAGATAGATTTAGTACATTTTCCAGTTGCTTAATGTTTTTGGCCCCCCCTCCAATTCTTTTTTTCAGGTTGCCAGTTCTTTTCTAACTGGATACCAACTGTCAATTAATCCAAAAACCATATCGTTATGGTATATGGAAGTGAAGGATTTAGAACTGATTCTTAGTTTATTGTTAGCAGCAAGTTTATATGTTGGAAACAAGCAGAAATCCAACCATTGGCTTACTAAGTTCCAGAAACTAACAATCAACAAAATGGATATACTATTGTAGATGCATGAGACAGGCAAAACTTGGAACAGGCAGGTTTGTTGAACTGTGGTCAATATTAATATTTTTCAGTTACAGATTTTCAGTCAGAGTATACCACTGTATCTTTTAAAACATGTTGAGATATATTCTTGGTGATCTGCTTTCATCTTCGTAATAAATACTCAAAGAGCCTCTATTCAGAACCTGGATTGACATTGGCTTCAGATTAAAGTCAATTTTGGCCTATTTAATTTAGTTTAATGGGTTCATTAAACTAAATTAAACCCATGCCACAGAAGGAGCAAACTGCCATTTGTTATCTCAGTCAATTGTATGGTGGCTAGCATTTTGATATTTTAGTGTATCATTTAGAGAGATCAATGTGAATTACGCACGGGGGTTTTGATTTGGGGCTCTAGTATGTCACAGCATGCAAATCCATCTCCTGGAGGCAGGGAGCTTCCTTGGTAATTCAGCAGTACAAACAGCTGCTTAAACTCCCCCCACCCTTGCAGAGATGGATAAAATTACGAAGAAACTGAATAACAAGGAAGACCTTGACTTTTTTGAAGAATGGAAGGACTTTAAACTTTACTTAGAAAAAAACTGGGATGCGAAGCACAATTTACTATGTTTAGAACAATATTGAGGTTAATTGATGTTATCTTAAGATGTACTGGAGGGTCAAAGGGGGAAACATTGTGGGAAGCCACTAGAAGGGAGGGGGGATATGGGAATATAGGTATTGGTTTAAGAATGACAACAGTTTTTTAATTGTAAGAGGTTATTTCCATGAAAATAAAAATTCTTTTACCAAAAAAACCCTCCCCCCACCCTTTAAATATACCTGCTCTCATTAGCCAAATATCTCTGAGAGACCATTTCTCCACAGATACACACCCAACACCCACCTGACTCTCAACAGTTAAGAAATATGGCTGCTCTGGCACTTGCATGCCAAAATATCACAGGAAGGATCAGGCCACCTATTGTTCTACCCTTCCTATTTGTTGCCTCCTACAGCTCCAAACTAATCCTCTTTAGGCTGCCCAATCAGTCTGTCTTTCTCCCAAGGGTTCCAGATCACCCCTATGCAAAGAAAGCATGAGAGAGAGTTAGAGAACTCTGCCACTAGACATTGTTCCACATGGAGGGAGCTGTTGTAAAAAGCAAATTTGAGCATGCTGTCAGGGATCTGCTCCCATCCTTCTCCCCCCCCCCCCCCAATGCAATATTACAGCCTTGACCTCCTGGGACACATTTTAAAAGCCTCATTTAATCACACCTGAAAAATTCCTAATTGCCCTACCAACCACCAATTACTTCCATTTTCTAACAAGACAGTTACCACAAAGTTGGTAGAACCAGATTTCTTTTAATTATTATTTAGCAGCTTTTCACTTGGGAGTACAAAGAATGCTCTAGAAAAATACCAGTATGTTACGAATAACCTGGAGTGTGCAATGTCAACAACATCCGCAGAGACTGCCAAGAGTCACAGCAAGAGCTTAGTGGCTGGCTGGGTGGGAGGGACTGGAGACGCCTCCTCTTCACCCACTTCCCACCTTCCAATTCCAAAACATTCCAAGGAGGACTTTGTTGCCTTCTCTGATCTTGTTAAAACAAGCACAGCTCTTGCCCAGAAAGAGGTGTGGATTTGCCACAGATTCTGGGGAAAGGAACTGTATAAGATCTAGGAGACGATTGCAGAAAACCAATGGAGACGCTGATAGGGCATTAATAAATCACTTGCTGCTGGCTTACGCATACAGTGGTTGGGAAAACAGGGCCTTTCCATAGACAGCTTTCCCCATCTGTGTATCACCCACTCCCACCCTGGAACAATAGTTAGGGCTTGGCAGTACAGCAGTAACTGCCTGGAATAGAACTTTAATTTGGGCCAAAGATCCATCTATACAAGATGTTCAACATGGAATTCAAAAATATTTTGCCAGGCGTCTCTGCATGAGTTAGTCTGGTAACAAAGAGGGGGGAAGAAAATTAGTGCAGTTTTTTTAAAGTTGCAAGGAAGTATGTTGCGAGAACTTGCAGGTCCCCCACCAGCAACTTTCATTTGCAAGACCAACATTCAGATTCAGTCCTTGAGCTGGGCAACTTCGTATAGGTATGCACCCAACAGTTTGACACCTTGAATATAGTTGTACCTGTAGAGGAGATAAAATGTTGATATTAATATGTTAAACCAAGAAAAGTGAACAGATTCCACCAAAGCCAGCATAAACTGGAAACAGGGTATGTGTTCATGCAACAACCAGATTTCAAGATAGGAGCAGAGCCACTATTCTGAGCGGCCCATTTTAGGTCTACAGCTTAAAAGCTTCTACAGATCCTTTAAGTGTCCCTTACCTGTTGAGTTTCTCATTCTGAGAATGGGCTCCATCATCTGCAGATCCAACAGGCAGCAGCATTACGTTCTTGCCGGTTGCTTCTTGGAAGGTTAGCGTGACAGGAATGCTCCCACCTTCTCTGGTCAAGTCTGGCTCCACGCCAAATACTTGGAGGGGGCAGGGAGAAGAAAAGAGAAAGGAATTTCCCCCCCCTTTCCATACCATGCATCTGTTGAAACTTAAGGATATTCATCTGAAGTGAGAAACTGACTGATGGGTGGGGGTAAGGCCAGTTCCCTTAAAGGCCAAATTAAGTATTAATGGATCTCTCACTGTTTTTAAGCTCTGAAGTACAGTCACACAGGGCTCCAATTCAGAGAGTGGCCACAACATGGGGTGGTGGGTGTCTTTCACAAAAAGTACGGAAGGATCTGAATCATCATATCACAGGAAGCTGCCTTATATTGAATCAGACCATTGGTCCATCTAAGTCAGTACTGTCTACTCAGACATGTAGGCTCTCCAGGGGGTTACGTAGATATCTTTCACCTACTATCTGATCCTTTAACTGGAGATGCCAGGGATTGAACCTAGGATCTTCTGTATGCCAAACAGAGGCTCTACCATTGAGTCATGGCCCCTCTCCATGGCCCCTCATGGGCTCTTTGCCCCCCCCCCCGTGTGAAAACTGTACTTATGTGCCACATGTATAGCTGTCCTGTGGGACAAACAATCCTTACAGTTTAGAAAAAAGCAAAGGATCCATTCACAAATCTCCCATTGTCACAGCTAGATTACCAATGCCTTTCAACAATCCCCCATCTGTCAATTTCTCTTTTCTAATGAACTGAAAGCTACATAAATACACAATCTTCAGGATAATTTTGGCCTCTTTGTGCTCCTCTACACCTCTAGCAGAGCTGAAACACAAGGGCATTACTAGTGCTAGCCCATCGTATAGTGTTAATCTAAGTCAAGTTACACCATTGACAGCTGCAGTCTTAGAAGGGTCTAATGCTGCTCAAGCTGCAACTGTTAAACACAACTTTCCTCGCATATCCATTCTCCATCTGAAATCATTTGCTTCTTAAGCAGCTATATCCATATATCTAATAGCCAAGATGCCCCCTCTGTGCGGATATCTAAATCCACACATCGGGAGCACCTGGAGGTCAAACAGATTTCCTGCACAATTGGGACACTCCCCAGGTGTGCAGAAAAATCTGAAATGTAGAAAAAACTATACGGGGGATACTTAAATCCCCCCAAAAGTAAAAGAGCCTTCCCTGTGCATGTGCAGAGAACGCACTGGGAACTGTGCCTCACAGTCATTGTGGGGTGGGGTGGGGGAGAAGGCTTGGCGGGCCCCCTGCCTGCTGGGCTGACTTATGGCCGCTTCCTCCCTCCATGTGAAGCTCCTGCTGCTTCAGTGGGGGAGCCGCGGGAAATACTCCCCCGTGAGAATTGTGGGTCCCCATTTCTTGTCCTTTACTAAATGACTGCTTTCGAAGGGCTGGTTCTCCACACAGACCACACATGCAGCTGCTTGGGGCACCATAATGAAAGATGGTGCTGAAAAGGCAACAGCTCTTGAAGCCGTGCCTCTACAAAGGTTGAAGGATAAGTATGAAGGGGTCCACAAGAGTGACTGAAGATGCCAGGACTACTAGGGTAAGTGCTTGAAAGTATCATAAATCAGCCTAATCTAGCTACCTACTTTAGGAGTTCATTTTAAAGAAGGAAAACCAACCTAATTCAAGTGGAAACAGTATAAATCCACTGCTGATATGACCGCTCTTGATATGTGATATGTGGAAGAAAAATATGGAAAGCAGTTTCCTAACTGACAGACCATCGTAATACACTATAAACCCATGCCGGACAATGGCAGAGATGGAATCAAGGCCTCTTGCGCAGCCTGGCAAATGGGCCTCTTTAATAGTGCTGGTGGATGCAATCTAGTAAATTGAGCATCTTTCCACTAAGGCCAGTCAGATTGAGACTGATTCCATACAAGATTTACTTACCTGTTTTCATGGCTTTTCTCCCAGCCATGTAGTGGGGATGGTTGAAATCTGATACCCAGGGTTTTCCACCATGGCCCAGAGAGACTTTGAATTTATTGGGGCTGTGCAATTCAGCAAACTTTTTGGACAAGTAATCCTGAACCTTTAACAATAAAAAGGCATGACCAGTTAATACAACAGAGCTAGAACTAAACTGATGTCCAGTGCTTGGGCACACATCCTTCTTTAGACAGCCAAAGAAGTAACACGTTTCCACCTAAAACACTACACTTCCTCTCCATTTTTTGATTAAGCTTCCCATGTTTTACAGATCAAACTTTTTCCAAAGCAGGATACCTAATCCCATGGAAATCGAGTACTCCATTTTAGCATGCTTGTGGGCTGGGATGATGGTTGGGGGGGGGGGGCCACTGGAAAAGGCAAAGATCTGTTTGCACAAGTCCTGCCAGGACACAGAGCAGGAACTTCATGTGTTCCATTTTCATTCCCTCCACCCCGCCCAACCAATATTAAGCAGCAGGCTGTGCTACTACAATAGTGCTCTAAAACTAATGAGCATTTGTATTTTTGTAAGTCAAAAACTTTACAGATTTAATTTCAGAACACTGTTCTGAACTGGATAAACAGCTTGGAACAGAGGTGCATTAGTGGCTATTAGCCACAAGGTATAGATAGGAACTTTCGGTCTGGGGCAAATTATGCTCTGTATTCTTGGGTGCTTGGGGGGGGGGGGCTTCTAGTGTCCTGGCCCCACTAGCGGGCCTCCTGGTGGCACCCGGGATTTTTGGCCACTGTGTGACAGAGTGTTGGACTGGATGGGCCATTGGCCTGATCCAACATTGGCTTCTCTTATGTTCTTATGTTACAAAGCTATCTGAGGACTGCAGCTCACAAATATGAGAAGTCTTGTGAAAATAAAAGAGCTTCTCAGTACATGAAGAATACTTAGTGACATCTGAGAGTGGAAGATAATTCTATTTAGGAGATTGTATGCATTATCTTCTGCCACGCAGCTTCAATTTAACTTCTAATCACCTTCTTTTGCATTCTCACTACATGGAACACAGGTTCAACAACTGCTAAGCTTTATCGGCATCTGGTTAAGATGTAATGATAATTCACTTATAAGATTCTGCCATTTGAAAAATTCATACCAGTGCAGAACTCTGCCATATCTCTTACCCCCAAGAAGGAAAAATGGTGGCTGCTTGATCTAGACAGCTCAACCAGAAAGATTTAAACAATCCCCCCACCCCAAGCACACACACACACCCCTCTCAACCCACACACACCTGCTTGTTCACAGCTTCCGGAGTCATGTCTGGCACTAGTCTTATGGAAAATTTGCCAATAACTTTTCGTGGAATCACAGTTTTGGCACCGGATCCTGAGAAAGCTCCTTCTATTCCATGGAGGGATAAGGATGGGTATCGCCACCTGTGCATCAAGATGTCTTTCTGGGGGGGGGGGGGGGGATGAAAATATGAGAGTAGATGGTGAAGTCAGTCTTGAGTGTTCACTCTACAGGCAGAATGAACTAGGTAGCTGTAAACATACCAACCTAAAAGGGTGCAATAAGAAATAGATTCCCCCACCTTTGCACCTTCTGTTCTTTGGGATTAACAGAGCACCAACTGTCGCCCAAGCAGCATACGGGCCTCAGTAATACCTTTCAGATGGTGATTGTGACCATACCCTTTCCAGTCATATTGCTCTCTTTCCTTCTCCAACCAAACTGATCTTTTACAGCTGGAGGAACCAGAGCCAAAGGATGGGAAAGTATCACACCTTGGTTTCGTGCAGCAGTCGTGTGGCTCCAATGTCTTCCGCATACTCCCTCAGATCAAAGTCAATTCGATCGTAAAGTTGTTGCTCCTCCTCAGTGAGGGAAGCCACCATCCCCTGGAGACCAGGAATCAGGATCTTCCCTCTCTTATCCACTAGTGATCCTACAAGGGAAGAAAATGCCACATCAGAGACAAGCCAGGTATCTTAGAATACAGCCTGCTGGTGCCTACAACCTTTTTTTTGCTTTGATGCATGATAACATTTATTTAAAAGACATTTCCAGCATGGCAGTTCAGAATATGGAGCAAAAAAGACCAGTGCAGCATAAGCAACACTGTCACTGGCATGACTTCCTTAACAAAGGAGGGAGCAGAAGCCAAAAAATATTTCTTCAGGCTGTCTGTCAGACTCGGCATTTGGCCAACTGTACCTGTTCTAATCCCTTTTGAAAGCTGTTTATTCATGTGGCCATCACTACCTCCTCTGGCAGTGAAATCCCACATTTCAATCACTCTCTGTGCAAAGTAGTATTTCCTTTTGTCCATCCTGAAGCCATCAGCTTCATTGGAGTTCTAGTATTTTGGGAGAAGGAGAAAAATTTCTTTCTTAACTCCCTCCACCCCATGCATAATTATATAAACCTCTAGACACTTCAGCCTTTCCTCATAAAACTTCCTCAGCAACTTTAAAATAAACTGAAAGCTTCAGCAATGATCTTTTCCTTTGGCTAAGAGCACTAGCCATTGAACCATCTACCTTACAGCCAATTCACACAGGCCTTCTGGGGAACTATATTAATCAGCCCAGATTGAATGCAGTGATGGCAGTCACTCCGCTGTGCACTCATTCCCCATTTTAGTGCCCTGGTGGGGTCTCTTGGGCTTGCAGGCATTCGAAAATAGAGTGACTCCAAACCACACCAAGAAACAGTAAGTTTTGCCTTAAACCTGAAGGTTTGTATTCTTTGTAAATAAAGCTAGATGTAGAAAATAAAACCATTAAGCTCCTTAAATGCCAAGACCGAATATATCAATCAGTTAACAAGTCTATATCTAAAGATCAGAACCAACAGATGGTTTTTCAAGGCCCTCCTTATAAACCATCAAGGTCTTAACTCTTAGGAACCTCTGACAGAAACTGGTTCCATAATCTGGGGACAATCAGCAACCAGCAAATTTCCAAAACTGATTTCAGTGGGCAGAGAAAGATATGGAAGAAGGGACTCCTGCAAACATCCAAAGACAGGGTAATGGATGGCATTACAGGTTAGAATATAGCATCTTTAATTTTGCTCTTAACTATGCTGGTAACCAGTCAGGCTCATTCTAAACATTTAATAGATGCTCCTTCAGTTGATACCAGAAACCAACTTAAGTGTATTATTTATTTAATTCATTTATACCCCGTCCTCCCCGCATGCAGGCTCAGGGCGGCTTACAAGGCACAAAGTGCAATAGAGATAAAACAGATTAAAACAGTTGAAGTTAAAATTCACCACAGGATACATGAAAGACTGTAATTACACACTCCCCATTGCATATCAGGAGGAGGTTAGGAAGGGGGACGCCATGGGCCACGATGTTCCAGTTGCCCCATCGGCCCAACCCGGCGGTACTGCTCTGCAGTTACACGGTGGTGGTAGTGGTGGTGGCGGCGGCTCCTACTCAAAAGCCTGGCGGAAGAGCTCCGTCTTGCAGGCCCTGCGGAATGGTAAAAGGTCTCGCAGGGCCCTGATCTCTTCTGGGAGCTCATTCCACCAGGTAGGATCCGCCACCGAAAAGGACCTGGCCCTCGTGGTAGCTAGCCTGGCCTCTTTAGGGCCCGGGGCCACTAGGCGGTGTTGTGACCCCGACTGAAGTGCTCTTTGGGGCTTATATGGGGAAAGGCGGTCCCTCAGGTATGCCGGATCCTGGCCATGTAGGGCTTTAAAGGTAAGCACCAGCACTTTGAAGCGAATCCGGTATGCTATAGGCAGCCAGTACAGCATCTTCAGCACAGGTTGGATGTGTTCCCATTTAGGGACACCCACCAACAACCTGGCCGCCGCATTCTGCACCAGTTGCAGCCTCCGAATTAGTGACAAAGGCAGCCCCATGTAGAGAGCGTTACAGTAGTCTAGCCTCGAGGAGACTGTCGCATGGATCACTGTGGCCAGATCGCCGCGGCTAAGGAAGGGGACCAACTGCCGCACCAGCCGAAGATGATAAAAGGTAGCTCTGGCAGTGGCCGCCACCTGGGCCTCCATCGTTAAGGTGGGGTCCAGGAACACCCCCAAACTCCTAACCTCCTACACCAACTCTATTCATCACTGAGCTACCATTTTAGGCAATTCAGAAAGTTCATCGCTACTCCAACAAGATTCGAGTCCAGTAGCGGGTGACTGGATCAAGCACAACAGTGGAGGTCAAAATCCTTTTGTTCCAGGAAGGGGTGTGATTGGCAAGCCAGCAGAAGTGTCCTGGCCACTGCTTCTACCTGAGCCCTATACCAAAGGGAATGAAGGGAGGATTCTTTAGAAGAGGCCTCTCCACATCCTTTAAATGTTCAATAGGTTTTTCACATTTTTGGCAGTGTATTTTTGAGAAGTTCTGAATAGGTTGTTAAGCTCCATCTAGGGCACAATTTTGGTTATAACAGATCTGATTTCCCTTCTCCAGTATAGAAATGAGAGCTAAACAAACTCTGTCTATTGCTCCATGAGCCAACAACACTCACACAATTTTATATGAGCTTACAGACAAACAGTGCCATTCCTTTGCTACAGCCATTTGTTCACAAGATGGATCCATGCAGCATCAGTTCTTCCAAGGCTTTGTCTACAGTCACCCAGTTACCTAATTCTAGTTACTAATTTCTAAGAGATTAGAAATTATTGCTGCTGGTAAAGTCCAAAGAGTTTCCCCTGCAGAGAATCTTCTGGGTGAGGACAAACTTCAAAGTTTGCCTTTGAACAATGCAAATGACTTTAGTTTTTTTGTTTTTTTTCCCTGGAGCCAAGAATCATTTGACACAACTGTCATTTAAGTCAATCTGACAGGTTTCCCTTCAGGCAAGATTCAGGGTGAACCACATGACTACAATTAAGACTAAGCAATATGCAAGGCACTAAGGCAGTCCAGGCAAGAGTGCAGCAGCTGAGCAAAAGCAGATTTAATTTGAACTCTGTGAGGCAGCAAGACCAGCTCCAGTGACAAAGTGTCTGGAACAAGGGAATACACAAGCAAGTTTAGCAGGCAAGCAAGGAGAAAGTGTAAGTTGCTATATATATATATACACCCCCCCCAAGTTTTAATATACAGTTCTATCACGATAGGCTAAGAAAAAAGGGTTAAAATAGTAATGAGGGCAAATTCTTAAAAATACCTCTAGGTACCAACATTTCATAACTTCTCAGCATTGTAGCTACTCAAACTCAAGTGTAGCTCATTTTAGTTGTAATTTTAATTCTGTTGAGAAATGTACTAATTTATGGTTTTATATCTGCTACACACGCAACACATGGACTATGCACACATCTGTATACCATGGGCCAAAGGAAGCTGTTTGCATCACCTACTGTGAGAGAATTCACATAGGGAACACTTGCCTGCATTTTATGTTAATGTAGCTTGCACACATTCAGCTCAAAGCACCATGGGAAGAAGAAGCACATGTTAGCCATTGTGAGCAGAGAAAAACAACCAAGAAGGAGAAATTCCCCCATTGCTAAAGAGACGAGATGTCACACAGAACACGGACTTGATCTGCATCTGAACTGCAGTTTCCTTTTGATGGTACCATGTAGGCCTGGGAAAGCCAAGATTCATCTGTACTTCAAAGAGGATGAAGGAAGGCAAGACTTCACACCTAGCCAGATGGTATTCCATGAGATAGAGTGTAGTATTTCAAATATTGGCCCAACCCATAGAATACCTGCCCCTTTCTACATGCACCAATGAGGGAGGTCATGGGATGGACTTGTAAGTAGGTGGGATTGCAGTTTGGCAAGGTGCCACCCACCTGGAGATTCAACTATAAAATGCAAAGACCATGCTTTAGGTGCTGGGCTAGCCCCATTTAACCATCAACGCAAAGACCATGCTGCAAGTCTTTTGGCTGGCCACCTTCCACTAACCCCCCCCCCCTTCCTGCTTTAAAACTCTTCGTCTTTACAGGATCTCTTTGGCATGCACAGCCAAAGAGATCCCCACACTAGCTGGCTGGTTCTAGCAGTGTGAATTAGTAACTACCCCTAGAACTATTCCTTACCCTCCAATTTTCCCTTGCAACAGACAAGACTTCTGGAACGGGCAAGTATGAACCGAAATAGCTACCTACCTACCTCCAAGTAAATAAGAAACTATTTTATTTCTATTTCTGTAATTCTAAAGGAAACTTGAGTGTATGCAAATTGAGAGACTGATTATTTTGTGTGTATGTGACTTTAATATTGCGTAGTAAAGAGACTATTTGTTTTGGAAAAACACCTGTGTGGTTTCCATTACTGGAACTCTGGGTTCAGACACGACCTTGGTATAGCTGGCCAGGACTCACGTTAAATTTAGTTAGCCTCTGCTGTAGATAAAGCAGTTGGCGTAACAATTCTGTTCCAATTTTAGAGCTGTTGTACTTGTTCAAACTACACAGGTATAGCTAATTTTAGTTCTAAACGGGCTCAGAGGCTCTTAGGTTGTTTTACTGCAATACCAGAAAGGTTAAATAGATGGTCAAACAAAGGACAAGGATTAAAACTGAGGTGACAGGGCTAACTTAAACTCTAATGTCACTTTTAAACTATATTACAGTACTCATGCCAGAGGCTAGGGAAGTTCAGGTTTTTGTAATATAAAAACGAAACAAAGAACAAAACAAACTGTAGCTAGGGTTGAAAAAAAGCAGAAGATCCAATTTTAAACTAAGTTTAAGCTCTTAAGCTAATTCTCAGATTCTTCAAAGGAGTGTTTTTTTCCTATTAACAAGCACTTAGGTATCTCCCATAACTGCTGAGGCTACTCAGAGTCCCCTTTAATCCAAGCCTAGAAGCCTATTAACATTTGAAATTAAATATGCACTTGAAGTAAAAGGCAGCCTGGGAAGAAAAGGAGCTCTTGTCAGAGCAGTTCCCTTGCAGCAAGTCCTGTTGTTAATCAACCAACCGGCTGACTCACTCATCTTCCTTTATTGGTTAGCTCCCAATTAGTGTGATTGGCTTCAGTCGGGTGTGAGGTTTGGCCTAAGCTATTTATTTAGGGCTCTTATGAGCAGGCCCCAGCTCTGTGAGGTAGCAGGTCCAGCTCCAGTGCTGTGCCAAAGTGTCCCAGCTCCAGTGATACCAGCTTCACTGACAAAGTGTCTGGAACAACGGAATGAACAGGTGAGTTTAGCAGATCCCTAGAAGGGTAGCAAACTTTCCATAGATCTACATAAATAGGGAAATTTGGAGTTGGGAGTAAGCAGTGAAGTGGCTAAGTTTGTGGCTAACACTAAGTTGTTCAGGGTAGTGAGAACCAGGAAGGACTGTGAGGCACTCCAGAGGGATCTGTCTAGGCTGGGCGAGTGGGCATCAATGTGGCAAATGAGGTTCTACATGGGCAAGTGCTAAGTAATTCACATTGGAGCCAAAAATCCTAACTATAAAAACACGTTGATGGGGTCCAAACCAGCGGTAACTGAGTCATGGTAGATAACTTACTGAAGATGCTGACTCAGTATACAACCGCAATAAAAGAGGCAAGTGCTATGCTGGGGATTATTAGGAAGGAGACTGAAAAGAATCATCATGCCCCTGTATAAATCTATGGTGTGGCTTTGTTTGGAGTACTGTGTGCAGTTCTGGTCACCACACCTCAAAAAAGATATGACAGCATTGGAAAAGGTACAGAAAAGGGAAGCTAAAATGATTAAGGGGATGATGGAACACCTTCCCTATGAAGAAAGTTAAAAAGGTTAAGGCTTTTAAGCTTGGAGAAACAACAATTGAGAGGTGACATGACAGAGGCTTATAAGATTATGCATGGGATAGAGAAGATATAGAAATAACTACTTTTCTCCCTTTCTTACAATACCAGAAATTATGGGTACTCAATGAAATTAATGAACTGTAGGCTTAGAACAGATAAAAGGAAGTACTTATTTACCCAAAGAGTAATTAACACGCAGAATTCACTGCTGCAGGAACTGGTGGCAGCAATAAGCATAGACAGCTTCAAGCGGGGATTGGATGAACATATGGAGCAGAGGTCCATCAGTGGCTATTAGCCGCAATGTATAGATGGAACCTATGTCTAGGGCAGTAATGCTTTGTATTTTTGGTCCTTGGGGGACAACAGTGGGACAGCTTCTGGAGTTCTGGCCCTACTGGTGGACCTCCTGGTGGCACCTGGGTTTTGGCTGCTGTATGACACAGAGTGTTGGACTGGATGGGCCACTGGCCTGACCCAACATGGCTTCTCTTAAGTTCTAATTTCAGGTCAAGGCCTAACCTGTCGCACAGTTTTTCTAGCACAAAAGCAGTGTACAGCCATGAAAAGTCGGCATACTCTTGGGTCCCAAAGCAGACTATATGCGCCCATTCAATCCATTGTGCTTAAGAGCAACACTGGGAAAAGAAACTCAAAACAAATACACAGGGCCAACATCCTCAGGCAGCTGCTGAGGGCTCTGCAACACTTAAAGGCCCACCACCAATCCCCAATCGGCTGCTGCTGAGGAGGAGGAATAGTCGTTTCAGCCTACTAATTCCCCACTACCCCAACTGGTCTGCCGCACATTGGCAGAAAGCAGACAATGGCAACAGGTGATGCTTCTTGTCACAGCTCATTCTTTCCCTCCCCATCCAAGGAGGTGTTGAGCCAGCGTAGAAGCAGCCGCTGCCACCCGCTCCTTCTGCATCAGCTACTGCTACCCACCGATCACCACCCAGTAAAAGCCCTGCCACCACTTGCTTTTGTATCTGTGTGGAGGATAGGAAGGATGTCTCACTGCTAGTGAAAGTTAGGCCCACTAGTGGCTAAGCCCCTCTTCCCCAAGGGAAAAACCTGGAACTGGCCCTTGCCCATATCTATGTAATATGGGGTTACAGAGTGGGGCAGGCGATCTATTGCACCTAGCAGACCCCTGCCCTAGCTGCTCATGGGGAAAAAACCTGAACGTAACAGGGCTATTTTTGGACAGGAACGCACAGGAACGGCGTTCCGGCTGGCTTCAGAGTTGGCCACGGCCACTACAGCCAAAACCTCTGTGTGCGTGGCTACAGAGGGAAGGCCTGGAGAGTGACCCCCCCAGCAACTTCAAGGCAGGCGGGCCTTGGAATGATTGGGGAGGGCCAGCTTGCCTGGTCTCCCTGCAGCCGTGGGGCACCCGGACAAGCCAAGGGAAGGCAGTTTAAACTCCCTTTCCTTCAAGGGGGGGCTTGCCCGGGCTCCCTGCAGCCCCAGGGCACCCGGGCAAGCCAAGGGAAGGCATGGGGGTGTGGCCTAATAGGCTAATTAGCTGCACTATCAGGGGTGTGGCCTATTATGCTAATGAGTTCCTGCTGGGCTTTTTATACAAAAAAAGCCATGCCTGCCACCATGAGAATACAAAAACAGGCATATGCTGCAGGCAGCAGAAGCCCCCGGGGGAGGGGGAGAGAAAAAAAACTTCAGTGGCAAAGGGAGGGGAAAATGGAGGAACAGAAGTTCACTAGCTCCACTTGGACAAAGAACTGGAAATTGAATGAGCACAGAATTTTAGATGCATCTACCCACCCATTCAGATATACAAGCTACACTTCTCTTTAAATGGCTTTACTGCAAATGGCCTGTGGGCACTGTTCCCATCACTGAGAAAAAGCCTGGGGAATTTCAGACAGGCGCTATGTCCCGGTAGGGAACAGATTCTCAACCGGGTTGTGGTCTGTCATTTCAGACAGTACCCGGTTAGGAATCGGTTCCCTACCGGGATCTAAGTGGCATTTCAGACACAGAAGCCTCTCTTCCGTATAGGAACCGGGAGGGAAGCGATTTACCTGGCAACCGCTTCCGAGGAGTCTCCCGTTCCCTCTCCCGGTTCCGATATGCTTGTTTCCCGCCTTTTTTCGCCTGCGCGGGCTTTTTTTTTTTTTTTTTAAATTTCTGCTTACACCGGTAAATTAATTTATCATAATCGCTATACTGGAACCTCTAAGGAGTCGCATTCCAATGGGATCGTTATTGCGACCATTTGAGGTTCTGGTATAGCGATATCTCGATATATCGCTATAAGCCGAACCTTTAAAAAAAAAAAACCGATCGCCCGCGCAGGAAGAAAACGGCGGGAAAACGAAGCGGTGCGTGTGTGAAACGCCGAACCGCTTGTGAATCGGCTCCTTTCTAGTAGGGGCAAGCCGTGTGTGAAACGGCAGCCCTGTACCGGTTCATCTGGAAACGGAAGACTCCCGGTTTGAAACCGGGAGAAAACTGGTAATGTGAAATTCCCCTCTGTTAACTGTTCATTAAAAGAGCTAGAATATTTATGTTTACTTTGATCTTGCAAAAGGATCTCTGACTTTTCTCTGGCTATCCATATAATTATCAGAAACTTGGGAGCGTCATGTTAAATTTTCTTGCCTTTGAACTATAAATAAATTCATACAGTTTCAGGGTAATTTCACTAAAACCGCTGGACCAGAGCTTACCCATTAAGGCAATCAGGTCTGTCATAGCTTCATGAACGGAGCCACCATATACTCCTGAATGAAGGTCTTTGTCACTGCATTCCACCTGCAAGGTAACAAACGAAGGCCATTCAGCCATCACCTGTATTTACATGTTAATATCTCAGATATTAGTTGCTTGTAAGTTTCTTTGAGGGGCCTGGCATAGATGGTAAAACACAGTCTTTGGCACCAAGGACACATATTTGTCCATGGAGAGCAAAGAATTAATCCATACTCCCAAATTCCTGATTGAGTCGACTATAAAAACACGGGCCCCATTAAGGGTAAGTTGAAGTGGCCACCCCAGTGAGCTGGGCTTCCCCAGCCACATCATCTCTGTCTTAGATGGATTTAGCTTCAACCAACTCTCACCAACCCATTCCCCCACTGCACCCAGGCAGGAGGGCCAAGACCAGAATTCCAACTATCAGTTGCTCCTTAAATAAGAGGTACAGCTGGGTGTCATCTGCATATTTATGGCACCCCACTCCAAATCTCCTGAGACATCTCTGCCAGAGGGCACATATAGATGTTAAACAACATTGGGGAGAGAATCCAGCCCTGCAGAACTCCAGAGGTTAGGGCCCACGGCAATGACCTCTCTCCACCCATGTTTACCCTCTGGGACCAACCGTGGAGGAATGAGGAAAACCAACTCAAGGCCGCACCCCCTCACACCTAGGGAGCCTAGGCAGTTGACAGGAAGCCGGATTGGAAGAGATCTAGTACAGATATCACATCCAGGAATTCCTGGAGCTGTTCAGCCACTGCTCACTCAATCACCTTTCCCAGAAATGGAATATTAGATACAGGATGGTAATTAGCTAGGTCCCTCTCATCTACCGATGACTTTTTCAGGAGGGGTGTCACTACTGCCTCCTTGAGGGAGCTAGGGAAAGCTGGGAGAGTGAGAGATTTATAATGTCTCCCAAGGCTCCTCCTACCACTTTCCCTGGAAGCTTTCACCAACCAGGAAGGGCAGGGATCCAAGGAGCAGGGAGTAGGTTGCACAGCCAATAAGACGCTGTCAACATCCACCTGGGAAACCAATTGGAATGCCAGCAGATGATGCCCCTTCAGAACATCATTAATTACTTAGCTGAAATGGACTCTTGTTAGACATACTTGAGTATGTTTACTCTGTTGCTCTTTACCTCTATGAAATAATAGCAGATGCCTCGGAGGCCATAGGTAATGCACGGCTTCTTCTTGCCCAGCCAGTAGTTATCAGAGATACAAACATAGTCCACGTCTTTGAAGAAAGTGTCCTTTCGTGCGAATATCTGTTCATCAAGGCCTTCAGAGCCGGATTCTTCCATACCTTCTAAACAAAACTTTACATTCACTGGGATTTCCTAGAGAATAGAAAATGAAAGTGCGTGATCAAAAATGAACAAAACCCAAACAACTTCTGGCAACAAAAATTCAGTCCAAATTACGGATCAAATGTTCTTTATAATTCTTAACTATCCTCACAAACTCCAAGATGAGTCAGGCAGAGAAAAGGCAATTCAAGGCAGAAGAGGAACTGGCACCTAGATTTCCAAAAGCCAAGCCCAACCCTCAGGCACTGTTCTACACAGGCAAATACAAACAACGGAACACATCAACTGTTACTAGTAGTCAAACCATAATGACACAGGAGAATTTAGAACATAATGTGTCACACACAAGACACGTTGATCTATTATTTGCCAATTTAATTAAGAATACCTCCTATCCGAAACTAGCAAATCAATTGGCCTTTTTTTGACTGCTACCCAGAAAGGACATGCAGGTGTCAGCATTCTGTATCTGACTTCAGTAAAGAAAATTCTACACACGCTCGCCCATAAACAACATTATGTCGATTAGGCTGACAGTGCGTGGCCCAAAGTCACTGAGCAGGCCTCAAAGCAGAGTGAGAATCTGAACCTGGATCTTCAAGATCCTAATCCAGCACTCAGGCCACTACCGTAGACTGACGTTTCACAGAGCATTTGTATAATTTTGTTAATGATGGGTTCTGTTGCGGTCATCCACTTTTAAAATATAGTTTGTATTTTCTGCCATCTGGTTTGGCATATTGCAAGCCACCTGCAAAACCTAGCAGCTGCAGTGAAAGGATCATGCAGGTTCTCAAGCACCGGGCACAATGATCGGAACACACAAAGGACATCCACGCAATATTTTCCTAAATCAACTTAGTGTGCAACACTGAAACCAGACCGCATCATTTAAGGCCCCCTCAACGATTGTCTGGCTTGGCACATCTTTATGGGAATATCCTAAGGCCAAGTCAAGTAATTACTACAGCAGATGCATGAGCAAGACTAGGAAGGCTGTGTGTCCGGCCAGCTAAGCGCAGCCTCACTGCAGTCCTGGAGACCACTTTTCTGCGTAGTGAACAAGTACTCACACTCACAGCAAACCACAAGATGGGAGGAGCCACAGCTCAGTCATACAGCATCCACTTGGCATGCAGAAGGTCCCAGACTCAATCTCTCACCTCTCAAGGAGGAGGAGGAGGAGATTGGATTCGTACCCTACCCTTCACTCGGAGTCTCAGAGCAGCTTACAAACTCCTTTCCCTTCCCCTCCCCACAACAGGCACTCTGTGAGGTAGGTGGGGCTGAGAGAAATCTGAGAGAAACTGCTGTTTCAAGGACAGCTCTGACAGAACTATGGCTTGCCCAAGGTCATCCAGCAGCTGCAAGTGGAGGAGTGTGGAAACAAACCCGATTCTCCCAGATTAGAGTCTGTGCACTTAAGCACTACACCAAACTGGATCAGATAGTAGGTGATGTCAGAGACCGCCACCTTTGATCCTTAAGAGCCGCTCCCAGTGAGAGCAGACAAACACTGACCTCCTTGAAGAACCTGAAGGTTTGATTCAGTACAAGGCAGCCTCGTGTGTTCATCTGACTTTCAGGAGGTTGCCTCATAATGGATTCTTCTGGGTTGAATTAGCAAAGTGAGCAGGTTTAATCTTTATCTTCAACAAGACACACAATGGCTTAGTGTCAAGGTCTAGCATTTAATCTTTTACAAAGACAGCAAGTTTAACAGAAGCGCGATATACCTGTTTAGTTTGTTGATAAGCCTCCAAGGCATTCAGCCAGGCAAGCACTGGACCTTTGTCATCTGTTGACCCTCGGCCATACAACTTCCCTAACAGAAACAGAAGCACAAACAGAAGCAGTGAGAAAGGGGGCAGGGGCATCTCTTCCCTGGAAATTCAATGTCCAAGGAACGTGAACACCAGCTTTGCGCCAGTTCATACACAATGTTAGTCGGTGAAGTTGCTGCATGTCACCAGCTGGCAACACACAGATGAAGCAGGCCTTTGAGAAAGCATCCTATAAGCCACCCTTCCCTTCCATCAAGAACGCAACCACAGACCTCTGGGGGAATGTGATGCCTCATATCAGTCTTTCAGATCACAGCAACAGGCACAACATGGTACCAGTCTATACAGCCAAAAAACCTGTAGGATTGACAGAAGTTGATAGTTTTCAAGACCCGCTTGGTGGCACATTTGTGAAGAAACTGGTGTTGCCTTACCACAGAGCACTTCCCATGCCTTGATTTTGCAATACTGGAACCTGGGCAATTGTTTCCTGGGTATGCCCACTAAAGCAGGAATTTCAGGTTTCAGGCCCAATTCAAGTGAGATACCAGGCAAGCAGGACTAACTCACCCATGTAGGACTGCATACACCCAACAACTTGTTGACTCACTTGCAGTTCCCAAGTCACCGTGGCAAAGAAGGAAAGCATAGCTGGGTTGCACACTGGCATGCCAACTGGGCCCTCAGCTGAAACCTCTGCAGTGTCAGCACACCACCAGCACCAAGGCATTATTCTATCCCTTGCATGGCATGTGAAGCTAGAGATGAGACACACATGAAACTCTGCACAGGTAAGTTCTTCTTCCTTCAGCATGACACTTAGCTAGGTGTACATCTGAAGTTACATGCAGAGGGCACTGATCATTAACGCAGCCAAGGGAAAGCAGCATTCAAAAGGCGTGCCTGGTTCACTTTCAAAGCACACTTTCAATTACAAGGAAATCTGTTATTGCTTAACAGTTTGGTGTAGTGGTTAAGTGTGCAGACTCTAATCTGGGGAAACCGGGCTTGATTCCCCACTCCTCCACTTGCACCTGGCTGGATTACCTTGGGCAAGCCGTAGTTCTGATAAGAGCTGTTCTTGAAAAAGAGCAGTTTCTGTCAGAGCTCTCTCAGCCCCACCTACCTCACAGGGTGGCTGTTGTGGGGAGGGGAAGGGAAAGGAGTTTGTAAGCCGCTCTGAGATCTTTTCTTCTTCTTCTTCTTCTTAATAACTAGGAACCTTGGCTATCAAGTTGCAGCATGCTACAGCTGCTTTAATGCCAGTTCGGCGATGCAGGCATTAGCTTAGTCATCAGCCTTCGATTTAAGAGTATAAGGTTATCTGTTACTGTAATGAACAAAATGGAAAATCATGCCCAAAGAGATGCTGAGGCAGCGGGGGGTGGAGCCATGGTATCTTCAGCCCTTTGGTAGTGCTGAAACCAGCAGTTGTGATTAAAACAAATAGTCTCCATTTGATCTGGGGAGGGGGAGGACACATTTGGGCTGCAGGTCTGATCAAAATACCTGATTAAAGGGGCTGGCTTAAAAATGCACTAAGAAGGCTTATTTACAAGTGTTCTGGCAGTCTGCAGCTGAAGATTATTGTCCAAATTGATGGCCAAAAGACATTTCAATGACAAAGAAAAGTGACAGTTTGGAATATAGCCTGGATAGCCAGAAGGAAGAAACAGGAAATTAAAGAAACAGCAAGAGATGTTTTATCAGTTCCCAAGGAACAAAGCATCCTGGTCTCATTAGAGGAAAGGTATGGCCTTGCTCTCTGAAGTTAGACATTCAGAGACAATCTGGATATTGAATGGTGTCTCGGATATCTTACCATCTCTTTCTACCAGGGTAAAAGGCTCGCTGTCCCAGCCATCCTCTTGTGCTGCGGGCTGAACATCCAGGTGTCCATAAACACAAACCGTTTTCTTGTTAGGATTAGAGCCGAGTTTGCCTAGAATTATAGGAGGTAAAGGAAGCTCCGAACCGTCTGGTAGCTGGAATTAGAGATGCCAAGTTAAGTGATGTGGTCCAGGAAGTTTCCCTTACCAGCACAGTAAGTTCCATTACAAATGTCTAAAAACCTGTATGCCTAAGAGGTGCATTTCAAAAAGCCACTACATTAACTACTAGGACCTGATGGACCACATGGTTTGCTACCCCCCCCATCTGCTTAGCTCTTCCCAGCACTCTACGCCTAACATATTTTCTTATACTACTGAAGACACATGTACAAACATATCCAGCCACTGTGTATAAGCATGCAGCAATTTACCCATACTGAATTATGTAAAGAAATGTGGTGCTCAAGACTGGAATCCAGGCCTGTCAGGAGAACAAGGCCACAGAATGGACTTGCAGTAGTATTCCAGGGAAGTATCCTCCTCTGCCCTGAAATACTGCCCTAAAGGGATTGGAAGAAGATTGTGAAAAAGCCTCCCCACCTTTTAAAAACATCTTTTGTTGTAAAATGTGACAACGATGTGATAATCTGCAGCAAAAATTATGTCCGCTCAGAACTCAGTTCTAATTAATGTACTGCTTAGGTTTACAATTCATATTTCAACTATCAGGGCTATTTTGGGGCAGGAACGCACAGGAACGGAGTTCCGGCTGGCTTCAGTTGGCCACGCCCACTACAGCCAAAACCTCTGTGTGCATGGCTACGGAGGGAAGGCCTGCAGAGCGACACCCCCCCCCAGCAACTCCAAGGCGGGCGGTCCCCGGAAGGATCAGGGAGGCCTTTAAATGCCTCCCCGTGCCTTCCCCGACTTGTCCAAGGGCCGGCTTGCCCGGGCTCCCTACGGCTGTGGGGCACCTGGGCAAGCCAAGGGCAGGCATGGGGTGTGGCCTAATATGCTAATGAGCTGCAACATCAGGATGTGGCCTAATATGCTAATGAGTTTCTGCTGTTGGGTGTGGCCTATTATGCTAATGAGTTCCTGCTGGGCTTTTTCTACAAAGAAAGCCCTGTCAAAAATGTTTTAGATTACCCTTTCAAGTATTCCAAAGGTTGATGCAATGTACACATCAGACAAACAGATCCAGTTAATATAAATGAAAACCACTTAATATGCATGTTTAAGACCAGGTAGGTAATGTGATAGCTGCACTGGTTGCACAATATCAAAGAGTACTGCTTCCTTACTGTTAGTTGGTTTATTTTATATAATTTGATTTATTGTTTGGTGAATGTGTGCAAATTTGTTGGTTTATATATAAAATGTTAAATAAAAAAGTACTGCTTCCTTCTTTTTGCATTTAGTACACAGAAAGGTTTCCTACCAGAGCTTGTTTACTGGCTTTAGTTCTCAGGGTGCTATTCCACTGAAGATTATTTTGCGCTCTAAATCAGTAGTCTTGGGTGGGTTGTGGAGCCCTTACAGGGCAGCCTTCCTTGCTTGCTTTTGGGAAAGTGTGCTAATGTTAGTGGCCATGCTATGAGAGCAAGGGGGCAAAATTACTCTTGCTTGTATGTGAGCAGAGCAAGAAGGGAGTGATTTTGCTTCCTTCCCCCTCCTCACAAGGGCCTGCCAACTCACATGGCTATTACTCCATGTGAGTCCTCGGGGGGGGGGACTTTCTCGAGGTCAGAAATGCCTGCTGGGGGAGGCAGGGAGCCAGGAAGATCAGATATCCCTTTCATGAACCTGGTTCCAGTACCAAGAGTGGCTGGATTAGCCATCAGCAGGGACAGAGGGCAAGTCTTCAGAGAAGCCCCAGTCCCCATCCATTTTCATGCCTGTTGGCAAGCCACCACTTCCCTCCTTTCTCCTCTGAACAGTTTCTGGGCTCTAAAGGCCATGCAAAGGTCCACTGCCTTACTTTCTCTCCAGTTTCCGCTTTCCAGCATCCCTAATCACATCTAGAAGCATACGCTGGTCTCTTCAGGAAAGAGGATCAGCAAAGAAGACGGTTTGCAAATAACTGGAAGCAAAGCACTGCCCGAGGGTTACCATTTGTTGATCGGATCAGTACCATTTGTATGGAATCTGTGAAATGCACCTATTCCCAAGACATCCATTACACAGCTCTGTAGGCATCACAATGCTGCAGCAATTCTTGTGTGTCACAGTCCAAATCCCTGCCCTAAGGCCAATGCTGGCAGTCTCCAGGGTGAAATCTAGCCCCTCATGGGAGCCAACTACCCTGCCCCTCCAGCCGCCATCTCTCCCGCCCTTTTCTCCGTGCTTCACAGAAGGGAGACCCAGAGGACCATGACAGAAGAGAATTCTCTTCTCAGTCTTCACTCCTGACTCATGGAAAAGACAAACAGGGAAAACAGACCGAGGTCCTGTTAGAGAAGGAACTTGATATTTTGCTTTATGGGCTTATATTTATTGCTACACACAATGGACTGTGCACACACACACACAGGCTCAGAGAACTGTACAGTCCAAGTCACCTGTTGTGATGCAACACATAGAAGGTGCCTGCACAAGCCTTACATGTGTAAATAAGGTTTCAGTTACCAGCCTGGTGAAGGAGCACACACCTCCATTATTGTGAGCAGTAAGAAACAACAACTTAAGAGACAGCCCCCATTGCAGATCTAGTTGGGATCATGTACAACACATCCATGCTTTGTTCCTGCATTGGTATTTCCTGCCAAATGGACATTTGGTTTACAACAGGATGGCCAGCTTGATCAACACTTCAATGAAGCATCCTGATGCCAAGGTTTCACACCTGCCCAGATGTCCTTCCTTGAGTAAGGTATTAGATTTCAATATTGACCACTCCTTTAGGCAACCTCCCACTCCTATAGGCAACCAATAGGATTGTTTTTGGGACGGACTAACAGGAAGGTGGGCCAGGAGGTTGGCACCATCAACACCATCTCCGATAAAAGGAGAGAACCAGTCACATGGTCTCTCTCTCTCTTACTTGATCAACTAGCTAGCATCCCCCGCAACAACCCCTGTCTGCTTTATACTCCCCTTTTGTCCAGCTTGCTATCCCCAAACCCTGCCTCTACTTTGATCTCTTGATCTGCAGTCAAGAGACCCCCACACAGTCCTGCTAAGTTCTGGTCGTGTGTGAATTTCCTTAGTTTTCCATTTCTTCCCCTCTATTCTTCATTGGAACAACCAAGCTGCGAAGACAGATAAGTATCACCCATCATCACCCTACCTGCTAATGCAACTGTATTTCTAAGGAACTTGATTGAACGTGTGAGTGCATCAGTATTGTTTGTATGAGATTTTCTTAAGTAAAAGACATCTATTTTAACCACACCAGCCTCGACTCCTTCTCTGGTAACCCTTGGTGGGAACAGGACCTTGGTATAGTTGGCAAGAACCAGTTAATAAATTGCCAATTGCTGTAAATAAAGCAATTCGGCTAACAGTCCATGCAAAAGAAAGAATTCTCTCTCATGCACCCACTCACCCATCCCCAGGAGGTAACAGCTTCTTGCAGGAAACCAGAGATGAGGAAAGAGAGCAGGAAAAGAGATTCTCCCTTTGCCTTGTTCACTCATCTCCCATTCTTCCCCCAGCTATCTCAGAGAGAGAACAGTGAACAGACTCGCCAGCAGTCAGGCTATGGGGAAGGCAAGCTTAGTGTTCGGTACCTCCACAGCCAGTGTTTACAGGAACTACTCGTATGATTTGATCATACAAACTGCATATCAACCAGGTGCTAATGGCCAGTAAGAGGTCATAGTAGGACTCTGGTAATTCTCCAAACCAGGTTTGAAAAAGAAGAGGCTGAATGAATGACTTCGATTTAACACAGGTATCTCTATGCTGCTCAGATCGTTCCCTAGTTCTCCAGATACTGCTTTCATCAAGCTCTTCCTACCTTCTGTTTCCCAATGTCTATCAACTCTGTTGTGCCACCCAAACGTTCAATATCTTTGGCTGCAACTTCCATCATCTGTCGGATTTCTCCTCTCTTTTCGGGCCATGCCGATACGCTCTGAATTGCCACCCACTTGGCCAGTCGCTAAATGCAAGCAATTTAGGCAAGAATGGGGCAGGGAGAGAAAAAAGAAAACACACTTCATCTTGCACAGCTGGGAGGCATCATTAGTGAACATTTATATAGCACTTTAAAATTTACATACACCAACATGACCACATGTTGCAGAACAGGGGCTATTGGCTTGCTAAAAGCCATCTAGGGAGGTTATTGCAGAGGTGAGATTTGAACTGGGAAATCTCCTAGATCACAGCTTATTTTCTTAGCCCCAATACTATACCTGTTTTAAAAAGAGATACTGCTAGATAACCGTTTCAAATATTCCTCAGGGAAAACTAAAAGCTCCTTTTGGCTTAGTATGTACGCTTGAGGGGTTTCACTGGATTTAATCCTACTAAAAATACCATCTTTCCTGCCTCTCACCTTCCACTCCAGCAACTCCCCAAAAACTTTCTGAAAGCTGGTGCTGGGGGTTTTATGGACAAGAAGACATGAGCCATGGGGTACAACAGGGAGGAAGAGGAAATAAGGCAACTCCCCTACCAGCTCTTCTACCAACTGAGTTTCTGTGGACAGAAGATGCTCTGTTGGCTCCAAGACGGAGGCAAGATGTTAAGTTGCCCAATTTTCCCCTCTTCACTGCAACCCTTTTGTGCTATTTTGTCCATGGCTCCAAAGTTTCCCAACATCATTTTCCAGTAGTCTCGGGGATGCAGGGAAAACAGGAGAGGCAAGAAAGATCCAACCTCTGCTCACACGTTGTAAGATACAACTCATTATGTTCTAGTCCAGTGGTTCCCTTTAAACACCAACAGGATTTTAGATCAGGGTGAAATCTGTCACTAGAGAGCTACCGTCCGCTCAAATGCTCTGCTCTCAGTTTGCTATTGTTTGAACACATCACACGAATGGATTTGATTAATGCGACTGTGAGATATGACTAGAGTGTTTGCCAGATGGATTAACTATATATAGGTGTTTCAACGCTACCCACTTTGATAAAGCTATACACGAAACAAGATGTAATATGCATGGTTCATTGGTGTTGATGGCATTTGAATTGCTTCCAGTAAGCTGAATACTGATAAAAGAATTCACAAGTTGGTGAAGAACTCTTTTTTTTTTGGCACTATACATCATGGTTGTTTGCTTCTTTTCAACTTCCATCCTGTGATTTCTCCCTTTGGTTTGCTATTGTTTGAACCACAGCAGAGACCACTCAGAGCCTCCTTTGGGGAATTCGGCACTTATTTCTGAGCCCCCCGAGTTCTCACCACTTCTGTGTCGCCTGGCCACTCGCAAGCTGTCTCTAGTCAATGCAACTCACATGCATGAAAACTCTCAATATGAAAGTTCAGCTGTGGACAGATACTGTTTAAAACCTCAGGTTTCCAACAGGAAAGACCAAACACTGTGTAAATTCTACCTACAGGCATAGCTAGATCCTACACCTCTACCAAGCAGCTTTCTAACCCAGAAAATGCAATTCTCAAATATACATCTTTGTTGCTGTGACATGACTAATGCTGCTAGGCAGGCCATTAAGTAGTAGTTCCGGATTCCTGCTACTGTTTCCAAGTTCTACATGCACTACTAGTTCTTACTGAAGCAATAAATCTTTATTTGGGCTGTACCACTTTATGTGGCAGGACAGGGCTAACAGGACTGAACACTACCCCATACAAAACAATACTTTGAAAATAGAGAATAGGCAAGCTGGTCTGGAATCCCTTTCTCACAGAGGGCTGACTTGGCACCAAGGGTCAGGCCAAGAGCTCTTAAATTTTCTGACTGTTTTAGACCCTCTGCAGTTGGTTAGTATGAATGTTGCCTTACAGTGCAGTTTTAGGCATCCAGTGCTGGTTCTTAGGATACTTTTAGACTAGTGCAAGTCTATTGCAGAATCACTCCAGTCTAAGTCGACTGGAATGTTCTGATCCCAGCTAGGGCTTCCACCCCACTCTGCAAGGAACAGAAGCACTAAACACAGTCCACTCAAGTGTCGCTTGGGGCTGGTACACAGCCTTTATGTTCTCAGCTTTTTAACTGGGATTCAAACCCTGGTTGACTAACATTAACAAAAGTTGAAATCAGTGTAAATCTTACCCTGGGGCAGGGAAGCAAGGAGTGTGTGATCCGGAGGCCTTGAAAGCGAAAGTTATAGCTGCCATGACTAAGCAAATTACAAAATGCAAAGGTATTCAGAGTAATGGGAGGCTTTGGAAAGAAAGGCTTCTAAGCCCATAAGGATGCAATTCCACCCACTCGGGACAGATGGTGTAGCTCTCCCTCTGCCATCACTCAAGATAAGTGAAGAGGCAGGCCAATGACTGCATTGCAAGAGTTGTTGTTGTTTCACACTCTGTCATTCCCTGGCATCAAGTAAGAGGTCTGGCTTTAAGCCAGTGAGGTCGAGGTCACTTACCTCCACATAGATGTCCTGGTGTTTATCAATGTACTCAAAGAGGGTTTCAAGACCCAATGACATTTTCTGATCAGAATGGTATGGCTGGAAAATCTAGAAGACATGATTAAAAAAAAAGGAGATTTAGATCTAGATTTCAATGAGTTACAGCCACAGAATGTGTCAGACACACACAGAGAGAGGGAGACTTCCTTTATACTTTAGAGTCTGTCCACTTCTAAAATTGCAACATTGCAGTTTCACACAAGTCATGAGGACTTCAGAGACCGAGGTGGCTCATTGTGAAATAATTCTGCAGATCACATGAGGGAAGTCAGCAAAGCAAGGAAAGCTGAGTCAGCTATCCACTTCAAGTGTTTCAAGCTCTGTGCAGTTATGTCATTACATTACATTTAATAGGAGCCAATGTATACAGCCCCCCAGCAGACAGTCAATCACTATTTCCTGCACAGACTCCATTGCCCGCATGGTGTGTAAGGTATCTAAAGAGGGCTACCAGCACATATGCATGTCACAGCAAGCTCACAATCAAAATGAAGATTCATTTAAGGAGCAAGATTCAGAGTACACTCATAACAATCATTTTGAAATGTAGGCAGAAGAAAGTCACTGGCCATGAACACAATGGCTATGTTATCCAGCCTCAAATTTCCCATCTCTTTCAGAAATACACTGCGACTAACCGGCTTCTTGATCCTAAAACCATTTTATGAAAATCCACTGAAGTAAATGAGATGACTCTACGTATGTGTTACACTAACAAATTCTTCTTCTTCTAATAATAATAATAATAATAAAAACAATAGCAACTATAGTATCACCTCTTTTGAAAACCATCAGCCCAGAGCTTCACAGGGTAAGTACATAAGTCTTGCTCCGTCCTTGTTTCCATACCAAAAGACTTTGCTTGACATAGCAGCTAACAGAGTTTTGATGACACTTAGTTGACCAGGTAGCTAGTCCTGATGAAGATTATTTGCAACATACAAGTTGACAGGCTGAGCAGGAGACCAATGTGCTCAAGCAGCTGTTTGTGCCCCTCTACATCTTGGACAAATGTTCAGGAAAATAAAGTGCCTCCTCTGGATTTGCTGTTATGTCAGGAACAATGTAGCTGATTAGACTCATGTTCACTTTTAAAAAGACCTTAGCATCTCAAAGAAGAACAGGACACAGGCTATACTATTGACTTACTACACTATAGCAATCATTCACAGCACAATTTTCCTGTGTGGATGACGTCATGTATTTGCAAATGTTTGTTATAGTGGTCCCCAATGCACTGCCCATGGGCACAATGACACCTGCCAACACCTTTCCTGGTGCCCTCCAAGTGCTTTTAGGTGGGGCTAGGTAGAGGTGTATTACCAGAAAGTAAGCAGTACCCAGACCAAGTTCCTGTCAGCAAAGAAAAGACAACCGATGAGACCCCCCCCCCCCAAAGTACCAAGATTCTGGCTTTCCTTTTATCT
>NW_015169778.1:2109154-2118858 GCF_001447785.1 Gekko japonicus
AGCACGTGAGGTCTGCTCCACACTCGACGGGGGCTCCAAGAGAGCCCGTGGGGGACGCTGCCTTTGAAGTCCCAGGCACTGACTGTCTGTTGGGAAGGAGGGCAAGAAGTCCTCCGCGCCGGGGCTGTCCCGCTGCGCCCCTTCAGCCGCCCCCTCGCCCTTCTGCTCTTTCCTCGACCTCCGCAGCACCGGTCGCGGGTGGGGAGGAAAGGGGGGGGGGAAGCCTCCTTTAAACGCAAAGCGTCCGCGTAACGCTGCTCCGCGCGACTCCCACTCCGCTTGGAGAACCCTTTTAAAGCCCTCGGCCGCGGAAAGGCGGAGACACGCCGAGGCCATTCAGCTGCGGAGGGAAGCCGCTGCCGCCCCCCACCCCAGCCCACGCCGCCGCCTCCCCGGGTACGCAACCCACCCTGCGGATCGGGGCGGGCCTCCATCTCCGGGCATGGAAGCTGCGGCGGAGGAGACACCCCGCGCAACCCCGGGAGAGGATCAGCGCCGCAGCCATGACTGACCCCCGCTCTGGCGCGCAGGCGGCAGGATTACGACTCAGGCCCGGGGAGGGGGAGCCGGATAGGGAAGGATGAGCGGAGCGCAAATCCCTCGGGGCTCCTCCTTGCCGTCTGCCCATCCGCGGGAGGGGGAGGAGAGCGGAGCCCGGCAAACTTTGCCAACTTGGCAATCCCTCCCGCTCCCCGCATTGCCAACATCCCCGGGGGACCGCGGACAACGACTCACCCCGAACAGTACAGCCCCGTCACGCCCCTGCCTAGACGGAAAGAAGGCAACGAGCAAAAGTAACCGGTTTTGCAAGCTTAAAAAAAAAATAGCCCTGTGAGCCCGCCCCTTTGGGACGCCGCGCGGACCAATCAGCGTCCGTTACGCGTCTCGGTCGCGCACCATTGGGCACCAAACAGGAAAGATCGCGAGCCCCAAAGGGAAGGGGGCGTGGCTAAACGATGACACGTTGGAAAGGATGAGCCAGATAACGAAGGAACCGTCATTGTCCTTTGGAAGGTCTTGTGACTTCTGTAATAGAAACTGGGGGATGCATTCATCCGCTAACAGGGTCGAGCGTTTTGCTTAAACGGAGGGACAAGAAGGATGCAGCATAATCTTTGTTCCAGGGGAAAAGGAAAGCAAGCAGGGCGCGATGGGTCACCTCCACTGTCCATTGGGTCCACTGACAAATCGTTATGCTATTTTTATTTTAAAGCCTGTGAAACCACGCTGCTGCTTAATAAATCTGGGGGGAAGGCTTGTTTACTTTTGTTTGGCTGTTACCAATATTATAAATTTTGATGTATGTTATCTGTCTTTGCTGCTTCATTTGGCCTGGTCAAGGCTGTAATAGCTGAAACAGAATAGGCTAAAGTAGCTATTAGATACACTGCTGTGCAGAAAACTACACTACACTAAACTTCATTGTTTGAGAAACGGGGGGGGGACAATATTTAGGAAATGATCTTGGGTTAGTATAGCATTTTATTAAATCTTTCCCAACTATAACTCATTTTTTACAACAACAAGCTCAAGTGCCAGGTTGTAAGGTACTCAAGGCAACCAAATTTAGTTGCCCCAAATGACTAAATAGGACTAATATACTGAGCCACAAACCTTATAATTGGTTCATCCCTGCTTTGAACAACAAACAGTTTTGTGGAATAGCAACTCAGTTCTGAGGCAGCCCAGTCAACAACATTCAGCGCTTCATAGTTGGCAAGGATGTTCTGAGCCATAAAACCTGTGTGTAGGTTCCCATTCTACATAGCAAACTCTATTTCTGGGGAAAAAATCCTTGAACACTCACTTTGAAGCTATCCATACCAGCCAAGTTCACATAGTAGTAGTTTTTTCTGTTTTGTCTCGCATTCTGTTACTGACCCTCTTGTTGTTTTTTAATTGCACATTTTATATAAATGTACTGTTTTCAAAGTAGATTTTAGTGTCCTTTTACTTGTTGTTCACTGCCTTGAGGGCCCTAATTAAGTGGAAAGGTATTACTATGTAAGTTATTTATTTATTATTTTCAATTTATATCCCGCCTTGCTGGGGAACTGGCTCAAGGTGGCGTACGAGCATTAAAATACAATAAAACAGTAAATACAATAAAATACAATAAATTACACATAAATAACCTATATAACATCATAAAGTGCTAATAAGAGTTGTGCAAATAATGTGCTGATCTTCCTTGGAAAGCTCGGATAGGCTACATAAGACTTCCGAAGGCCACTTGTCAAGACATGGGTGAAGCTGCCGCCATGTACTTCATTTCAGATGTTATCAGTCAATGAAATGACAGTGCAGACCTGTAGGGGGAGAGGAAGCTTTCAGGAAGCCAACCAGCTCTTAGGCACCAGCATATTAGACTCCAAGAGAGGCAGGCATAGTGTCCTGTTGCTGTCAAGCCATGGCTGGGTGTCAGCAAGGCAAAACCGCAGGCCCCTGTCAGAGCACTGCCAGCTCAACCTCTCTGCTGGTGGGGAAATGGGCAGACCTGCAGGAGTGCAGTGGAAAAAGCAAAACACGCACACTCACAAGCCCTGGCACAAGCACAGGATGCTGAGTGCAGAAGATGCAGCCAGTCACACACCTCCCTGGTGATGGCCAAAGCCCTACCCCTGCACCCAGTCACAGCTTCCCTTCCCCTGGTACCTAATACACCCGGACCAGGATGCCCCATAGCTCAGATGACAGGGCATGCAGCACAGAATCCTGTCTCTGAGTTCCCTGGCAAGAACACTTTGAGTGCAAAGTGTTTCACCCGGCTGGTGGGAAATGCACAGAAAGGACACCTAGCATCACAGAGGACACTTAGCATCCCTTAGCCAAAGGAGAGAGCAAATCTTCCTGTGTGACTCACTTTTTAAAAGTGAATTTTATTGAAACAGCAATAATCGAAATACAAACTTAAACATGTGCAAGCAGATAGTTACATGATGCATAATATAACAAAATTATTCAAGAATCTTTATGCCTCTTGAACTATGAAGACTTTATAATCAGCCAAGAATACAAAATGTTCTTATATATCCAAAAACTCTTTTGTTGTTGTTCAGTTGCACAGTCAAGTCCGACTCTTCGCAACCCCATGGACCAGATCACGCCAGGCCTTCCGGTCTTCAGCTGTCCTCTGAAGTTTGCTCAACTTCATGTTCGTTGCATCTATGACACTGTCTAACCATCTCATCCTTTGCCATCCCCGTCTTCTTTGACCTTCAATCTTTCCCAGCATCCCAAAACTCTACCAATAAGTATAACTACCAATCCCTTAGCGAACTTGTCTCATGTCAGAACCCACACAGGTATCCCATCTCCAGAAATGCAAACCGAAGGAGCAACCATGCACCAACAGGTGAACACAGTCAGGAGTCCAGCTGGCTTGGCACAGGGGTCTTGCATTCATCCTGGGGACCACCTCAACAATGCAGGCTCCTACAGCCAAGGCTATTTGCAAGTGTGTATGGGGGAACACAAGTCAGCTGTACCCAGCAGTATGCTCCAGGTCATGCCATGAGGTATAGTCCCAGGAAAGTGTACCGAGGAGTGCCAGCTGTGATGCTGGATAGGGAATGGGGCACAACAGGAGTTTGGGGAGTAACTGGCATCTGCCCCACTGTGCTCTGTGGAACTGCTTGCCAAGCAACCATGGCACCTATTGCTTTGCTGGATCAGAGCCCTATGAAACAGCAGAAGCAGATGGAATGCATATGGTTGAAGTGCAACCCATACAATGAATGGCTAAGTGTCATTAGGATGGCTGTGGTGTACGGGGGGATGACACCCTCCATGGGGGAACCACAGACCCTTTTCTCCCCCCCCCCAGCATGCCTGCAGTTGTATGCCAGCATACAACCCAACTATGCTTTCCTTTTTGCCATGGCGACTTGTGAACTGCAGGCAAGTCAACAAGTTGTTGGATGTATGCAGTTCTACATGAGTGAGTTAGTCCTGCTTGCCTGGTATCCCACTTGAATTGGGCCAGAAACAAAACATTCCTGACTACAGTGGGCGTACCCAGGCAGCAGTTGCCCAGGTTCCTGTATTGCAAAATCAAGGCATGGGAAGTGTTTTGTGGTAAGGCACCAGTTTCTTCACAAATATGCCAGCAAGCCAGTCTTGCAAACTATATCAACTTGTGTCAAGCCTACAGGTTTTTTGGTCACATAGGTGGTAGTAGCATGTGTGCCTATTGCTGTGATCTGAAAAATGACATCGTGTCATGGGTCAACCAGAACCTCAGCCAGAACCTCACAACAGCAGAGACTCCTTGGGAGAAGAGGACTCCTCAGGAGGAGAGCTTCAGAGTATCAGCTCTGAGGCAGCAGAGTTCAAACAACAGGGCTGTCAGAACTCACAGCTGACAGCTGGGGCAAAACCACCTCCCCTAGGCCTTCTACAACAAAGGAGGCTCAGGTGCTCAGTATCAGTCCTCTGGCTTCACCCCCACCCTTGGAACGCAGGAGGCTAAGACTTAGAGCAGAGTTTCAGGAGAGAAGGTGGAGTGCAAATCTCCTGGTCTGATGCCAGTTACTGGCTGAAGATGAGTAGTTGCAGGGTTATGTTTGAGCAGCTGGCTGCAATAGGGCTTGTTCTGCAAATAGATATAAAAGGCCAGTCAGGGTAGCGTCCTGTGTGGAAACAGCAAGTTAGTCTGGTAGAGGTTGTGACTACAGTGTCTGCATGTGTGGCCTTGGATTGGCTTTTGAATTCTGACCTTCAGTTTGTGATTTGGACTTTGGCTTTGACTCTGCAAACCTAACTCATGTGTGACATCTGGATTCCCTGACCCTGTTCCTTGGGTCATCCTCTCTGGTAACAATTCTCTGGTATGAACTTTTGGCTTGTTGATGTCTTGGACTGAATTCTAGACTTTGTTTGAAACCCTGGCATGTGCCTTGCTTATGTGTGTGATCCAGTACATGATACATAGTAGGACCCTAGTTTCTGTGAGTTAAGCACAGCAGTAAAGACCATGGTCCCTAATTTATCTAAGTCACTCTGGAAATAGTTTCATATAGAGCAACTCTGTTGCCTATGTGTAAAAGCTGTCTTTAATAATTCAGTTTTGCATAGTTTGTGGAAAGACCGGAGAATGAGAGCCTTCCTGATCTCGTCAGGTCAGCCATTCTATAAGGTGGGGGGCCACAGTGGAGAAGGCATGTGTACAGGTAGTTGTTGATTGTGCCCCTTTGCAGGTTGGGACATGCAGGAGGCCCTGCTCAGATCAGTGAGGCTGTTGTGGTACAGCAGAGGGGGAGAGGTGGTCTCCTAGATATGAGAATCCAAAGCCATAAAGGGCTTTTTCATGTCATAGTTAACACCTTAAATTGAGCCCAGGAACTGATGGACAGCCTATAGAGTGACTGCAGAAAAGGAATCCTGTGTGTGCTCTCTCTAGTTCCAGAGAGTAGCCCAGCCATGGCATTCTGCACCACCTGGAGTTTCTGAACTGATTTGGAAGGGAGACCCATGTCCAGGGCATCACAGGAGACTAGTCTTGAACTTACTGTGGCCTGGATCCAGGCGGCCACATCAGCTGTCTCAAGGTTAGGGGACATCTTTCGGGCTAGGCTGAGTCAGGAGGAAGCCTTTTTCTTTCTTGCAGTGGTTCTGTCTGATGTTTTCGATCACTGGCTGCTCATTCGTGCCTCAAGTCATCACATCAACCTGCATGTTTTTAACGCAAAGAGAACTTCCATGATTAGGACTTTAGGAGAGAAGATGGTTTAGTTTACAAAAGTAAAGCTGATAAGATGTGCAAAGATGGTGCCTGTCCTACATGCTGAAGTTTTCTACTGCAGGACGAACTAGTATTGCACTTCCAGGCCCCCTTTCTCACTTCTTCCGTTTGTGTTGCTTTAGGGAAGTTGTATGGCCGAGGGTCAACAGATGACAAAGGTCCAGTGCTCGCCTGGCTGAATGCCTTGGAGGCTTATCAATAAACCAAACAGGTATATCGTGCTTCTGTTAAACTTGCTGTCTTTGTAAAAGATTAAATGCTAGACCTTGACACTAAGCCATTGTGTGTCTTGTTGAAGATAAAAATTAAACCTGCTCGCTTTGCTAATTCAACCCAGAAGAATCCATTATGAGGCAACCTCCTGAAAGTCAGATGAGCACAAGAGGCTGCCTTGTACTGAATCAAACCTTCAGTTTTCATCAAGGAGGTCAATGTTTGTCTACTCTCACTGGGAGTGGCTCTTAAGGATCAAAGGTGGTGGTCTCTCTACTACCTGATCCTTTTAACTGGAGAGGTCAGAGATTGAACCTGGGACTTTCTGCATGCTTAGCAGATGCTGTATGACTGAGTCATGGCTCCTCCTATCCTGTGGCTTGCTATGAGTGCTTGTGCACTATGCAGAAAAGTGGTTTCCAGGATTGCCATGAGGCTGCGCTAAGCTGGCTGTACACACAGGCTTCCCTTTTTTGCTCATGCATCTGCCATAGTAATGGCTTGGCTTGGCCATCAGATATTCCCATAAAGATAGGGAAAGGACATTATGTTCTTATGTTCTTATTCTATAAGGTGGGGGCCACAACGGAGAAGGCACATGTGCAGTTGGTTGATTGTGTCCCTTTGCAGGTTGGCACATGCAGGAGGCCCTGCTCAGATGAGTGAGGCTGTTGTGGTACAGCATAGGGGGAGAGGCGGTCTCCTAGATATGAGAATCCAAAGCCATAAAGGGCTTTGCACGTCATAGTTAATACCTTAAATTGAGCCCAGGAACTGATGGGCAGCCAATAGAGTGACTGCAGAAAAGGAATCCTATGTGTGCTCTCTCTAGTTCCAGAGAGTAGCCCAGCCATGGCATTCTGCACCACCTGGAGTTTCTGAACTCATTTGGAAGGGAGACCCATGTCCAGGGCATCACAGGAGACTAGTCTTGAACTTACTGTGGCCTGGATCCAGGCGGCCACATCAGCTGTTTCAAGGTTAGAGGACATCTTTCTGGCTAGGCTGAGTCAGGAGGAAGCCTTTTTCTTTCTTGCAGTGGTTCTGATCACTGGCTGCTCATTCGTGCATCAAGTCATCACATCATTTTGCCGGACCAAGCAGTCAACCTGCACGTTTTCAAAGCAAAGGGAACTTCCATGATTAGGATTTTAGGGGAGAAGATGGTTTAGTTTACAAAAGTAAAGCTGATAAGATGTGCAAAGATGGTGCCTGTCCTACATGCTGAAGTTTTCTTGTGCAGGACGAACTAGTATTGCACTTCCCGACCCCTTTCTCACTGCTTCTGTTTGTGCTGCTTTAGGGAAGTCAAGGTTAGGGGACATCTTTCGGGCTAGGCTGAGTCAGGAGGAAGCCTTTTTCTTTCTTGCAGTGGTTCTGTCTGATGTTTTCGATCACTGGCTGCTCATTCGTGCCTCAAGTCATCACATCAACCTGCATGTTTTTAACGCAAAGAGAACTTCCATGATTAGGACTTTAGGAGAGAAGATGGTTTAGTTTACAAAAGTAAAGCTGATAAGATGTGCAAAGATGGTGCCTGTCCTACATGCTGAAGTTTTCTTGTGCAGGACGAACTAGTATTGCACTTCCAGACCCCTTTCTCACTGCTTCTGTTTGTGCTGCTTTAGGGAAGTTGTATGGCCGAGGGTCAACAGATGACAAAGGTCCAGTGCTTGCCTGGCTGAATGCCTTGGAGGCTTATCAACAAACCAACCAAACAGGTATATCGCACTTCTGTTAAACTTGCTGTCTTTGTAAAAGATTAAATGCTAGACCTTGACACTAAGCCATTGTGTGTCTTGTTGAAGATAAAAATTAAACCTGCTCACTTTGCTAATTTGTCCCAGAAGAATCCATTATGCGGCAACCTCCTGAAAGTCAGATGAACACACGAGGCTGCCTTGTACTGAATCAAACCTTCAGGTTTCATCAAGGAGGTCAATGTTTGTCTACTCTCACTGGGAGCGGCTCTTAAGGATCAAAGGCGGTGGTCTCTCACATCACCTACTACCTGATCCTTTTAACTGGAGAGGTCAGAGATTGAACCTGGGACTTTCTGCATGCTTAGCAGATGCTGTATGACTGAGTCATGGCTCCTCCTATCCTGTGGCTTGCTATGAGTGCTTGTGCACTATGCAGAAAAGTGGTTTCCAGGATTGCCATGAGGCTGCGCTAAGCTGGCTGTACACACAGGCTTCCCTTTTTTGCTCATGCATCTGCCATAGTAATGGCTTGGCTTGGCCATCAGATATTCCCATAAAGATAGGGAAAGGACAGAATAAAAATGAATACCTGCAGTCTGTGCCGAGCCAGACAATCTGAGTGAGAGCTGCACTTCATTGAGGGGGCCTTAAATGATGCAGCTCAGCCTTAAAATGGCAAGGGGAAGTCTGATTTCAATGTTGCACGCAAAGTTGATTTAGGAAAATATTGCGTGGATGTCCTTTGTGTGTTCCTATCATTGTGCCCGGTGCTTGAGAACCTGCATGATCCTTTCACTGCAGCTGCTAGGTTTTGCAGGTAGCTTGCAATATGCCAAACCAGATGGCAGAAAATACAAACCATATTTTAAAAGCGGCTGACCTTGACAGAACCCATCATTAACAAAATTATAAAAATGCTCTGTGAAACGTCCGTCTACGGTAGTGGCCTGAGTGCTGGATTAGGCTCTTGAAGATCCGGGTTCAGACTCTCACTCTGCCTTGAGGCCTGCTCGGTGACTTTGGGCCATGCACTGTCAGCCTAATAATCGACATGAGGTTGTTTGTGAGGATAAAATAGGTGAGCGTGTGTAGAATTTTCTTTACTGAAGTCAGATACAGAATGCTGATACCTGCATGTCCTTTCTGGGTAGCAGTCAAAAAAGGCAAATCGATTTACTAGTTTCGGATTGTAGGTATTCTTAATTAAACTGGCAAATAATAAATCAATGTGTTTTGTGTGTGACACATTATGTTCTAAATTCTCCTGTACCATTAAACTTTGACTACTAGTAACTGTTGATGTGTTCCATTGTTTGTATTTGCATGTGTAGAACAGTACCTGAGGGTTGGGCTTGGCTTTTGGAAATCTAGGTGCCAGTTCCTCTTCAGCCTTGAATGTGCCTTTTCTTTGTCTGACTCATCTTAGAGTTTGTGAGGACAGTTAAGATATACAAAGAAGAGAAGACGGTTGATGGCGGCACGCTAGACAGATGCATCTCCCGGACCTCCCGGGGATGTGGTCTGTGCACGGCGGGAAGGGGAGCGCTGGCCTGTTATCCTCCCAGAGAGCCTGGCGGAAGGCTCCTAGCCAGGGGACTTATGAGGAGTCACCTCTTCGCCTATGCGTTGTGGGTGAATTGAGGCGCTACTCCGTCCCAATGGGTCCTTCCTGCACAGTTCCCGAATGGGACCTAGTGACACCGACTGGAGCAAGCGTAGGAGATCGAGCGGGCGAAACGACGCAAAGCGAGGTTGGAAGACCAGACATGAACATGAGTCAGACTGAGCGATTAAAGAGAAAAAGAAAGTTCCCTATCCCATGTTGAAAAACGGAGAGTGAAGCGGGCGGGGGAGGGACGCCTCCTAACCGCATGAACTTTTGAGCAAATTGAGGGGGGGGGGGCGGAAGAGAAAGCATGCATAACTGTTAGGAAATACTCACCAAGGCGAGTTTAAGCGTTTGGGCACATATTCAGAGACTTTCAAAATATTTGTCAAAGTAAACAATCGAGAAAGATGGTGGGGAAGAGGACGGAGAAAGAGAA
>NW_015169778.1:2119496-2131351 GCF_001447785.1 Gekko japonicus
CCAGATGGGAGGGTCAGGGAAAGAAGGAGAAAAAGGGGAGGACAGTAAGTCCAATGGCGAGCTGGACTTGGAATCCTCCGGGGAGGACTCTCTATCAGAGAAAGGGGCGGCAGCCCCTAAAAGTCCTTATAAGCTTTGGAAGAGACTAGGCAAGGAGAAGTAAAGGCTGAAGGACTCTGAATTGTGCCTTTAAAAAATGTTGAAGTGAGATGCTTCGGGGTGTTTCTGTATGACAGTTAAACTTAAGATTTAAAAAAGAAAATGTTAAACTTGACTCAGTTGATCGGGATCAAGACTAAATGTATGGTTAAGCTGGTGGGATGATCTTCTCTCTTGGGTTTTTAGTTAGTAGTGGGTATCTTTCTTTATCCTATAAATGTAGTTTCCCCTCCCCTTTTTCTGTTGTGGTTTGTAGTGTTATTAAAATGCAATTAAAAAAAAGAATTACAAAGAACATTTGATCCATGGTTTGGACTGAATTTTTGCTGCCAGGAGTTGTTTGGTTTTCATTTGTTTTTGGTTATGCACTTCCATTTTCTATCTTCTAGGAAATCCCAGTGAATGTCAAGTTTTATTTGGAAGGTATGGAAAAATCTGGCTCTGAAGGCCTTGATGAGCTGCTATTTGCACAAAAGGACACTTTCTTCAAAGACGTGGACTATGTTTGTATCTCTGATAACTATTGGGTGGGGATTAAGAATGCTCCAGTTATGCTTGTTGATAGTGATGAATGTTTAGTTTAGGATTGTATAGAAATTTTGCTTTCTGCTTTCTATAATCCATGCCTCCTCCTGTGATTACATTCTGATGACATGCT
The DNA here is from genome assembly GCF_001447785.1 of Gekko japonicus. Lineage (NCBI taxonomy): Eukaryota > Metazoa > Chordata > Lepidosauria > Squamata > Gekkonidae > Gekko > Gekko japonicus. Next base: position 2,120,314 of record NW_015169778.1, read on the forward strand.
GTGTTTCCTGTTGCCGGCCAAATGGTCCAGGGCAGATCAACTGGACGTAGAAACTTTATAACCATGCCATATAACCACACATTCTTTCACACCTCTATGTGGAAGAGGCAGACCTGATGGCTCCTGCCTCTGCCCCGCATGCCAGAAGTCACATAGGCGATTAAGTAGCTGGAGTTTGGGGTCACATGACTGCAGGAGGGGCCTCCAAACTCTGAGCCATTCCTGTGTTGCAACTATGGCAACCAACTATAGGGCACACCCTCTGTCCACTTGTAATTGGCTGATGGCAACAGCTGATTGTGACTGGAATTGGGCTATATCTGTTCAATCCCTATGGGAGAGAGCTCTTCTTGTTCTTCTTGCTCTCTGTTCCTGCTCGTGAGCTCTCTGCTTGTTTTATGACACCTGAAATGCTATCTCTGGGAGAGACAAAGAACTGCTTTGTGACTTAAAGCACATGGAGTGCAATGATGGGATTTCCCTTCAAAATCATTTGGTGTCTAACTGGACTGTTTGGATATTCCTGAACTTGGTAAATATGTATCTTTTACTGTGTAGTTAAGGCAAATCGCCTTAGGCTTATTGTTTTTCAATCTTTTATAGTCTAATTGCAATGTTCTGTACTGAATAAAACTTATTGTTTCTAAATGGTCTCTGATGTTGTACCTGAGTTCCAAGCCTAAATCTTGTAGCCTAACACTAACCACATACGCTACCATTGGGGGTTAAATATTGTGCATCTCTGAGGAGTTGTTAGTGTGTTCTGTCCCAGATGCTAACTAAGGGTTTGGGAACCTTTTTCCCTTAGGAAAAGCAGGGACTACTGAAAAAGGGGTTCTGGTGGCAAATTGTTCTGAAATCCAGAGAGGGTATAGACCATCTCGTGGGTTGTTGTTTAATGTACTGTAAAAGTACAGGATTACCTCTCATCCCTGGACTGGCTTGAGGGGCTTAATCCTATACAAGGATGAAATGGGTATCTATATTAAACAAGTGCTCCATGGATTTATTGCTATTAATTATTGAAAGGTCACATCAGGAGACTGAAAATTTGAAAATGAAAATAACATTTATGGAACAGACATTGAAGGAGACTCCTGCTGTATATGATACATGTCTACAAGAATTGGAAACTACTGTAAAACAATTTAGACCAGATTGATGGGAATTAATTTTAAGAAATTCCACAGGGATACCAGGAGTTATGCACAGTCTAAAGTTTATAAATGGTGCTATTTTGCCCAATGGCTAAAAAGGCAGATTCCTCTCAGTCGATTTCTGAGTTGGAGGCAATGGAGGGTGAGGATTTGTCTAGTACACCTGGTGAGGAAAGTACTTATGGTAGACCCTATTTGGAAAGGAACACTAAAAGAAGAGCTAGGGAGACTTTTTCCGAGTATTGCCCATATTGCAGGGGCAAAAGAGGAGTCTAGTTGTAAACTTATCCTCATGTGATTTAAACAATTTAGCTGAGAATGAAATCATAGTCATTAGAAAGCAGACAAAGGAGGTGCAATAGTGTTATTAAATACCACTGATTATTGTCAGTAGGTTAAATGTCAATTGAGCGACAGATCTTCTTATATTACTATTGCCATGGATCTGACAACACATATCTCTAGATAGATTAGGATGATATTAGAGGGTGCCTTTGCAATGGATGTCTACTTTACATAGATGAGTCTACTTTAAAATTCTTATATGATAAATATCCACAAATTCTGTCTTTTATATATTACCAAAAATTCACAAACCAGGATTTTCCCCACCCAGTAGACCCATTGTGTTGGGCTCATGTTTGATCTTAGAGCCTTTAACTCGGTATATTGATTTCTTAAACCATTTGTTAGTAAGTCCTTATTTATAAAGGATACTACACATTTTATTTTAAAAATAGAAAATCTGTGTGTCCATAAAGGTTCGGAATTAATTACGTTGGACATGACCTCTATACCAAGATTCCACACGAGAAGGCTAGGTCTGCAATTGAGACCACTTTAAACTCCAGATCTGTATTGCAATCTCCTACTTTTTTCCTTATGGAATTGGTTGATATCATCTTAGAAAATTATTTTAGATTTAATGATTAATTTTTCTATCAGACCAAAGGAATTGCAGTGGGCAGTATGTTTGCCCCAAGCATAGCCAATTTGTTCATGATCTCGTTGGAAGAATTGGTTATCTGCCACGAAGAAAATAATCCTTCTTATAAGGTGATCATATTTTATGAAAGGTTTATAGATATTTTCATCATTTTTGCAAACAACAAAAAGGTGGAAGATTAATACCATCCATAACACTATAAATCTTTCATGTCAATGTGACAAGATGGCTATTACATTTCTCGACACAACTATTTATAGAAATAATGGGAATAAATCAGCAGTTCATACTTTCGCAAAACCCACAGACAGGAATTCCTTTCTACATTTTTGTTCTTTCCATCTAGCTCATTTATGCTACAATCTGCCTTATGGGCAGTTTTTGAGGCTAAAGCAGAATACAGGACTTTAATAATGAATGCAGGAAATTAGAAAATCGCTTTCTATATTGGGGTTATCATTTAAGGTTGGTGCAAGGCGCCAAGACCCGGGCCCAATCAGTTAATAGAAAACTTTTATTTAAGTAGAAACAGCAGCAATACCAAGATTCTATCACTTGTGGTTTTCAGTACAAGGCTCTGGCCTTTTGTTTATTATACATAGATATTGGTACATTGTGGCAGACTTACCAGGGTGCGGCAATGCACCATGTATAGGTTTTAGGAGGACTAAGGGTATTAGGGAACTGGTAGTAAGGTCTGATATTAGATGCAGAGTGCCTGACAGGTGAAGTGCTGATGGCCATTATAGGTAAAGTATCTGTTCAATATAGTAATGGAATTGAAGGAATTTGTCAACCACTGAGAAACTTTACCTTTAAGTTGTCTCAATTTATGAATTATAACACCAAAAAGTATATACTATTATGTGCCCTTGCCAATTGTTGTATGTGGCCAGTATGATGTGATCAATTAAATTAAGCATTATGGAGCACAAGTCAAGAATATGGAATAAGGGCCCTTTCCATTCTGGACGGTATCTGTCGTTGGCCTGGTTCTGAGTAAAGCGGTACAGGGACAGGGCTTTCACACAGCAAGTTTCCTTCCATTAAGGATGAAAAGTACTGGGTTTGATACATCAGGACACGGACCACGATATCCGATAAGACGCGTTTATTGATACTTAACACATGGAACAAAAACTAACGGCCGGGTGGCCAACTTTATACAATTGTGGAGGGACACCCCTAGGTCCTATTGGCGGGTTTGAATTTCCTGCCAATGTCCCTATTGGCTTCTTACTCGTAGTTCAGGAGCTTAGTCCCTATTGTCTTCTGGGCTGAAGCTCAAGCTGCCTCTGGCTGGCGTCAGGCAGCATCTGAAGACATAACACCCCTCCCCCCATAGTTCCATCCCTACCTATGTGATGTAGTCCCTCAGATATGCGGGGGGCCTGTGCTCCCTGAGAGATCACTGGGGGGCTGGTACGGGGTCTGTGGTGGTTCTTTCGGGCTGAGGAGTCAGGGGTGGCTGTTGTAGTTGCTGCAGTGGCAGAACCTCGGGTTCGGCGGCAGCTTGGCTCGGTTCTCCGTGGGAAGGGATCTCCATCTATCCCCCATTCGGGGTTGCAGGTTGCTCTTCGGTTGCTGGGGTGGGGGTCTCAGGGTCTCAGGATATCTGTGGTGGCGTCCCGGCTGCGGGGGTTAATCGCCACTGTAGATGGTCCACATGCTTCCTTGGTAGTCTGTCCCCTTCTACGGCAACCTCATACAATACGGGGCCAGTGGGTTTAATGATTCGGCTGGCCACCCATGGAGGGCCTACTCCGAAGTTTCTAAAATAAACGGGCTCCCCCTGGAAGAACCCTCTTGGCGCTTCTCTGTCTTCTACTGGTTTCCGGAAGTCAGGTGCGCGGTCTGGGTGAAGCCGGTCCAGTAGGGTCGCGGGGTGGCGGCCCATCAAATGCTCTGCCAGGCTGTGGCCAGAGACTGGGTTTAGGGTTGTCCTCTGCATTAAGAGGAATCGGGCAATCCGAAACTCCCAGTCCCCGTCAGTTATTCTGCGGAGGGCGTCCTTGGCTGTCCAGACCATCCTTACCGCCTGGCCATTGGTCACAGGGTGGAAAGGAGCCGATCTTATGTGTCAGATCAGATTCCACTGTAGAAAGTGCTGGAAGTCGACCGAGGTAAATGCGGCCCCGTTATCAGACACAATCGTATCCGGCAACCCATGTGTGGAAACGATCCGGTGGAGGGACTTTATAACGGCTTTAGAGGATGTGGTAGACACGGGGCTGATTTCCAACCACTTGGAGTATGAATTGGCTGTTATTAAGAACAGCAGCCCCTGGAATGGGCCGGCAAAATCCAGGACCACATTTTGTGGGTGGACTCCCACTGCTGCGCCGGGGCACTTGGAGGGCTGGGGCGGACTTCTTGGCATATTTTACACCCCCGGACCCATGTCTCAATCTCCGCACCAATCCCAGGCCACCACACATAGCTCCATGCAAGGGCCTTCATGTGTACTATGCCTGGGTGTGCTTCATGTAGTGTGTGCAAAACCCGCTGCCTCATGGTTCCCGGTACCACCAACCTGTCTCCCCATAGCAAACAGCCCTTGAGTACCAAGAGTTCGTCTTTCCTAGACATGAAAGCGGCAAACTCTGACCCCGGGGATGTGGATGGCCACCCCCTTACAACCCACCCCAAGACCCAGGAGAGGATGGGGTCTCTGGATGTGCGGGCGGCCACGTCCAAAGCATGTAGGGGAGGATCTGGGAGACCTTCCAGCATGAAGACTCCCAGTGTGGGAGCCGGATCCCTTTCCACCGAAGGCAGCGGTAGCTGGCTTAGGGCATCGGCATGCCCTATCGCCTTGCCGGGCTGGTGAATCAACCTGTATTGATACCCTGCCAGGAACAGGGACCAGCGAAGGATGCGGGGGGAACATGACCTGCGGAGTCTGCTTATCCGCTGCAAGTAACCCCAGAAGCGGCTTATGATCTGTGACTATTGTGAAGGGGTGGCCATAGACGAAGTTGTGAAACTTCTTAACCCCGGCCACGATAGCAAGCCCCTCCCGGTCTATTTGCACATAGTTGCGCTCGGCGGAGGACAGTGTTCTAGAATAATAGGCCAGGGGACCTCCCTGCCATCTAGCAGGATGTGACCCAAAACAGCCCTGACACCATAGGGAGAAACGTCGCACACAAGTACAACCGGCAGGGACTCATCGAAATGAGCGAGAACAGCGTTAGAAATTAATAAAGTTTTCACACCCCAGAATGCCGCCTCCTCCTGCTGATCCCAAGCCCAAGAGGTCGCTTTGTCCAAGAGTCTGTGAAGGGGTTCCGCCACGGCAGCCTTCTGTGGCAGGAAGGCATGATAAAAGTTTATTAAGCCCAGGAAGGCCTGAAGCTCCGCCTTGCACTGCGGTGCCGGGGCCTCTACAATCGCCTTCACCTTGTCCTTTGTGTGGTGGAGGCCCATCGCGTCCACCCGGTACCCCAGAAAGTCAACCTCTGGAACCCCGATGAGGCACTTCTCCCGTTTGACCTTCAGGCCGGCCTTGTTGAAACGGCTCAACATGGAGCAGAGACGGGACGCAAAATCTTCTGGGGTCGCAGCGGCGATGAGGCCGTTATCGAAAAATGGTGTCACGCCAGGGATCCTTTTTAACAAAGTGTCCATTAGTTGTTGGAAGATCCTGGGGGCCCCACTGACCCCGAACTGCAGTCTCTTAACCCTAAATGCCCCCCCTGGTGTGTAACAATCGTTTGGGCCGTCGCAATGGCCTCATTGACCGCCAACTGCTGGTACACCTGAGTGAGATCCAGCTTGCTAAAAATGTTGGCCCCTGCCAGAGACGCCAGCATGTGGCTCACAACCGGGACCAGGTATGAGTGCACTTGTAGGGTTTGATTGATGGTGCATTTATAATCCGCACAAATGCGGATGTCCCCGTTTGGTTTGACAGGGGTCACTATTGGCGTTTCCCATGGGGAATGGGAGACCAGCTCTAGAATGCCCTGGGCAACTAGCCGGTCCAGTTCGGCTTCTATCTTAGGCTGCAAGGAGAGGGGTGCCATGCGGAAGCGCCGGCGGATGGGGGCTACCTGCGAGTCTAACCGCAAAGACACCGGGGGACCCTTGTAACATCCCAGAGCCCCGTCAAAAACTGCGGGAAATTCCCGGCAGACCTCCCCAAAATCCTGAGGCAAGCATTTATTAACCCCCTTGACAGTGATACCCAGAGCCTTGAACCTGGCTCAGTCCAACAGGCTTACAAGGTTGCCCTCTACCACCACCAAGTCCAGATCCCCTACAAAGTCTCTATATTGCACCCGGAATGTCTCAACCCCCCTGATTGGAACGGGATTTTGCTGGAAATCCACCAAACTTAAAGGCGAGGGTCATAGAGGGGGTCCCCCCACTGGGCAAAATTTGAGCAGCATGTCCACAGATATGATGGACACTGCTGACCCCGAGTTCACCTCCATGGAGCAGGGGGACCCCTCGATCCGGACTTGTACTTGGATCTTCATAGTGGCAGACTGGTTAGGGAGGCGTAGTACCTGCAGCGGCTGATCCGTCAGGTGGTAGAGTTCGGAAGTCTCAGTGGCAGACTTGTGTGTGGCGGCAGCCTGGTGGCAGGACTGCATGGATGCCAACGTGTTCCAGGGGCCCTTAGACCGGCAGACTTGTGCAAGATGTCCTTGCTTACTACAAGTGTGGCAGGTCACGTCCCGGAAATGACACATCTTCCTCTCATGTGCCTCTCCACAGCTGGCACATTGGGAACAGCTGGGGGCCTTACCGGCATGACTGCTGGACGGCGGCCCCTGTTGCTGTCTGCGTCCCGGGTGCTGGACAAGGCAGACATCTTCTTCATCCGAGTTCTCTGGGCTGTATCCCGACCCAACCTGATATGCCACGGCTGTTGTGCGCTCTTTCTGTGATGCCTCGTGTGCTAGGGCAAGTTGCAATGCCTCTTCCAGGGTGATCTTACGGTTGCTGATCATCTTCCTCCTCAGTTTTGCGTCCGTGAGTCCCCACATGAATTGCGTCAAGAGTTGTCTTCCACCTTGGGGAAGGAACAGTCCACAGCGAGTGCGCGCAGGGCAGCCATAAAAGCTGCGGCAGATTCCAGTTGGGTCTACACTCGTCCCTGGAACTCCATCCGTCTAGCCAGGAAGGTCGGCTTCGGACTGAAGTAATGAATTCCTGAAACTGAAAGGTTTTCTGAAAAGGCCCAAGCTCTTAGAGGCTCCATTAGTTTCACATTTCATGGAGAAAGGACATGACACAGAAGACCTAAGGTTTTTTGTACTATTTAAATACATTGCACACATGTACAACTTAAATAATGAATATAAAATATTGATATGTCAGGAAGCATTGTGGTTTGTAAAATTACGATCTTTTATATCATAACGTTTAAACCAGAACCTTGAAACTGACCCAGCTGAGCTCTGAGAAGGAGCAAGAGACAGAACTGCTAGAGGGGTGTTTTTTATTTGCTTTCAGCTGAGGTGATTTAGCTGAGAGGGTACTGTGTTTGGGAGTGTGTGGCTGAGTTTTGAGTTGTTGCAGAGTCCTGGCTGCTTGAGATAGGGTGAGAAAGGGTCATTGTTTGACTGTAATTGAGTGCCTTGGTGAATTTGAATAGCTGCTGGCCACGTCCTCTGTGGGGGAAGGCTTCTATTTAAGGCAGCACCTCTGTGGCTCTTAGCCTAGGGACCTCATTTGCCACACTGATGCCCACTCGCCCAGCCTCTGGAATGGCTCACAGTCCTCCCTGGTGCTCACCACCCTGAACAACTTAGTGTCATCCACAAACTTAGCCACTTCACTGCTTACTCCCTACTCCAAATCATTAATGAACTAGATAAAAAGCACCGGACCTATTACCGAACCCTGCGGTACCCCACTGCTTACCACCTTCCCCTGTGAATATTGCCCATTTATACTCTCTCTTTCCTGTTAATTACCCAGTTTTTAATCCACAAGAGGATTTGTCCTCTTCTCCCATGACTGCTGAGTTTACTTCAGAGCCTTTGATGAGAAACTATATCAAAAGCCTTCTGGAAGTCTAGATAAGCAATATCTTCTAGGTCACCTTTGTCCACATGTTTGTTCACCCCCACAAAAACTCAAACAGGTTAGTGAGACAAGATCTTCCCTTACAGAATCCATGCTGATTCTTCCTCAACAGCTTTTGTTCATCAATGTTTCTACTAATTCTACCTTTAAGAATGGATTCGACTAACTTACCTGGTATCGATATTAGACTGACCAGCCTTTAATTTCACAGATCTCCTCTGGACCCTTTTTAAAAGATGGGGCTTGCATTAGCTACCTTCCTGTCTTCAGGAATGGAAGCAGATTTTAGTGATAAATTGGATATTTTTGTCAGGAGATTCACAAGTTCACATTTGAGTTCTTTCAGAACTCTTGGATGTATGCCATCTGGGCCTGGTGATTTGCCAGTTTTTAATTTGCCCATCAGTCACAGGACCTACTCTCTTAACACCTCAACCTCACTCAGGTCTTTCAACATCCCTCCTGAAACCAGACGTTCTGGAGTGGGCAAGCACCTCTCATCTACCGCAGTGAAGACAGAGCCAAACAATGCATTCAGCTTCTATGCCATCTCCCTGCCATCCTTTAGTAATCCTTTCACCCCTTTGTCATCCAATGGCCCCACTGTCTCCCTGGCTGATTTTTTGCTTCTAATATATTTGAAGAAAGTTTCATTGTTGGCGTTTATGTTTTTTGCAGTATGTTCCTCATAGTCCATAAAAAAGGCCTGCGTGATTAACGAACAAAGTAAGGGAAGCGGTAAGAAGGATTCCTTTAAACAGTGGAAGGCTAGTCCAAGTGAGGTAAATAAAAGGAACACGGGCTTTGGTAAATAAAATGCAAATTAGCCTTCCACTGTTTAAAGGAATCCTTCTTACCGCTTCCCTTACTTTGTTCGTTAATCACGCAGGCCTTTTTTATACCTATTCGTACCTTTCCTTCTTTTTTGAGAGCATTTTGTCTGAGCTTATCCAAGCTTCCAGAAGAGATTTGACTTCCCTTCCCTTCCAGTTTCTTCTTCACAAGCCCTCTTTTTTGAGAGAAGTTACCCCTTCTAAAGTTGAATGAGGCTGTGTTGGTCTTCTTCGGCAACTCGCTCTTTACATAAATGCTAAACTTAATCGATTTATGGTCACCGTTCCAAACTGATGCTGTCACGGTTACGTCTCTCACCAGATCTTGAGCATTACTTAGGACCAAGTTCAGGATTTCCTCCCCCCGGTAAGTTCTGTGACCATCGGCTCCATGGCACAGTCATTGAGAGTATCTAGAATCCCAATCTCTTTCTTCTGACCTGAACATGTATTGACCCAATCAATGTGTGTGTAGTTCAAATCACCTATCATGACACAGTTATTTCGTCTACTTGCTTTTCTTAATTCTTTTGCTGTTTTTAATCATCTTTTAACCTTTGGTCTGGTGATCTGTAAGCAAATTTATTTCTCCTAGATTCTCAATTTGATTGGACTATATACCCTCCCTGACATACAGAGCCACTCCACCTCTGACCCTTCCATCCCTATCCTTCTGATATAATTTATATCCAGGAATCACTGTATCCCACTGATTATGCTTATCCCACCAAATTTCTGAAATGTTCAGTGTTCTCTGACACTAAGCATTCCAGCTTCCCCATTTTACCTCAGAAATTCCAGCATTTCCATATAAGCATCTATAATTCCCCAGAGACGTTAGGCTTGCAACCTTCCTCCTGTGGCCTCTAGACCTTATCAGGCAGTCAATATTATTTGTCACCCTCTCAGTGGCCAGTCCTAATCCATTTCCCTCTAAAACAGTAACAGCTACCCTTCATCTCTTAGAGGTGAGCCATCCTGAACCAGAGACTTTTCTCCTCTCAACTTTCCCCTAGGATTTAGTTTAAAAACTGCTCTGCCTGGTTCCTTCTCAGGACAAGTGGAAGCTGTCTCTGGAGTACGACGGAAGACAGGAGGGCCTGGCATGATGTGGTCCATGGGGGCCGCAAAGAGTCGGACTCTACTGTGTGACTGAACAACAACAACAGGGTTTTTGAGGCAGGAGACAGTCAGACTTGGCTTGCCATTGTCTGCATCACAACCCTGGCATTCCTTGGTGGTGATTAGATCTGATGACATTAGGCTAGCCTGGTTAGGGGGCTGCTCCTACTCCCCTTTATGCCATGCCACTCTCTGCCTTAACACACACACCCTCATGATTTCCCCATAAGGCTCCCAGAATGGTTTCCCCCCCACACATCCAAAGGGGTAAGCTCTGACTCATGGAATCTCATGCTGGGATTAGTGTAGTCAGTCTTCATGGTGCCACTGAATCTCTGTTTTGTTCAGCTCTAAAATAAAACACAACTTAAAAACTGATGACTTGTAGTTCACTATGAGCTGTCATGCGTTGCAGCTTGTTAGAGAATGAACTTAATATTTTGCTTTATGGATTATATTTATTGCTACACACAATGGACTGTGCACACACACACACAGGCTCAGAGAACTGTACATTTCAAGTCACCTGTTGTGATGCAACACATAGAAGGTGCCTACACAAGCCTTACATGTGAATGAGGTTTCAGTTACACAGTTGACAGCCTGGTGAAGGAGCACACACCTCCATTATTGTGAGCAGTAAGAAACAACAGCTTTGAGAAGAGACAGCCCCCATTGCAGATCTAGTTGGGATCACGTACAACACATTCATGCTTTGTTCTACATTGGTATTTCCTGCCAAATGGACATTTGGTTTACAATAGGATGGCCAGCCTTGATCAGCACTTCAATGAAACATCTTGACGCCAAGGTTTCACACATGCCCCGATGTCTTCCTTGAGTAAGGTTTTAGATTTCAATATTGATCACTCCTTATAGGCAACCTCCCACTCCTATAGGCAACCAATAGGATTGTTTTTGGGACGGACTAACAGGGA
>NW_015169778.1:2131441-2168586 GCF_001447785.1 Gekko japonicus
CCTCAACTTTGATCTCTTGATCTGCAGTCAAGAGACCCCCACACAGTCCTGCTATGTTCTGGTAGTGTGGATCCCTTTAGTTTTCCATTTCTTCCCCTTCATTCTTCATTGGAACAACCAACGCTGCGAAGACAGATAAGTATCACCCATCATCACCCCCACCTGCTAATGCAAACATGCTTATTTTAATACTGTATTTCTAAGGAACTTGATTGAATGTGTGAGTGCATCAGTATTGTTTGTATGTGATGTTCCCTTGGTGGGAACAGAACCTTGGTATAGTTGGCAAGCACCCAGTCATAAATTGCCAATTGCTGTAAATAAAGCAATTTGGCTAACAAGCTCATCTCTTCAGGTATGTTGCAGACAGTTGAAACAGACTGATCCAACCACTTTTCTGCAATCCCCATATAGCTGGTAGTCACATCAGAGCTGAAACTGCTGTAGCACGCCTCATGGCCAGTGTTCCCTCTAAGCTGAGTCAGTGTGAGCTAGCTCACAGTTTTTTAGCCTCCAGCTCACATATTTTTGTCCTAGCTCAGGAAGGATGGCTCCAGAGCAGCCCAATTTATGCAGCAACCAAATTGCTCACTCACAACTTTTAATGCCAGTAGCTCACAAAGTAGAAATTTTGCTCACAAGACTCCACAGCTTAGAGCGAGCATTGCTCATGGCATGCCTCTTTGACATCTGCCTTCTTGGTCCAGTGGTTAGGATGCTAGTCTTGGGTGTGGGGGCAGTGCCTAGCCTGTCTTTTTCCCTTCTTTATTTCTTTTTCAGGGGAAGAGGGTGTGTGGCTCGAAGCAAGGATGGTGGTTTGTGGGAAGCACTTTTGCTGAAGCTGGACCCTTGCCAGGCCGGGGGGCACGTTCTGTCTGTGATGTGAATGCCATTTCCTTGTGGGCTATGGAGGGGACACTTAGGCCTCATGCTTTTGATTGGTGGGTGTTGCTAGGGTTGCTATGGACTCCGATGTACTTGCTTTGTGGTCTGCGTTATGTACGGATTGCATATTGTTCCCCCCATGGAATATTCATAGGGAGCCAACTGGTGGTGCCACTGTTGTGGCCATCAGGATTCTTCCATGGGTCTTTTTTGAGAGTCAGTTTGGTGTAGTAATTAAGTGTGCGGACTCTAATCTGGGAGAACCGGGTTTGATTCCCCACTCCTCCACTTGCACCTGCTGATGTGACCTTGGGTCAGTCACAAGCTCTGGCACAGCTGTTCCTGAAAGAGCAGTTTGTGTCAGAGTTCTCTCAGCCCCACCCACCTCACAGGGTGTCTGTTGTGGGGAGGGGAAGGGAAAGGAATTTGTAAGCTGCTCTTAGACTCGAAATGAAGGGTGGGGTATAAATCCAATCTTTTCTTCTCTTCTTCTTTCCCTTATTAATTCAAGTATATGCCTGAAAGTTTGTAATACTAATCAGGTGGTCAACACTAAATGTTCACTATTTTAAATCTGCCCTGTGCGATAACTAAAACAGTCCACAAGGTGGTCTCTTTTACCTGCAATGAAAATTCACTGCTTTTCCATCGCCTGCTTGAACCAAGAGGCAGGTTGGCAAATATTAACCTTGTATAATTGTAATAAAAATAACATCCAGATACCTTGGAGGAACAGAAAATGAATATATGTAAGTGTTCAGTGTTTTAAAATGAGAAACCAAAACTGTCTGCTACAAATCAAGCTATTTACAACAGATTGATTAAACTACCCCAAGATATTGGTATTATAGTGTGCATTTTTTCTCTTTATCTAAATTATGTATTTTTTATTTCTTTGTAAGCCACTTTTAAGTTTCTAATGTGAAGAAAAGCAGTGCAGAAATGTGTAAATAAAGTCTGGGAGTTCCTAGGGGAGAGAGCATCGAGGGCACATTGATGTTAGTGGGTTACATTGATAAATGGGAGGTTATAGTTGGGGTTCCTAACTCTGCATAGGGTCAGGCAGCATGGATGGCCCGTATAGGAATGGTGCTAGTTTATCCCAGTCTACTCTGGATATAACCAAGAATTAAAATATTCTAATTAAACATATCTTTGTTCCCTCTCCCATGACAAGCAGACATACTAAGGGGATATTTTATTTATTTGTGCATTTAATATAGTGACTTCTTAACTAAGGCCCCGGTCACTGTAGAGGTTTTGGGCCGGGAGAGGGACGGATCGGGGCCGCAGCAAATGGGCGCGATCCCACCGCAACATCTGGGAAGCGTTGCGCGCCTGTTCCCGATCCGGCCCTTCCGCCCAAAACCCCGCAGCAAAAACGAACCACCTACCATGGTGGTTCATCCGGGAAGGCCGCATCAAAGCACATGCGCAGTTTGGCAGGCTCCCCCTCCAAACAAGATGTGACAGACCAGTGAAGAGGAATGAGTGTGTTCCGTGGTTCTGACGACCACTGGTTAAGGAACTGAGATCTCCCAACATCTTTAATTTCATGTAAAAACTCTTAAGTGGCCGCCTGTTTTCCTTTAAAACAAATCCCCACCCCGACTCCAGTTGCTGTTAGCCCCAGTTAGAGGGAAAGAAAATAGAGATGGGGGCTTAGTTTTAACCAAAACCAGGAGCAATGCTCCCTCTAAGGTATGGAGTCTTGTGAGCAAAAATTCTACTTTGTGATCTACTGGCATTAAAGTTGTGAGCGAGCGATTTGGCTACTGCATAAATTAGTTTGCTCAGGAGCCGTCCTTCCTGAGATAAGACAAAAATGTGTGAGCCGGAGGCTAAACACTATGAGTTAGCTATGAGTTAGCTCACACTAACTCAGCTTAGAGGGAACACTGGTCAGGAGAGCTAATCCCCACTCTGTCCCAGGTCTTACTTTGCTTGCTTGAAGCATTTTTCTGTCGGACACAGCACAGCCTGATGTGAAACTCAGCTTGATTGGAAGAGAACAGCTGAAGGAAACTGAGTGCCGAAACATGAAGTATGTGTGTGCTCCCATTGCAATTCATACTTCCTTATGCCTGTGAAACAAAAAAATTAATCGGCTATAGAACAAATATGGTCTCATCTGCATTAAATTGGGGGGGGGGTTTGCTTGGGTGAGAGGAATACCCACTGTCAATTTCACCATTCTTGGAAGTTATACCTGGAAATATGTTTCTCGTTGAAACCAATAGAAACAATCAGCAAATTAATTGCCTGACAGAACTTGTTTTACTTCTGATATTAAAACTAACCCAATTTGAGTTTTCAAAATGAAATATGACTCCACCCTGAATATTGTGTTGTTGTTGTTTTTTAAAAAATACAGTTTCCATGTGTGGATCAAAGGTTAGAGGTACAAAGATTGTTTGTAGCTGTTCCCCACATTTATTTATTTATTTCCTTGTCAGAGCAATCCTAAAGAGAGTTGCACCCTTATACGTTCATTGACGTCAGTAGGCTTAGAAGGGTGTAAGTATGCACAGGATTCCACCGTGTATCTGCCAGAGCCCTAAGACTTGTCCTTTTCATGGGCATTCGATGATAGGAACAACTCTGCCTCCGGTTGATTGTTTGTTAATTCCGATTTCAAAGGGTGATTCTGCATTGGCCTATTTCCTCCGTTGTCACGTTGAAACAGAGATTCCCCTCTGCATTGCATGCTGCTTTCATTTTCTTTGATCATCAGATTTTATGGTACCCTCCACACTGCATGCCACTTTCACTTCCTTTGATCATTGGGTTTTATGGTACCTTCTGCATAGATTTATGGCCCTTCAGGGGTGACTTTGCAGTCAGTATGACATAGCATTGAGATATTTGAATGCGGTTTTGAGCTGCACCTTTTCCTTGGTGGGCGATTCTGCATCTAGTATTTGCTCCACATTTTCTCAACACTGAGGGGAAAGTGCAGCTTAAAACCACATTCAAATACCTCCGGGCAACGATCTGTCACGATTCTGCAGGGCCTGCAAGACAGAGCTCTTCTGCCAAGCATTTGAGTAAGGTGCCATATTAATCTGTTTAACATAGGCCCTATAATTCATCCTGGCCACCTGCTCTAACATCCTCGCCCATATTGAGGAACGTGCCCTAGACCCAAATACCAGCTGTACAACTATTCCTTACTCTACTGTGGCCGATTAGAACAGTTTTTGTCATCACATATATATAGCACCTTCAGATTGTGTTTTTATGATATTACTGTTTTTATTGTTTTTATGTTGCCAATGGCAAGTTGCCCTGAGCCTGCTTCAGCAGGGAGGGCGAGGTATGAATCAAATAAAGAAATAAATAATAAAACCAGAGAGGAAAAAGCCAATGCAGAATTGCCCAGTGTTGAGAAAATGTGGAGGAAATGCTAGATGCAGAAGCACACAAAGACTGAGGGACCTTGCTACACCAGGTTGTAGCAACAGACAGCACAAACACAGACAGAATTACCTTAACACAGGTATCTTAGTTTTTGCCATCTGAGAGGTAGGGAAAATCAAAAGTTGAAAACAGAAAGTAGAATAAATAAATTTTGTAGTGAAGAAAAGAAATTGTTTAATACGGTCACATTAGGACTAGCAGCATATTTGGATATCGAGTTAAATTTTATAACATTGAAAAGATTGAACTATTCTGTAGCATGTTATCATGCACATTATAGCAAATTCATTGTAGACAAATATATAAATCAACATAGGCAACTTCTCCACAAAAATGCACCTTCCCCCATTTATTTACTTGCCATCTCAATGCCTCATTACTCAGTGCAACAAATCAGTTCATTAGAATGCAGCACAGCTTCTCCAAGAGCTCCCAGAAGTTTTAGTCTGCATTAGTGGCATTAATGAGAAAGACACATTTGGTTTTTAATGATAGTCTCATCAAAAAAAATTCACTGCCTGATTGATATACTCAAACATCTGCCTAATCTTATGATGTTCATCTTGGCTGCCAGAAATCAGAAAGAAATATTTATATGCTAAAATGTATTTTTAAAATTTCCTCTCGGTGGGGTTTGAAAGTTTCATGTGCTTCCTGCCTAAATGAGATCCATTTGTTCAGAGTGCAAATAAGAGAAGGATCCTGTTTTTAGTAGCTAGTTTCTTAGCATTATTGCTTTAAAATACAGTCAGTAATGAGATAGAATCAATCAAAAGTTGCATCCCCTCATCATGAGCTAGCACATCCCATACGATGAACTTACAGCAATAATTCCTTGCTTTTAAAATACCATTTTTAGAAAATTGTGCTTGCAAACTACTGAGCATCTCATGAGCTGAGCTGAGAGATAATAGTTTTAGGCCTCAATGGAAGTGGAACAAAATTACCCCAAACCTGAAAACAGAAAGCAACATATAAGGGTGTAACTCTCTTTAGGATTCAAGTGCCTACTCTTCTTTCCCCTTCCGTCAGGGGGGCAGAACCATGGGTGGTTACTCCCCTCAGCATGAGGCCCAGGGTAGCTGCCCCAGTTGACCTGTTGCACGTTGGTTAAGACTGCCCCTGACAACACATGACAACATCATAACTCAAATAACTCCCACACTCCACACAAATTTCAATCAGTGCTAATCCCTGGACTGTCCTCCTCCCCCAGTCAGAACCACACATAATTGTGTGTGTGTGTGGGGGGGAGACCCATGCAGTTTGTTAGGAAAATTTGTGCTTTTTGCATAGGTGTCTGGTCTGTCAGATCAACAGGGGGTACATGAGGCAGTGAAAGGGAGTGAGGTACTGCTAGAAGCATTCAATGATGCTCTGGTGCTGTGCTTGTATGTTGCCCAAATAAAAAAACCTGGTCTAATCTGGAAGAGTTGTGTCTGTGTGTAAAGAACTGTGTGAAGAACTATATGCGCCCCCTCGCCCAGCTAGTGTGGAGTTTCGGGCAAGCTTTATCTGTTAATGGGCAGTTGCCCAGATACTGCCCCACAAATTCTGCCCAGGGGTCTAGAGGCCGTAGTGGGATGGTTGGAGAAGAGTTGACTGAGACCAAATCCAACTAAGATGGAGGTTCTGTGGCGGAGGTGGGTGTGTGTGTCATGGCTGGGGCACAAACTTCCCACCCTTGACAGTGTTCTATTGATACCAGCACAAACTGTCAGGAGTTTGAGCATGGTCTTAGATATCTCCTTATCTATGGAGGCCCAGATCACGAACATTGCCAAGCTGGCATTTTCCATCCGCACCAAGTGCAGCAGCTGTCTCCTTTCCTGTCTCGCCCAAACCTAGGCACAGTAATCCATGCAAGGGTCACCTCCGAATAGAACCACTGTACCTTGCTTTATGCTTGCCTGCCCTTGAGACCGATCCAGAAACTCCAACTGATCCAGAATGCTGTGGCGTGAGTCCTGATGGAAATAACGTGGACAGCACATATTCAACCTGTACTGCATCAACTGCACTGGCTTCCAGTGGAGTACTGGGACAGGTTCAAGATTTTGGTCCTGACCTTTAAGGCCTTGAGCGGTCTGGGACCAAAACGTACTTTCAGGACTGCCTCCTCTGGTATCTCCCTCGAAGAGTGTTATACTCTGCTGAGAATAACTTATTGGTGATCCCCGACTCAAAAGACATCCAGCTGTCCTCAACCAGGGCCAGGACTTTTTCAGCCCTGGTCCCCACCTGGTGGAACTCTCTGCCAAATAACATCCATGCCCTGTGGGACCTGATGCAGTTCTGCAGGGCTTGCAAGGCAGAGATGTTCCGCCAGTCCTTTAGTTAAGGACAGCAATGGGTACCATCTTGGCTGGCACTCCTTCCTCTTCCTCCCGCCCCCCCTTCAACCCACCCTACCTTGCCTGTGAGGCAGAGATACAGCTTGGAATTGATGTATCAATGCCATCTGTGTATTGTTTTTAATTAATGTATTAATATCATTTGTGAATTGTTTTTAATTAGTTTATTTAAACTATTCTAATTGTTTTAATACGACATGTATTTCATTGTTGTTGTTCATTGCTCGGAGCCCTGAGTGCTTAAGGACTGAGTGATTTATAAATATAAATTATAAAATAAATAAGTCACAGCCAGCTTATGACAACCCCAGCAGGGAGCTTTCAGTGCAAATGAGACAGAGGTGGTTTGCCAGTGCCCTTCTCTGCAGAGTCTTTCTTGGAAGTCTCCCATCCAAGTACAGACTCTGCTTAGCTTCTGAGATCTAACAAGATTGGGCTATACTACGCTGCCTTCCCTTGGAAGATTTATAGCCAGCATCACACAATCTACTTGACCTATGAGGTGTTTCAAGGGTCCCTGCTGTTTCCTCCCTCAGCCAGAGTTCAGTGGCGACATGCAGGTTGAATCAGGATGACACATCCAGCAGCTTTTAGGAGTCCTGACACTGGAAGAGACTCTGCTCTGTCAGCTTTCTGTACTGCAATATAGTGTGTGTCACTATGGGGGCGACACCAAAGAGAATCTGTACAACTGGAAGTTAAAACATGTTCTCTCTAGCTCTTCCAAATCCATCGAATATTTGAGAACTTCGAGCAGCTATCCCTCTTGTTCACTCACCTCTTGTTAGTCTTGGGATAAGTAGCAGTATCCACATGGTGCAGAGGTGACTAGAACCCAGATTTCCATATTAGCCAGAGTCTGAAGGTGTGTGAGCATCCGAGATGTATCTAAGCCAGCCTGGACCAAGAAATGCTGTTGATTCTCGATAACAGCCCTGAATAAACAAGTTCTAAACATGCATCTTCAAATGTATCCAATATGCCCATTCCTCCTGTAGAAGATCACCCAACTAGCATGGCCCATTTCATCTGCATGGTGTAAGTCTTACAGTGCAATCCTGCCAACACTTTCCTAGGAGTAAGCCTCAGTGAATGGACCTGGGTATGATTCTGTAGACCTGCTTAGGATTGCCATTTAGTGTCAGTAGAAGTAGTTCAGGAAGAGAAATTTTACCAGGTAACAGAAGGAGGAGGAGGAGGAAATTGGATTTATACCCCGCCCTTCACTCGGAGTCTCAGAGCGGCGTACAAACACCTTTCCCTTCCCCTCCCCACAACAGACACCCTGTGAGGGAGGCAGGGCTGAGAGAGCTCTGTCCCTGACAGAACAGCTCTGACAGAACTATGGCTTGCCTGAGGTCATCCAGCAGCTGCATGTGGAGGAATGGGGAATCAAACCCGGTTCTCCCAGATTACTCACACTTAACCACTACACCAAACTGGCTCTCTCAACCCCCCCCCTTCAATTCAAGATGACTAATGTTACAGGGTAGCTTCCTTAACTGGTTACTTTTCTTGCTGACACCATCTAGGATTAGTATTTAAATCCAAACTTGAACCAGATATGGTAGATACACACCAAGCCAGGTTTCCGAGCAATCGTGTCCTGCGGCATTTCCCTCCTCGTTTCCATTGCACCAGCCAACCCACATTTGGCATCAGCCAAACTGTCTTGTGGCTTTGCAAGTTGCAAAAATTGAAAGGAAGATGTGGCCAGGCACATTCTTATTAGTTCTGCAACAGCTTCACTGCCCAAGGACACATTCTTTCTGGACTTCTTTTTATTCTGCTTTGCATTGTCTGCTTTGATTTGAGCTTCTTTTATTTAATTGCTGTCACACTTCAATCTCAGTAAAAATCAGCACAGAAGTATTGTTTCTCTCAAAGCATTCCATACAAATGTACCACATAAATAGTATGCACAGCACTGCAAACAGATCATACTTCAGTGTTGGAAGTTTTTTGCTCTTGTGAATATAATTTGTGAAGTGTTGGAGAAAACTTCCATTCCTGGATCTTCTGATACATACTATTCTAATAGTCAGAACCGGAGGTAATGACAAATATCTGAGTTTTTTCAAATTTTATGGAAGGTTTGGTGTGACATTCATAACTGCCACCTGTCACTATAACAAATTACAATATTAACATGAAAATTAAAAGTCAAAGCATGCCAAAATTACAGATGCTTGAAGGAATGCATTCACCCATCATAATTATTCTTTGTCAGAGTACCCTGTTGTGTTGCCACAGCACCCGAAAGCTGGAGTATTCAGTACCCAAGTCACAATTTACTAAGCAAGTGTAATTCCTGCACATACACTGGTGTCTGTCACTACAATGTGTATCTGTAAACATGCATCAGGGAACTGAAAACCAGTCTTGGTTCTTTGGTACACATCCAGCATTTGTTTCCATGAGTTCACAAATACATCACTCCCCAGTGCTCACCACTTCAACCATCAGTGTTACATACAGGAGATGCATTATTAAGTGTGTTAAGCATGAACTGGTTCTGAGGCTTGTGAAGGTAAAGAGTCCTCAGATACCCTCATGGTCACGATCCAAGTTACATAAAGGGCAGTCACAGTATATGGCTGACATCAGAACCAAGGGTGAGTGCAACAGCTGTACAAAAGACTGGGATACATAATCAGGATCACTAGAGAGAAATATTAGAACCATATAAGCACAAATTAAGAGAGAGCTAAGAAAGATCTCAAGCAGAGAGCAAGAGCTTTATTGGCCAACATTTCATATCCAAAAGAGGCATGAGATGTATTTCTTTATATTTCACCTTTCTCCCCAGCGGAAACACAAAGCAGGTTATATAATTCTCATTTCCTCCATTATATCTTCACAACAACCCTGTAAAGGTAGGTCAGGCCAGGGTTGTCAAACATATGGTCCATGTTATCTGTCCCATGAGCAAGGAAGAGGAGGGTGGTGGCAGCAGTGGCAAAAGCAGCAAAAAGACCCGTGTCAAATCAGCTGGCTGGAGGGTCCATCCACACACACCCTACCATTGGGCCAGGCTGTGCATATGCAGCCGCTGTTGCCTCTTCTCTTGTCAGAGGCAGGGGATTGCTACCTCCCCATCAGTGCGTGTGCATGCGCTGGGCCTCCCCCTTTGCTTCTAAAGCAGAAGACACCTCCTTTGCCACTGTTGCCGCCATCATCTTCTCCTCTGCACACCTCGTTCATTGTTTCTCTGGTGCAACGCTGGAGAAGCAAATCTTTGGGAGGAGGAAAGAAAGAAGAAGGGAGGGAGAAAGTCATTATGTGTGAAGGTGGGGAGCTGCTGATGGAAACAGACATTAAGTGAATTATAGGAATGGGAATGCCAGAGTATATCTGGGAGGAGAGGCATGGAAGGGTTGAAGCGTGTGCAGTGGAGCGCATGGCAGGGACTAAACTTGGAAAGCCATGGGAGGGGAGGAGAAATATAGCTGTTGGGAGGAGGGAAGGTGCTGAGTGTTTCTGTTTTGGGGAGGTGGCATGCAAGAGCAGGGGTGTATTGGGAGGCTAAGGTAAAATAGGAGTCTTGAGCCACCTTAAAGACTTAATGAGATTTTGTTGTGTCATTTTTATTTTCTAGGCATCTGCACCTTGCTTTTCTCCTCAATGAGGACCCAAAGCAATTTACAAGTATCACTCTCCCCGTCTATGTTTTTGTTCTCACAACAACCATGCAGGGAATGTTAGGCTGAGAGAGTGACTGGCCCAAAGCTACCCAGCAAATTCCAGGGAAGAGTGGGGCTTATGAACCTGGGTCTCCCAGTTGTTAGTCCCCATGATCGAACTTCAACACCATGGGGTATACGTGTGTGTCTTTGTGGAAGGTCAGGTCTCTAAGTAGGACTGGAGTACAAGGAAAGGAGTGGTCAGTGGGAGCAGACTTAAGATATGGAGGAGAGTGGATAGGTGTGGATGAATCACACAGAGGTGGTGGGCAAAAGGAGGTCTGGTCATTGAATCTATGGAGAGTTCATGATTTAGTGTTGAGGGCGGTGACACCAGTTTCTTGGAGAGTTTATATTAGATGTGTACATTTTGGGTTGGACCTCTCTAAGTGGGGAAGAAACCCTGCTTTACACAGAAAAACGCTTCCCGGGTTGCAGAGGAAAAAAAATGCTGATCTAGGGCAGTAGGGGAGTGTATTTCCAGAGAGGGAAGAGGACCCCTAGGTTTACTTGTGTTGGAGATGGAGAGGATGGACAGGAAAAATTTCTCTAAGGTGGGAGGCGGAGTACACATAGTCAAGGTGAATTACACATAGTCAGTACAATTGACAAAATAGGACAGTCACACTGATCCCCACCTACCAATGAAAGGTTGCCATAAATCGCAGGTAGGGGGGGGGGACCAGTGGGATGCTGTACTGAAAGATAAGCTTTCCAAAGTTGGCAGTAGCAAAATTTACCAGTTTGGGGGTTTGAATTACCCCAAATTTAAGGCTTTTGCTTCTAAAATTATGTCTATGTTTGGGACAACATGCAGCTGTGAGCAGCTCTTTTCTGTAATACATGTAAACAAATCAAAAGTACTTTCTCAGCTTACAGATGCACACCTAAACAGCATACTCAAGATTGCTACAGCACAGATGTTGACTCCAGATTTTGATGCAGTAATTCAGAACAAGAGGTGTCAGTTATCAAAGACTGTTAAATAAGAGAACTCCTGTAACCATGTTTGTATTTTGAGTAAAAAATATTGATAATTGGGTTTGCCTGTGTCCTTTATAAAGTTTATATCTCTGGTACCTGGTATTACATTTTATCACACATGGCCCGGCCCAACAGAGTGACATGTCAGATCTGGCCTTCGTAACAAATGAGTTCGATAGCTCTGGGTTAGACTGAGAGCGTACAGATTATTCCATATGGGTTATCCATAGAGCTTCCATGGCAGCGTGGGGATTTGAACCTGGCTCTTTTGGATCCCAGTCTTGCCCCTATACCACACTGGCTATGAGATTTTGGCCTCTAACTTGTTGCTGCCTGCCTCTGTAACCACCAGCTGATTCCTAGTAATAAATCTAGTGCAATTTTCAATCTAGTTCAATTTACATTTGTAGCATTTTCCATAGGTAACTGTGGGGAATCGGTACACTTATTAGATGTGGTTAGGATTGAAGACAACACAGTTGATATATCCGTGAAAAAAATGATATGCTGGATGCAGCAGAATATAATGACCTTCATGTGGTCATTAAACAGGTTTGTATTAAAGGGTAGTACATAATTGTGGGGGGCTTCTATTCCAGTGGCGATCTGGAGGCACACACAGTTTGGTGTAGTGGTTAGGAGTGCGGACTGTAATCTGGGAGAACTGGGTTTGATTCCCCACTCCTCCACATGCAGCTGCTGGTGTGACCTTGTGTCAGTCATAAGTTCTTTCAGAGCTGTTTTCTCAAGGGCAGTTCTCGAGAGAGCTCTCTCAGCACCACCTACCTCCCAGGGTGTCTGTTGTGGGGAGGGGAGAGGAGAGGGATTGTAAACTGCTCTGAGACTCCTTCGAGTAGTGAAGGGTGGGGTATAAATCCAATCTCTTCTTCTTCTTCTCTATAGTTTCTCTGGGACTGTCACAGGTGGACACAGGATAATGGGTGATGCTGTCATGCACACCAAGCACATTTCTTTTGGGAATGGTTGCTTTTTTGGCCCTGGCTCCCACCTGGTGGAACTCTCTGCTGGAAAACATCCATGCCCTGTGGGAGTTACTATCTTTCCACAGGCATGCAAGGTAGAGATGTTCCCCCAGGAATTTGGTTGAGGACAGCGTGACACCTGGCACTCTCACATATGCCCCCCATCCCTCATAACCCTGCCCCCCTAGGAGGCTTGGAGAGTTGAATGTCTTTTTCCCACCATCTTTGAATTTATATTGTTTTATTTATTACAAAATAAATCTGGACAAACACAACCCGATCAGTAAACAAGTATAAAGCCAACAGTCGTGATAGTCTGACCCACAAATCAGTCATTAAGACTTATAAAGAACGCTATCTATGTATTGCAATCTGAAGCACTACAACATGATAAACAAATCATAAGAAAATCCTTGAACCAAGGTGCATAATCAACGTCGTCTCCGGATTATAGAACAACGTTTCCAAAAAATGGATCTTCTTCAGGAGATATTCTGTAGTGTACAAAAATACTATTTTTAGAATACATGCTACACCAATAACAAGAGACAATACAATAATCTTAGTGCCAATAATAAGAGACAATACAATAATTTTAGTGCTTCCTTACATAATGGTGCAAAAGCTCTCTGTTTCATAAGTGCTAGACAACAAGTCTTAAGAAATCTGTAATATAGTAATATTCCTTTTGTTATGAAAACATACAAGGTATTTCAAATTACCAAGTATTTACAACTAATCAGCCTAGTAGTAACTTACATTAAATTCAGATAGGACACTGATCTCAGTTAACATTCAGGCTCAAAATATGCTGCTATGTTTCTAATGGATCCCGGGCGTCGCTCTCTGGTGTATCTCCAAATGGACTGAATGCAGAAATCGACCTTTCATGTTTTTTGTAAACTATATGATGTTTTCTTTAAGTGTACTGCCTCCTACTATCCACCACCTGTCAGCAATCTGCAAGGTCCCTTTAATTGCACTCTGGTAGCAACCACCAGAGAGAGACGCCCGGGACCCATTAGAAACAAAGCAGCATATTTTGAGCCCGAATGTTAACAAGTTTATACTTGTTTTATTTATTGACATGTTTTAGGTAATTTTTAATGTTAAATTGTTTATTGCATTTTGCTCTGTTGTAAGCCACCCTGAGCCCTGCTTGCAGGGAACGGCAGCCTAGCAAATCCAATTTAATAAATAAATAAATAGATCAAGACCCTTCTTTGGCTTCAGGATCTGCTACCAAGGTGGATGATGGCCACCCCCACCCCCACCCCGCAATGCATAACTTGACTTGCTTTGTTTGTGCCACCTGCGATTTGGATTGTGGGTACACCCATGAAGGCTGGCAAGCAGGCATTGCTTGGAGGCTTTTTGCAGCATTTGACCACCCGATTTTAGGACTAAAAGATACCTGAAGTTTGAATGGGGCTGACAAGTCTATTTTTTAAAAAAAAAGAGGGAGAAAGGATAACTGGCTGATGGATCTGTTAAATGGTTTTAAAAGAGTTTGGAAATCTCTATTGGCTGCCTTATAGGTAGAGCGGGGAATTTCAAAGCGCCAGTTGTATAGCCCCAGGCCCATAGTTCATTACCAATATACATCACTCACTAATTCCATCGATATCAAATTAGGTGCCTTGCATTTAATACGATCACTTAAAATGCTATTATCAGGGTGGCTGGCTTTGGTGCAGAGTGCCAAAGGCAACAGGGAAGGAAAGATCCTATGATTGGGGTGGGGGAGTGGTTTGTGATAATGTTTCAGCCTCCAGGGCTTCTCCTGATGGAATAATAGAGCTTTTGTTCCCTGCCTCTCATTTCCATTCCTCCTGCCAGTCTAAAGAAAGCTCCAGGTATAATGCATCATCTGGGGTCACGTTTTTTAATCTTCCACAGCTTTTGTCACCTCCTGCCTTTCAAACACTTTTAAGAGCCTGGCACTCAGCAGCCTCCAATAGGGAATCTTTGTTTAGGCTATAGTGTTTGCAAGCATAATGCTTCTTCCCTTCTCTTACCATCCCTATAGCAAAGGAAATCCATTTCCATTTGGAGAAGGGGAAATTGTTAATGGGAAAAAAACCATCTTTGTCTCTTCACTGTACTTTGGGATGCTGCATCACATGTTCTTCTTGTGAACTTATTATTTTGCTTTCATTCCTGGACCTGCTGCTGCTGCTTAGGTGAAAAAACACCTGAATGTAATTTAGCATAATCCAAGGTAGATGGCAGAATATTCCATGTGGAAGT
Source organism: Gekko japonicus (assembly GCF_001447785.1). Classification (NCBI taxonomy): domain Eukaryota; kingdom Metazoa; phylum Chordata; class Lepidosauria; order Squamata; family Gekkonidae; genus Gekko; species Gekko japonicus. Next base: position 2,146,001 of record NW_015169778.1, read on the forward strand.
CTACAGACTGGCATATTTAAGGAGCAAATTAGAATAAATGGCTACATTGCATAAAGAAGGGGAGTCATCTAGAATTGTAGGAGGAAGCCAATGCCTTTCTAATTGAGCCTTTCCCACTTATAATATTGGGATAATAAATAACAATAACAACTTGGTATCAGTGAAGTGAGAAGAGTCACCTACAAGGGCTACTCTGCCCTAACATGGATGGTTCAGGCTAGCACGATGTCATCAGATCTCAGAAGCTAAGCCAGGTCAGCCCAGGGAGACCACCATGAAATCCAGGGCTGCTATGCAGAGGCAGTCAATGGCAAACCACCTCTGTTTGTCTCTTGCCTTGAAAACCCAATGGGGGCCACCATAAGTCTGCTGTGACTTGATGGCACTTTCCACCAGCACAGTGTTCATTGACTTCAATGGACTTAAGAAGAAGAAGAAGAGAAGAGATTGGATTTATATTCCGCCCTTCACTTGGAGTCTCAGAGCAGCTTACAAACTCCTTTCCCTTCCCCTCCCCACAACAGACACCCTGTGAGGTGGGTGGGGCTGAGAGCACTCTGAGATAACTGCTCTTTCAAGGACAGCTCTTGTCAGAACTATGGCTTGCCCAAGGTCATCCAGCAGCTGCAAGTGGAGGAGCGGAGAATCAAACCAGTTCTCCCAGATTAGAGTCCGTGCACTTAACCACTACACCAAACTGGCTCTTCTTAAGATTGCACTGGTACCTCCACAAAGAGAACAGTTTGGAAAATGGTTGGAAGGTACCATAACATCTTTCAGCTGATGCCAAGGAAATGTGGTCCTGTAAAATGCCTGGAAGGGGGGAGTCTCACTCAGAAAACTCTTTTGAGAAGAACACAGCAAACCTGTGACCCACAAAGGTTTTTGGATGTCCATGCAGCTCTGCATAGGAGCATCAATATATCCAGCACGTTTCCTGTTTGACATTTATATGGCAATGGGTGGTATTCTGAATACTATTGCAATAACACAGCAGTAGAAAGTGTGATGTATTGTGATCCACTATGCATGTGCTGAAGAAGTGAGCAGTAGGGTTGCCAAATCCGTCTTCGCCGGGTGTCAAGGGTGTGTGCGCGTGCATAGAGTTTTCCCTTGTATGGCCGTGGCCCCGCCCCTAGCGTGCCCAGCGTGCTCATGTCACTTGCTAGTGACGCGCACGCCGGGAGCGGGGTTCCCCCGGGGCCCGATTCCACTGCGTTGGAAATCGGCCCTTCAAAGCGGGGGATTCCCCGCCCCCCGCCCACATTTGGCAGCCCTAGTGAACAGTGAGTTACGAAAACTGACACCCTACCACAAATTTTGTTAGTCTTTAAGGTGCTACTGGACTCTTGCTCTTTTCTACTGCTATACACAGACTAACACAGCTACCCATCTTGATCTATGCTTGTGCTTTTTGCAATATCATCATTCACAATATTCCAGAAAGATTAGCATACATTTCACAAGGGTGTTTTTATGCTTCAGTGTTTATTTCTCAAGTGGGCTATTCAAATACATTTCATTCAAAATGTTTAATCCTACACGGACAATGTTCTCAAAAGGCACTAAAAGTGCCATGTGCCACTTTTAAGAACACCCTAACCTGTCCCTTTGGTTTGTCTCAATCATGTTAAATGTCTATTGTCCAATAATGTCTTAAATTCTTCCTGCATTTGCTGTGCAGAAGAGACAGTGCCCCTGGCCAAAGGCCAAACAATTTGCTTCTTATGAACTTGTAGCCATTCATACTTGGTAAAGTTGCTATGATAACTAATTAAGATGCACCTCCTCTGAAAAAAGTAATCTCCAGCTCTGCTAATATATGCTGTTCTTTCCTTCTGCTGTCTGGATTACCCATCTTCTGATTAGTGTTTGAGCACGATCCAAATTGCAACAGGTTTTTGTATTTTCTTTTTTTTGAGCCCCCCCCGAAGGGGATTTTTTATTACATTTTTATAAACACTACAAACTACAACAGAAATAGGATAAGGGACTACATATAGGGACAAAGTAAAGATACCCACTAATACCTAAAAACCCAAGAGAGGAGATCTTCTAATCAGCTTACACAAACATCAAGTCTTAATTCCACTAGTCCCTTTACAAACTGAGTCAGATATATCATTGTCTTTTAAAATTCTTAAATTCAACTGCTATTAAGAAATAGCCCCAAGCATCTCAATTCAAAATTTTTTTTAAAAAAGCACACATCAGAGTCCTTCAGCCTTCACTTTTCCTTGCCTCGTCTCTTCCGCAACTTATAAGGGCTTTTAGGAGCTGCTGCCCCTTTCTCTGAAAGAGAGTCCTTTCCGGAAGAATCCGAGTCCAGCTCGCCACTGGACTTACTGTCCTCCCCTTCTTTTTCTTCCTCCTCTGGCCCTCCCAACTGGACTCTTAAAAATTCCCGAGCTTTCAGAACAGAGTCAATCTTTTCTTTTTTATCCTTGATTTTGAAGGTGACGCCTTCTGGAGTTAGCCATCTATATCCAATTGAATTTGTCTGAAGAAAGAGAATAAGATCTTTGTATTTCTTTCTCCTTTGCCTTATTTCAAATGGAATGTCTTTAAGTACTCTGATGGCATTTCCCCCCACTTTCAGGGGTACTCCAGATACTGCTTTCAGGATTTCATCCCTCACATGCCTCTTTGAGAATCTAGGTTTTTGTATTTTTTAAGTGAGAGCAGCCATTGTGTCTTCATCTCAGCAGCCTTTGGACTGCTTAAGATCTTTTTTGCACCATGAAAGGCTTAATTTAATTAAGCCTGCATAGCATTTCTCCTGGTCTACCTACAGGCTCTATCAACCTGCAGCAGAGAAGTGTTATGTTTAACATCTAGCCTGAAGAAGAGTTCTGAAGAACCTGGAAACTTGCCAACTCACTGATTTGTGAATTTTTTTTATTAGGATCAGATCAACTCAGATGAAAAGAAAGAAAGAAGATATAACAAATAAAATATTAAAATGTGTGCTTGTGCAACATAATTTTGTAGTTATTTACACACTGTATAAGATACTGATTAGAACGGGCAGCGTATCTGGTGTTAAAGTTTAAAGAGCAGAACGGTATGGTGCACGTTCAGTTCGCCAGTAAAATAAACGAATTGGCAAACACTTGGTGACTGTCTCTTTAAAAGTGCCAATCAGCCACCCAAACGACAGAAAAGCGCCCCCTTCTTCTCTCTCCCCCCAAGGCTTTCTTCGTGGCTCTGAAAGTTTGTTGGGTCGGGGGTGGAGGAGAGCTGCCTAGTAACTGTCCAAGCGCGCGGGGGGGGGGCTGGCTGACACGGGAGGCGGCAGACAAAAGAAGGCGGAACTACGTGGCTTCATTTCAAAAGGCAGCGCTAGCCCCCAAAGCCCCAGTCTGTGCAGGAGAGGCTCGGCGCGTTGATGTACGCGCGCGCGTGTGTGTGTGTGAGAGAGAGACGGAGAGGTTTCCAGGCGGCGCCGGGAGCGCCGGAGCGGACATCCCCGAGCTGGCTTCCCGGCGGGAGATGTGCGTCGTGGCGCGTTGGCGGCTGCCGCTCGACCCTCTTTCCCATTGACTTTTTGCCCTGGGCGCCGCGAGCTGCGCCTGTGCGCGACTGAGCAAGTCGCGCTGAAGACTTGGGCGGCTGCGGAGGCTGCTGCGCCCAAAGCCGGCGGGAGCCTCCCTCCCTCCGCTGGTGCCGATGGAGCCCGGAGGCTTGAGTCTGACCTCCTCCCGCCGGCCCGGGACGGGCTAACGCGGGCGCCGCGGCGGCCGGGAGTGGCTCGTTCTGCGGGGGATGCCCGCCTTGAGGCGCCTGCTGCGAGCGCGGCTGGGGAGGCGATGCCCCGCCGCCTTGCTCCTCCTCGGGGCTCTGGGCTCGGCTCTAGGGGGCGTCGTCGTCGTCGTCTTCCTGCTGCGCGGCGGCTTTTTCTCGGGACGTTGCACCGACGAGCACAGCCATCGGATCTTGGCCCGGCTGGTAGGTGGAGCCCACCGCGACGAGAAAGCCGGGTCCGACCCGGACCGGCAGGAGGGGCGTGGGGTGTGTGTGCGCGGCCCTGCAGAGGAGCAGCCCAAGAGGGACTCATTTGCCCCCCGAGAGGAGGGCTCCACTTTTCGCCCCGCGGGGCTCTTCGGGGTTTCCTCGCTGAGGGGCCCCAGCGATTGCGCTGTTGCTCGAGATAAAGTTCGCTGGCAGTCAAGGCTGACCTTAAGTTTGACTCACATGAGCCTTTCCCCGAGCGGCCCGGTCCTCGGGCGCTTTTGCTCCGGAGCAAGGGCCACGTGAGGTCCGGGCGCACAGCCCTGCGGCCTGGGGCGCCCACTGGCAGGAAGCTCTCTCTCTAGACCTCGTCGGGCATCATCCCCCTTGGTTGCGGTTCTATGCCTGCTCAACTTGAATTTAGCAGATCGAGGTAGGCAGCCGTGTTGGTCTGAAACAATACAACGAAGTAGAGTCCAATGGCACCTTAGCAGAGTTCACTTTTGAACAAGGAAGCATTCGCAGGAGCAGGTATTGCATTAATTAAGGCAGAAGAGTGATATGAACGGACTGAAAATACTTTGGCTTGGGGGGCATTGAAGAACTGTGTAGAAAGGCTTTTCAAAAGAATATTTATTATTATATTCTTCTTGCCTCGGAGGGGCTGTTTGGTGACTGCTTTGTGAAAGGAGGGGCGTGGGGAATAAAGTGAGTCGTGACCCATTTCTTTGCTTAAGAAAACCTTTCCCTCAGTTCTAGATGTTGGGGTTTGATTGCTGTAGTTCAGCAGTGAAGAGCGAAGGCATCAGGACACGCTCTGAGAAAGAGCGGAAAGGTCATAGGCAGGGAGCAGGTGCTCAGGGATATTCTGGAGAGAACGTTCAGTGTTTGGCCTTATGTGGTCTAGTGTGGAATATTGGACTTGGGCTAGGCAGAGTCTTCAATTCACACTCAGCCAGTGAAATTCACCGGAGACCCTTTGTCTTGCATTCTAGCCTACCTCATAGGATTGTTGTGTGGTCAAAATTAGAACCTGCAAGTACATTGCCTGTTAGCAGAAGGATGGTCTACCAGAGTAATTGTGCATTAATGCCAAAAAACAAAAGTCTAAATACAGGTGGGGAGGGAAGGAAATCAGGGAAGCACTGGAGAGCCAACAGCACAACTCCCTGAAAAAGCAAAATAGGTTTCTACTGTATTCTTTGGGATTTCGATATTCAGGAATTAAAATGATGCCTGAAAGTAATGGAGATCTTTTTAAACCACTGGACCCATACACTCTCCGTACTGCTTTCTTTCACTACTGTGCTGCAGTCATAATACAGTACATGACACTGCATCATGCTATGCCATTCCTTTTCCTCCGGAGCTGTGCCACATCAAGGCTGATGAATTACTTTTAACTCACCCCATGGACTGTAGAGGATAAGCTCTTTGAGTGGAGGTTAGTGGGAACTGGTGAATGCTCAGTGCCATGAATGGGAGATTTGTGAAAGTGCTGGCAAAGAAAGACACTTGAAGACGCGTAGTCCATGCTGATGGAGTTTTGCTGTGTGTGTTTTTTTTTGGGGGGGGGAGCAAAGGAGAAGCCAGGCTGCTGATTAAGGGAATTGGGTCGCTGCTTGAAAAGCGTTTGCTATGGTGGCTGTGTTTTACACCTTCTAGGCAGCAGTTACTGTCAATTAAAGAAGACAGAGTATTCAGCTGCTAGGTCTAGTTGATAAAACACACTGAGATGCAGACTGAGAAGGACCCTTTTGTATTTTCTAGTGGATTTTCAACAGAGTTGGGTAGAGGTTAGGCTAGTCACCTCGAACATCTGCACACCATATCCTGCTCTTCATCACTGAGGTAAAAAAAAGAGGATTTATTCTTTTAGACTAGCTGAAGAAAGGTTTGTTCTTCATTGTCTATGACATATCGAGATATAGCGTGTGCTGGCAAGTTTTATGACTCGACAGCTTATGTCCTGAAAATCTTGTTGGTTTCTGAGGTGCTGCTGGACTCCAGTCTAAGTGTCCTACTGCAGACCGACCCGACTACCCTCTGAAACTATCTTTACGGATGACTTGTATAACATGTATAGAGTCTGTTATTTTATATTGATTTGAATTGTGAGCTGCCTTGAAGACCATATGTGCTTGGGAAGGTTGAACCATACAGTACAAATGCCAGCATTTCCCATTCTTTAGAATCATCATCTCCCCAAGCATGTAATGAAGAAGGGGGAGGAGGAGGAGATTGGATTTATACCCCGCCCCTCACTCGGAGTCTCAGAGTGGCTTACAAACTCCTTTCCCTTCCCCTCCCCACAACAGACACCCTGTGCAGTAGGTGGGGCTGAGAGAGCTCTGACAGAAACTGCTCTTTTTCAAGAACAGCTGTGCCAGAACTATGGCTTGCCCAAGGTCATCCAGCAGCTGCGAATGGAGGAGTGTGGAATCAAACCTGGTTCTCCCAGATTAGAGTTTATGCACTTTACCACTACACCAACCTAGCATTGGGGGCAGGGGGGAGACTTTGCTGAACATCTCCCAGTATGGCATAGATTGGAGCTGATTGAAAATAACTCACCCGTTGGCCTTTGGGCTTATTGGAGCTGATTGAAATGTGAGGCTGGCTTGGCAAAAATAACTCACCCGTTGGCCTTTGGGCTTGCACAGTGCAAACTCTGTTGCTGTCTGTGCAAAGCAGCTATGTGCCATTTGTTGGCACACCTGCGCAACCAGGCTCCTAGTCTCTGGCATGCTAATTAAGCAGGTGTATCTGCTTTGCACTTCTTCACTAGGAACAAATCCAGCTAGACTTCTTGAATATTAAGTGGTTCTTGCAGTGACCGACATGTATTTTCAGTCCCAGATTCTATATTTTATATGTGCTTCACGATGATGCCAGTTTTTAAAAAAATCCCAGAAAGGAACCATTTAACAGTTGGCCGACGGCACTGAAAGGGTTAAGTAAGAAGCCACATTCTTTTATTCTTAAATGGCTTTTGTTAAGTGGGAAAGAAACCTTAATGGAAATTAAATAATCTATTATGGTAGCAAGCTATTGATGACCATAAATTTTCCTGCGTTCTGCATAATAAACGAAGACAAATTGTGTGCACGCAGTAGCCTTGCCAGCTTCTTGGAAATAGCAAGCAAATGGAATTCTTTTTCTCTGACAGGCAGCTGTGAAGCTTGGATATCTCCAAGATACTGAATATTTTCCATTTCCTCCAGAGTGCCAAAATAATCCAGAGGTGTCTGACATAGCTTTGGGAACAACAATCGCCTTCCCCTTTGGCCTGTGTCCTAACGTGGATTCCAGGAACAGAAAAGTTATTTACAGCCTTATTCACAAGGTAGTCAAGCCAGTTCTGTCTTATTGTCCAGGAAACGACTGGCGGCTAAATCCTAAACATAGAACAGTGGCGGGTTGACTAATCCTAAATGAGGTGCCAGCATGCCTAGTTAATATCTTCCCTCAGTAGAGGGGAAAATGCCAAAAAAAAGGTCCCCTGACCAAGGATCTGAGAGCACAGCATCTGTACAGGAGTACATAGCAAGACAACCAGCCTCTGCCAAGCACAGAGTGGCGCATGCCCAATGACTTTCCTGTGTCAGGTGCACATGAAAGCAGCCAGCCAATGTAGACATATTCGTGCATGCTCCCCCTGTGTCACTCTGGTCCCACATACAACACAGTGAAGGAAGGAATATAAAAAATATGGTAGCCTCTGCTACAAATGCCCAGTGGGAGCTCTGTGACTGCCATACAATTGGGAGTGCTGCAGAAGAGAGTTCGAATCCTGTCCAAATGACCCATTCCCTATTGATAGGGAGACACAGTGAAGGAAGTACAGACAATCAAACTCCATCGCTCAAATACCTTCACAGTTCACTTGGCAGAGGAAAGCCACGTGAAAAACTCATGGCCTCTTCAAGATCCTAGCAGGGAAATCATGCCAGGCAAGGCAGACACTAAGATGGCAACAAGCGAACACGCCACTGCATGTCACACACAGCCCCAACCCATAGTTTGCAAGGAAAGAACACCCATGTGAAAAACAGTGGAGAAGCTTTAAGTCTCACCGAGGAGGAAACTAGGAATAAGGCAATCATTTGGTGAGCAGTCCTAGTCTGCTGCAAAAGAGAAGGAGGAGGCAGGATTAGAAGCCACAGCATAGATGCTGCAGAGCAGTCCTCCAACTACACAACAAGCTGGGCACACAGGGAAATGATGTGCATGGAATGCTCCATTGCCTTGCTTGTCATAACTAACCATGAGTGGCAGAGCAGGCTCAACTGCTGAGAAAGGAGCAGCATGGGCTTTAGTGTGCATGGAAATCCCAGTTCATGTCCCACATGGGGCTACCTCCCAGAGCATCCCAGAAGCATCCCATCATGCACAGCTGAGGTTCTGCACAATCAGACCCCAGTCACTGGAAATGGGCTGCTCATGCTCATCGGCTGTCCCAGACTAATTTGTCTTATTCTCTTCACATGTAGTCATCCCTTTGATGTATTCATGAGGTTCTTTACCTCTGTCTGAAACTGTTCCACCCAGCACCTCTTATTCTGCATCTTGACTGTGTGTTGGCTACACAGCTTCAAGCGGTCTTGAAAGGGACAGATTCAGGCCTGGGTTTGAATAGCAACAGCTGTAACCGTGATGATCTTTGCTGGGAGAGTAATTTTTAATTTAATTGACTTTATTTATAGCTTGCCTTTCTCCCCAGTGGCAACCGAAAGCAGCTTACATCATTCCCTCTCCTCCGTTTTATCCTCATAGCAATCCTGTGAGGTGAGGTAGGCTGAGAGTGTGTGACTGGCCCAAGGTCACCCAGCGAGCTTCCATTGGCAGAGTGGGGATATGAGCCTGGGTCTTAGTCTGACACTTTAACCACTACACCGCACCAGTGTTCTCTCTAAGCTGAGTTAGTGTGATCTAGCTCACAGTTTTTTTAACCTCCAGCTCACACATTTTTCTCTTCGCTCAGGAAGGGATGGCTCCAGAGCAAACTCATTTATGCAGTTGCCAAATCACTCTCTCACAACTTTAATGCCAGTAGCTCACAAAGCAGAATTTTTGCTCACATTGCACCCTCTAAGTGTCTGAGAAGTGCATCCCCGTTGATTCTTCTGGACCTTTTCTGGGCTTTCAGTGCCATTGACCAGGTATCCTTCTGGAGAGGCTGGCTTGGTTGAGAGTAGGGGACTGTGCTTACATGACTGGCTGATTCTAGAAGGTGATGCTGGAGGACTGCTGATCAGCCCCTTGGCATTTATGCTTCAGAGTCCTATAGGGGATCTGTCTTTTCCCTCATCATGTTTAAAAATCTATAAGAAAACCATGGAGAGACCAGAGATTTAGAGTGAGGTGCCACCAGTATGGAGGCAACAGCCACTTTTCTTCTCAACCCTTGGGCTGTGTGGGTCTGTGGAAGTCCTGATGACTGGAAAAAGTAATGGGATGCATGAGGGGCAGTCAAGTGAAGTTCAGTCCATTCCAGACAGGACTTAAGGGGCTGTTGGTTAACAGAGAAGCTGCCCTGGAACTGCAGAATCAGCCTGACCTGGAAGAGTTTTTTCTCCCCCCGAAGGAGCAGGTTTGTAGCGGGGGGCGAGGGGGGGTTGCTACTAGATCCCAGCTTATGGTTGGAGGCTCAGGTCTCCTCCATTGTACATAGCACTCTTGCCAGATTTAGCTGAAAAGCCTGCTGCAGCCGTTCCTCAGAAAGCGTGATCTGGCCATGGTGATAGGTGCTCTGATCACATCCAGGTTAGATTACTGTAGTGTGCTTTACTTGAAGCTGACTTTGAAAACTATAAAAAAAACTTGGGTTGGTTGGAAATGTGGCTGCCAAGCTACTGTTGGGAGCTGGATACAGGGATCGTATTACTTCTGTGCTGGAAGATCTGCATTGGTTGTCCATCTGTTTCTGGGCACAATTCAAAGTGCTCATTCTTATCTTTAAGACTTGAGGCCAGGGTACTTGAAGTATGACCTCTAACCCTGCTGTCCAACCTGTCTGTTAAGATCTGCCTCCCAAGCTCTGTGCCCCTGCCAGCAGAGGTGCACCCCACCATTGGGATATTCTCCTCTTTGAGGCTTGCTTGGCACCTATCTTAAGGCCAAGACTTTTCTTTTTACTCTAGCTTTTAACTGAGAGCTTATGGTCAGCTTCTCGCCAAAGCAATATTTTAGGGAGATCATTTAGGCTCCTGATTGTTGTTTTAGGCTGTTTTTGCACCTTGGCTGGGTTTACGTTCTTTTTATGCTCTGGCTGGTTTTTATGTTTGTTTATTAATTTTATGCTAGTTTTTATTATTTTATTGTATTTTACTTTTTGAGCGGCCTCAAACAGGTCTTTGGAGAGGTGGCATATAAACCCCCCAGTTATTTAGCCTGTGTGGTTTATTATATACCAGCAATGAACAGGGGCATTGTGACCCTAAAGAAGACTGCGCCTCCCTTTGCTGGAGTGCACTGTGCAGACACTGAAGGACCCTCTCAGCCCTGCCCAGTGTGAGTCCTGTGGGGAAAACAGCTCAGAGCCTAACTCCATGATACTCTGATTTTCCACTGTTGTAAAAACCTGTCAGGCACATTGGGTCCCAGTTTAGATTGGGACTGTGACATTTATTTTATTTATTTATTTATCATTCGATTTATATACCGCCCTAACCCCCCCATGGGGGTCTCTGGGCGGTTTTACAATTTGTAGTGCTAGTCACTTTGTAATTCCCTAACTATGGGCACATTCTCAGGGGTTGGGTCAGCCTACCTAGCACCCCGGTGGTGGCGGCTCTCCCTTCTGGCCTCCGGCCTCCGGCTTCCTCGACTCTCAGCTGTCTTCCTTCGGTCAGCAGGACGTCTCTCTCGGGGCGCTTCTCCGGCGAGACAGCTTTCTCGGCGTGTTGGTTTGTCTCTCCCGGCCTCGGCTCTATCCAGTAGGCTCCGCCACGCTGGGAGATGATGTCTTCCGCGCCTTCTGCTGGGATGGGAGGGGGATTTTAAGCCCCCCCCCCGTTTTCTCAATCAAAAACGGCCTTAGAGGAGGGCCGTTTGTCCCACTGTGAACATACACATGTAGAAGTTTGTGTTCCCAATGGGGCAAATCACTCTCCCTATGGGACACTTTTAATCATAAAAACAGGAGTGAGACTTAAGAGCCATCCCACGCTGTGGTCCTGATCCAGGTCAAGTCACATGCCTCTTACGTGACTTTTAAAAAACGCTTGGAGCTCCTTACACAGAACTCCTTATGGAGTGTGTAGCTAGGCCCTCAGTCACGAGCATGGAGCATAAGACCTTAGGTAACAGAGCCTGCTAAAAAGAGTCATTGTTGTGATATGACTGCAACAGCATCATAAGTGGAGTTCCGAATGGAAGTCAGGTGAATGGGGCTGCTAACTCGCTTGGTCTAGCATACGAACATAAGAACACAAGAGATGCCAATGTTGGATCAGGCCAAAGGCCCATCCAGTCCAACACTCTGTATCATACAGTGGCCAGAAATACCAGGCGCCATCAGGAGGTCCACCAGTGGGGCCAGGACATTAGAAGCCCTCCCACTGTTGACCTCCCCAAGCACCAAGATGACCGAGCATCACTTGCCCCAGAGCCCCTATCTATACCTTGTGGCTAATAGCCACTGGTGGATCTCTGCTCCATATGCTTATCTAATCCCCTTTTGAAGCCGTCCATGCTTGTAGCAAGTGCTCTTCCTCCCATCCCAGCCTCCTCCCTCCCCCCGGTGTGTCTTAAGTGTGCACCACTTGAAGCCAGAGAGGTGCTCTGCAGTCTCATCTGAGATATGGGTGTCCTGATTTGGGTATCCTAAGCTATACTGTGGCAGGAAGAAGGTGGGCAGAATTTATTTTGCACTCCAGAGCTGGGGATAGGACGTGGGCTGAGCGCTGTCACACGACCCTGACGACTCCCCCTCACTGCCACGGGATTCCTCCAGCCACTGTTGCTCTGCCACCTTGGTGACCCACCCGTCCAAGCAGCAGGGGCCTCAGACACCTGAACAGGGAGGGAGACTGTCCCTGCCACTACGTTCACTCTGGATGTATGGCACTGCCCCTCTCTCTGCTCTGCAGTGCTGTCTCCTCCATCCAGGTCGTCATCCCTGGCCTCTTATAGCCGCTTCCTTTTATTCTCTCCTCCCACCTCCCAGTGTTCCCTCTGCTCTCCCCGTCCTCCTCCCTTCCCCCTACATAATTGAGGACGCCGGCTCCTGGGAGGGGCCTTGTTCTCTCTCATTCCTTCCTGCTTTGGGTGTAGTACCATCGAGTGGCTCTGGATGGGGCGTGGCGCCCGGGTGCGCTGGCGTGCTCTCGTGCCGGGCCACGTTCGGGCGATCTCCCGGTATCCCTGCTGTTGACGCCGATTGGGGCCGATGGGAGGGCTGCTGCCGCACCCTCCCCGGCTGCCTTTCTCTGACTTTTCCTGGGGTCCCAGGTGAGTAGAGGTGGGTCCAGGGGCCGTCCTCCCGGCGTCGGGGGTGGTCTCGTTGGGACCGCGGGGTTCTCCTCTTTGAGGCTTGTTTGGCACCAATCTTAAGGCCAAGACCTTTCTTTTTACTCTGGCTTTTAAGTGAGAGCTTATTGTCAGCTTCTCGCCAAAGCAATATTTTAGGTATGATAGACCAGAATAGCCACAGTGGGTTTACTCCAGCCTCAGTGGGGCTCTACATACACCAGCATATCTCCAGAAATGTTGGCATGTGTCAGCATTCATCTGAGTTATGGTGGCCCAGGGCTTAATTGCTGTCATAAGCGGTTTATAAATTAGTTTTAGGATTGTGCCCTAAATTGCCTTAAATCCAATTAGTCATATTGAAGAAGAAGAAGAGATTGGATTTATACCCTGCCCTTCACTACCCAAAGGTGTCTCAGAGCGGCTTACAAACTCCTTTCCCTTCCCCACACCCCTGACAACACAGCTCGCCCACCTCGGGGTCGCTCTCCAGGCCTTGCCCCCGGGCGCTTAACCACTACACCAAACTGGTAATTCTTTGGTTCCTCAGTGACAAAACGTAAGTGTATTTACAGTCCAGTGTTCAAATCACTTGAGCAGATTAAATGCGTGAACTTTTAAATGACATTTAAGAGATTTGCAGCCTTTGAACTTATATCTAGAAAGCAGTGAGTGATGAAAAAGAAGCAACAGAGCATCAGATCTTACCAAAATGATTGTTGTGTTGCCTTACTGCTCAATGCCAAACCTGAAATATACTTAAATCTGTTACGTCACACTACTTCATCAGTGAATTGCAGAGCATCAGATCTTACCAAAATGATTGTTGTGTTGCCTTACTGCTCAATGCCAAACTAGAGAACCTGAAATATACTTAAATCTTTTACGTCACACTACTTCATCAGTGAATTGCTGCAAGCAAAATTAGCATTTGTATTTAAATCCAGTTTCTGAGCATCTACACGGGGGTTTGTACAAGCAGAAGTTTTTAAAAAGCCTGGCCTTTTGCCTTGATATTATTTATGTATTTTTGCTTTAGCCACAAGGTTTTATCACCTCAGGAGACTTCTGTGATTTTGGAGAACAGTAAATGATGCACATTTGGTCTTGGAATAACCTAGGGCCATGCTTCACAATTTACAAACCTTTGGAGGTGTGTTTGATTGGTTTTCCCTAGCTACGATATATAAACTTTACAAACGATTTTGGGGGAAATGAAGACAAAGCATTTGTTTATACTTTCCTGCAAATATATGAAACAGAAGGTTGCCTAATATACCTAATGGTCTGACATTCAAGACCAGAATGCTCGTTTTTCTCTGCAGCGCAGGTCATTCGACCTCACTACCAGAAGATCTTATGGGGGCCAGTAGCATGCTTTTATATTAAGCTTTGGAAAGGGAATGTCAATTTAAAAAATAAATTTACTAACTATACTTTCATATTGCAGCTGCCTTCTGAATTCTTCACAAGTTGGTTTGGAAGGCTGGTGCTGGCACCTAGAGAACCTGGATATCTCTCTGGGGCCCAGATGGACCTCTTCCTTTCCTTTATTTATTAAAGTATTTATTCCCCAACTTTTCCCATGGCTCAAGATGTCTTACAAACTCAAATTAAAAAAAAACCACAGTAAAACTTCAAATAACCCCCCCCCCTTTGCCTGCAGCCTGCAACTCATGAAAAGCCCTAATAAATACAGTGGTCTTGGGATACCTCCTAAACACAAGTCGAGACAGTGCCCCCAGAGCTCCTTGGAGAGGCTGTTCCATAAAGTGGGTAGAAAGAGCATGGTCTCTGGTCAGTGCCCAGCAGGCCACCCTAAGCAGGGGAGCAGCTAACAGGTATCAGCCTGAAGACTGCAGCTGGCACAGAAGGGCATATGGAAGAGAGAGTCCTTCAGGTATGCAAGTCCGAGGCCACGAAGGCCATTTTAAAGGTCATAACCAGCACCTTGAACTGAACTTGGAAACAAACTGGCAGACAGTGTATAGCTGTGTTAAAATAGGTTACCATCTGCTACGCCCTGACATAGGCTTCCCAAGTCCCCCCAGGGGGCGGGGAGACCCCCGCTCCAGAGGCCCATTCCCCGCCACCGGTGGATCGGGCCCTGGGGGGAACCCCACCCCGACGTGTGCGTCACCCAGAAGTGACGCGACCACGCCAGGCATGCTGGGGGTGTGGTGACGGTCATCCGAGGGAAAACTATGCTTTTCCATCGGATGGTGTTGGGCACGCCACCCAACGTGCCCGGCGGTGTCACGTCCCTTCCGGGTGATATGCGTGCGGCGCGCGCACTCCAGCCACAGCATGGGAGTCCCCCGGTAAGTAGATATTTCAACTTGGCAACCCTAACCTTACAGTAAGTGGGCTGCTATATTCTGAATGAGCTGCAATTTCCAAGTTGTTTTCAAGTGTAGCCCAACATGGAGGGTGTTATAGTAGTGATCCAACCATGAGGTTACAAAAGCATGGGTTAGTATGCCCATCGAGGGGACATTGTGTGTATGCATTCTGAGGGTTGGAATTAGGCATGCAGTTGTCCAGGACAACCTGGTGCCTGAAGCAGAAAATCCAAATGTGTTGCTTGTGAAATAATGACATAGCTGTAGCTGAGCATTTCCAGACTGCTAAAGGTTCTCTCCATTTCTTGCCATGCAATATCCTCAGCCAAAATAATAGAAGGTAGCTGGAGGAAGTCCATGATGCTTTTGTTTCCTGGGGCCCAAAATTTCTCTCGAAGCCTGAATGAATGTAATGTAATGTGGGAAATGGTTGGCCAGCAGAAATAAATATTCAAATACTGGAAGGGGAGAGGGAGGAGACAGAAATTGGTATCAAGCCATCTTTTGGCTGTTTAGTTTTCTACATTAGCAAAGGCCTTCCCCCTAACCCATGTCTTCTCGATAGACTGGCCCAGAATAGACTTTGCAGCTGCGCTCCTGGAAGGTCTGAATGGACTCATAGTTATGCAGATTGCCTACTGCTAGAAATGGAGGGATGGAAACAATTATGGGTGGAGGAAGGGACCGACAGGGGAAATCCTTTTATTTCTTTCATGCATGTGAGATGACCACATAATCACAGAGCTGCAGTTTCTTCTTAGATTTTTCAGTCATGAGTTGTAAATGCCCAAGTGGTATGAATATACTTGTACATATCTGAAAGGTACTTTTCCATGCTTTTTATCATGAAAAGTCAGATTGTTTAGACCCTGCAAAATAAAGCTGTTTTAAAAACAAGTTTTTAAACCTTTCATATTTCATCATTCTGCTACAATTTAGGCTGCAATCCACATTTAACGTTGTGTCTTGAAAACTTTCTGCTGTGAATTGGGCTTGGTTAAATTAACAGGATTTTGTCCCTGTTGTCAATGTGGTCATGAATTTCCCATGTGTTTCAATTGATCTTACAGAGTATTTCCCATGACCTTATGGTATTGCTCTTCTCTGCAGGGTAACCAGGTTTTTGCAAATGCCTTCCTTCTGCTTACATGGTACATGCATATGTGGCAAAAAGGATTTTTGTTTAATTGTAGGTTTACACTTGCTCTTAGCATGCTGATTTAGATCTTTGACTGCATGGGTGCTGAGCAAAACTACCAGGCCTAAATCAGGGAGCCACCAGATTTGGGGCCTTTGTAGGTTGTACATTTCTGCGTGGTGTCAGAGGAAATGGAAAAACATATTTAAAGGTACATGCCCAGATTACCACCTGGGGCTGCCAGCCTCCAGGTGGGGCCTGGAGATCTCCTGCTTTTACAACTGATCACCAGCTGGCAGAGATCAGCTCCCCTGGAGAAAATGGCTGCTTTGAAGGGTGGAGTCTACGACATTGTACCATGCTGAGGCCCCTCCCCTCCTCAAACCCCACCCTCTCCTGGATCCACCCCCAAAGTCTCTAGATATTTTCCAACCCAGGCTGGGCAAACCCTATTACCACCCCTTGTAGGCCAAGGTGGTAGGTATATTTAAATAAATAATTGTTGGTTGGAACCCAGAACCCTACAGATGCAGAGCCAAAACACTGGGCTGAAACCTGTGATCCATGATTTCTTAGGCTTTTGCAGACACTTTGTGAACTCCCCATCTTAAAAAGCATTGGGCCTAAACTAGTTAGCCAAAATTTCCTTGGCCCTGACAATTCTGTCGGAAATTGAATAATAAATAAGGAATGTGCATTCTCTACAGACATTCCTTGTTATGAGCCACGTGAAAGTGGAAAACCTTTTTTAAAGGAGCAGACTTCTGAATGTTCTCTTCCTCTCCACCCCTCCCTACATTATTTAGAATGATGGCTTTCTGCTATCAGTTGTTCATTTCTTTGTTTTCATATCTCTTTAGTGTCTGGACTATAGAAAAGGAGCCTTGACAGGTGACCTTTGTGACGACTTGTGCGTGGCCCAGAAACTGATATACAAGCGCTGCCTTTATTATGACCAAGGCAAAAAGGTCATCCAAGCTGACTGGAGAGGCCGCCCAGTGATCCTGAAATCCAAAATGGAAATCTTCTCCAGCTATCAGCACCTTGGTTTCCTGGAGGAAATGGAATCGCAGAGTATTCCAGAGGCAGATCTGTTTCTTATGGTGGCTTTGGAGATAAAAAATGCTCTGGGCTTGGAACTACCTAGTAATAATACAGGGCCCTTGTGGACTAGGGGGAGAGGCCCTCACTGGAAAGCACAGTTGGCCAGTATGTGGTCTTTACTCCAACAAGAAGAATATATTTATTTCAGTGTCTTGCAAGACTTCAGTAAACATGTTCTGAGGGTCATTGGCTCTTGCGGCCACTTCTATGCTGTGGAGTATCTGACGGCTGGGCATGCTTGGCACAACACACTGTTTTCCATGGAAGATGCCGTTGGTGCCTCCTTTTCTGGGATTAAAAGCAAAGCTAAGGCCATCACCGAAATCGCCATCAGCTTCCTGGATATGGTGAATCATTTTGACAATGACTTTTCTCATCGGCTGCATCTCTGTGACATCAAACCGGAAAATTTCGCTATCCGAAATGATCTGACGGTAAGTGGGTCCCTGGGCTCTGGCAACTGAATCCATGACTCACTGTCATAAGTGGAAGTCATGCTGCTACTCAGAAAGACTGCCATGTTGTGACAACTTTCGGTTCATCATGCCTGCCACCTTGTTCACTGAAGTAAGCTCACACATCCTTCCTTTTAATTTGATAGCTGACATAGCGAATGCTGACAAAGGTGATCTTTGATCACCGTAGGTTTCTCTGTCTTGCAGGGGGGACTGAGATGAATAACTGAAAAACAGGTAGAGCTCAAGCAACATTCAGCTCAACTGAGAACTAAGTATAAGCTTTCTCTACCCGTATCGTATATGCAGAGCACTGTATGTGAGAATTGTTTCAGATGTGACTGACCTGGTAAAAATAGGTTGTCTGTGCTTGGAGAACAAATTGGCAGAGGTGTGCCACGCCTTGCTCGTCACATACCTACTTTGCAGTCAAAATCCCTTAATTTGTGATGTGCTAAGGGCCAATCTTCTATTTACTCATTTACTTCCAGTGTGGGCCCAAATCAGCTTACATCATTTCCCTCTCAGCCATTTTATCCTCACAACCATTCTGTGAGGTAGGTTAGGCTAACTGTGTGTGACTGGCCCTGGCCCAAGGTCAACCAGCAAGTTTCCATGGCCGGGGGGGGGGGGGGGGGGGGGTTCAAACCTTAACCACTGCACAGCACAGGCTCTCTAACAAACTCCTTGCATTGTTGGTGGATAGGACACGGGGTTTGTTTCAGATGTGCAAAGGGAGTTGTGTGCCTCCCAAATATATGCTGGTCCTTCTCTGCTTGCAGCTAGTGTGTGTGGGCGGAGCAGCTTCATTCTTCCTTCCTGTACTGTTTTTGTATCTTCAAACTGCCCAGTGGAGCCCTCATTGGTTCTGTTATGAAAATTATGTGCAGCTGTGTAAGAAATATTGATTTTTGCAGTGGAGCCAAAAAAGTTTCCATGGGACAGTTTGAAGGTACGGAAATGACTGGGGGGGGGGCCTGAAGCTACTGCTTCCCATCTTCAGTTGTTGCTATCTGAGAAGGGCTGGTATGCCCCTGGGAGGCAGAAAACTCCTATTGCACAACTGATATAAGTCTTTGTGTTGTAACCCAACAAGATAGGACATTAGTGGCTTGGGTCTTGCTTTCTTGACGGTGTCTTTTCCCTGTGGTTTCCTCTATAAATTTCTTGTGTACCACATCCCAATGATAAAGTTATATAGAGAAGCTTTGTTGTAGAACTTCCTTCTCTTGGAGACTTGAATCTTTAACCTAAGTATTTTCTGAACATGTTGTAAATCTTTGTACTTAAAAGGTCTTTCACTAGGGAATTAAGTTTACATGGAGAGATAGTAGGGATTTTAATTTCAGTGGATTTCAAGGTGATTAAGTGGATGAGACTGGATAAGCTTGCGGTATTTTGTTCTTGTTCTAGGTATGTTACAACTAACTCTGAACTTTTGGTGACAGGTGAAATAGAAATCCAATTTACCATATAGTGATCTCAATTGAAATTTTTGTAAGGCTTTTTTGGAAGGGTATTCAAGTCATGCCTTCATTTTAGCTTCAAGCAAATTAATTTCTTTCTGCAGAATGAAAGAAGACTGTGTTAATTAACACAGCTTCCAACAGACTGTGTATTTATTAAATATGTGCATACATTTTTTTGCACTTGAAGTGTTATGCAGAAATGTTATGCAAAAGTTAAGCACACAGCATCTTAAAGGAGTAGAAATGTTTTTACTCTTCAAATTATTTTGATGCTTATTCAGGTGCATAATTAAGAACCAGAAAATTTGTAGTATTAAGTGGAGGAAGATGGAATTTGTCTGGCTCAGTTTTCTTACTATGATCAGAAACCTATGCAGCATCTATGGAAACAGGTGGTGGAGGTGGATTTTTTTTCTTGCTTCCCCCTTCCCCAATCCCAGTCCCAAAAAGGGTGATTGTGGGAACTGTGGAAATTGTGTGGGGAAAAGCCACCAAGGATGGTAGATGCAGGAACCCACTGAGCCTCTTCTTCCTGCCCAAGCATAATTGCACTGGTGGAATTGAGGGATATGAGCCAAGCCCCAAGCAGAGTCAGCAAAACCACCAGGGACCACAAGTTTAATTCTCTGTATCTAAGCTTTCTATTCTATTAAACACCAAATTCTATTCTTGTCATGTCTTTTGTATTTTCAGTTTTTGTCAGAGCAGTTATTCATTTATTTGTTAAGGAAATTTTATGCCCTCTTTCCTGAGTGTTGCTTGAGGCAGATTAAAGTAAAAACACTACCGTAAGATCATCATCAGTTATCAATATAAAACAAAATAAACCATTAAAAACAATTCAGGAATATAAAACAGCATGAAATATCCATAAAACTGTCTTCAGACTAGTAGACCATAAAACAGCTAAGAAAAATGAAACCATTTAGTTAAAATTGTGGCTAAAAAGAGATGTTTTGGCCTGACACCTAAAAGACAATATGGTAGGTGCCAGGCAAACCTAAAGAGGGGAGGGCATTCCAGAGGCAAAGTGCCACCACTGAGGATGTGTTTTCTCATGTCACTGTGTTGGCGTTTCTGTAACTTCTGGTCTGGAACTTCATTGTTTTGTTACATGCTCCCAACTTCTTCTGAGCAGTGAGAAGGCCTAGAGTCTAGTGCATACTTGTGTTCGTTCCCTTTGAAGGAGGGAGTACCAGAGACTTAGAGCATTTTTGTAGTAGCTGTTTTATTTACAGGTAGAGCACTGAGACACTTCTGTAGGGCAGCGAATTCACACCCTACATCAGATCCTGGCTACACCCCTGGTAAAAGGTAAAGGTTCCCTTGCTCGAAAGCCAGTCGAATCCGATTCTAGGGTTGCGGTGCTCATCTCCGTTTCAAAGCCAAAGAGCCAGCGCTGTCCGAAGACATTTCCGTGGTCATGTGGCCGGCATGACTAAACACCAAGGCACACGGAATGTTGTTACCTTCCCACCGAAGTGGTACCTATTTATCTACTTGCAATGTCTTGCTTTCGAACTGCTAGGTTGGCAGGAGCTGGAACTAGAGATGGGAGCTCACCACGTCATGTGGCAACCCGGGTCTTGAACTGCTGAACTACCGATCTTCCACAGCCTGCAGTTCAGCGTCTTAACCACTTGAGCCACTGCACACCCCTGGTACCACCCTTCTTTTTGTGTATAATTCATGGGTGTGATTCCAAGCTCTGAAGGTAATATAGATCTGGATAGATCTGTTGTAATGCCCCTGTATAGATCTATGCAGGGCTATTTTTGGGCAGGAACGCACAGGAACGGAGTTCCGGCTGGCTTCAGAGTTGGCCACGCCCACTACAGCCAAAACCTCTGGGTGCATGGCTACAGAGGGAAGGCCTGGAGAGCGACCCCGCTGGTGACTCCGAGGCGGGTGGCAGGGGGGCCAGGGGGGCCCCTGGAAGGATCGGGGCGGCACGGGGTTGTGGCCTAATATGCTAATGAGCTTGCTGAAGGATCGACGTTCCAATAGCGTAGCCATGTGTTTCTTCGTGCTCTGACGCTTGAGGCCATGGCTCTTGCTGACTGCTGCACAGCATCTAAGGATGCATCGGCTGCAAAGGCCGTTGCCAGGGCTATTTTCTTGATTTCATCTTTGAGTTCTTTGGGAATATCACTATCTGCTGTGGCGAGATCAGAGGCCCATGCGTACGCTGCTTTGGCGAAAAGTGAACCAGTGACCGAGGCCTGAAGAGGCCTCAAAATCTCTGTGCAGGGCTTGTTCAATCCATTTGTCGCTATGGTCCTTTGGGAGCCCATCTTCCTCCATAGGTAGTACAGATGTAGAAGCCAGACTGTTGACGGGTCGTCCACCACTGGCAGTTTAATCTTCTTTGCCACTTCTGGTATGAGAGAACTTGGAAAACATAGGATGGTTAGACTTAGGTTTGGCAGGACGGTCCCATTCTGCTTTGATAAGAGAATAAAATGTTGCTGGCAGGGGCACCCTGGTGGGTTTATTTCCTGCCTTAGGTAAGGTTTGTTCTGACCCAGTAGGAAAATCTGTATCCTCTTCCTCTGTTGTTTTTGGAGTGTAATAGATTTCAAGTTTCCTTAACACTTTTGGCAATAATCTCTCCTTATATATAATTGAGTAGTGGGTGCCAAAGTTCTAAAATGCACTCCTTTAGTGTACCTCCTCCCTATTTGACATAGATTCGGAGGGCTCAGAGTCAGAATCACTCAACAGTGGACTATGTTCCCTGGGGGGCGGGCTCTCCTCTCCCCTTCTAGCCCTTTTGGGGTTGTATGAAGAGGCTGACCTGCTATCTTTTTTCCTTTTATGTTGGGAGTGACGTTTGGGCATTCTATCTCGCTCTGGAGAAGAATCAGTGGATTCCCTATGGCGAGCCACCTCCCTCAGGTCTTTAAATTCTTTCTTTATTTCTGACCTAATCCAAGGCAGCAGATCAACTGAGGCATGTTCCTCTGGGGACCCTAATTCTTGCCCTGCTTGGGAATCCTGCTGTGGAGAGGTAGCCAGGACAAATTCACAAGTTCTGCTATCCAGGGATGTCCCTAGAAGGCTTGCCTTGGACTCCATTTTGAGGTTCTGGGAAAGTGAAAGTAAAGTAAAAAAAAAAACCTATGAAAATAGCTGTTCCTGACTTCCGGTCTATGGAACAGCGATGGCGGCAGCTCTTCCTTGGACAGGGAAGGGCGGTTCGCACGCCAGCGGCCTGGAGGGGTGCCACCTCAAGTGACACCCCTGAGGCGCCGTTGTGATAGGCTCCAGGCCAGGGGGCTTTGATGGCATAATGCTGGAGAATTGAGGCTCCCCTCCACCCCGACGGTCCAGTTACTGAGTGGCCTTCAGGCATAAGCTGGACTGAACGGGACAAGCGCCGGAGATCGAGCGGAATGGCGTAAATCTGAGCGTGGTCAGAGAAACTGACCGACAATAAACGTGAGTTCTGAATAAAACGGAGTAGTTTGAAAAGTGATCCCCGCCCCGCGGTTGAAAACAATGATTGCAAAGAGGGACACCTCTTGTGCGAATGAGCGGCTAATGAACACGAAGGGGGAGAGGGGAGGAAGTAAACCAAAAGTGTTTTGAGAGACTTATCTGAATCGCGAAGTCGTTTGGCGAGTTTTCCGAGTTGTGTGGAAGCGGTAGAAAC
>NW_015169778.1:2168805-2183044 GCF_001447785.1 Gekko japonicus
CATCAAAACCTTAAAGGACATTCCATTTGAAATTAGACAAAAGAGAAAAAATTATATGGACTTAATTTCTTTTCTTCAAACTAATGGGATATCGTATAGGTGGGCGGTTTCGGAGGGTGTCATCTTTAAGATCAACAATAGAAGAGAGAAGATAGACTCCACTTTTAAAGCTAAAGAATTTTTGAGACGTCAGCTGGGGACAGACGAAGAGTCCAAAGAGGAAGAAACGAAGTCTAGTGACTCTGCTACCTTGGGAACGGAAGAGGATTCTGCGGCAGAAAAGGGTGCTGGACCTGCCGGAGTGGTATACGATTTTCGAGACAGAAAGCCGAAGTAAAGGCAGAAGGACTTGGAAAATGCCCTTTTGAAGCGAAGAATAAGAAGATGATCAGAGACATCTCTCATAACAACTAACAAAATAACATATAAATAGTGAATGGTTATAAGCAAGAACTCTACAAGTATATTGTGATATTAAAACTAATTGTACTAACATTTTTACTAACAGTGAAAAGATTTCCTCCTCTTGGGGTTTTAGTTTAGTGTGGTTTGCTTTCCCTTATCCTTAGTTGTAGTCCCTTCCCTAATATTTCTTTGTAGTTTTTGTAGTATTTGCAAAATAAAAAATATCCCTCTGGGGATTTAAAAAAAGGGGGGGGGAATGGCTGTTCCTGCCTTTTCCCCCAGGGCTGCACTCTATCAGTAGTACCCTTGGTCTGTCCCCACCCAGGGTGTCCCCCTGGTGTGTAGGCTGCACGACCAGAAGGGTAGCAAGCAAAAAACATAGGCAGGAGCTCCTGTCCCCTGGTGCTGGCCTCATGGTTATAGAAGCACGTGCGTGGGGGAGGTAGAGAACATCCAGGAAAAGAAGGGGTTGCGCCGCTCGGGAGAACACCTGTGGGGGAATCCTTGCCCCCCGTACCCACTGTGGAGTCCTCCACTCCTCCCTCCCCCTGTGCCCAACACATAAGGGTCCTTACCGTGACTCAGACGATTGAGGCGCCAAAGGAACTCTGGTCGTCTCCCCGCCTTTCCCTTCACTGCTGTAGAGGGAGAGGGAACCGGGTTCCTACCCTGCCAGGAGGATTGCGAATACCGTGTCTCTCTCTGGTGTTTCCCTGGCCCGTGGCTGCCAAGGATCTCCCGGCTACATCGGACGGCAGGGCTACTTTCCAGTGCAGCGGACCCGGCCACGTTCCCTAAAGGGGCGGCAGTACCTGGGTCCTGCTGCTGCCCTTCCAACGTTTTGCTTTGGCTTGCTGTGTTTATTTTCTTCGTGCTTTCTGCACCGTCGACCTGCGTCCTGCTTCAAAGGCAGGGCCGGACAGACTGGGAGTAGAGGATAAGCCCCTCCCGCTCAAGGATCAAAAATGGTCGGCCGGCCCCGAGGGAGGAGCTAAGATCCCAGGCGTAAAGGACTGCCCCACTGCCAGGACCACTGGAGAACACACACACATACAAACATGCACATATAAAAATACAAAAAATAAAAATTAAAAACACATAGTTTACAAATGCAGCCAGATCTATCAAAACGATTTATGCTCAATCAAACACCCTCAGAAATAAATCTGTCTTACGTGCCTTCCTGAATGCAGCAAGGGAAGGTGCCCTTATCTTTGGTAGGCCATTCCAGAAGTCTAGACCTTACACAACAAAAGCCAGTGACCTAATCATTGCCGCACAAACAATTCAGAGTGGGTGCCAGCAGGAGAAGGCTGTCCGAAGAGTGTAGCTGGCACATGGGTATATCATAAGAACATAAGAGAAGCCAGGTTGGATCAGGCCAGTGGCCCATGCAGTCCAACACTCTGTATCACACAGTGGCCAAAACCCAGGTGCCATCAGGAGGTCCACTAGCAGGGCCAAAACCTCTGAAGCCCACAACCATCCCTCTTTTCCCCCCCCCCCAGCACTAAGAATACAGGGCATCACTGCCCCAGATGTAGTGTTCCAGCTATATGTTGTGGCTAATGGACCTCTTCTCCATATGTTCATCCAGTTCCCTCTTGAAGCTTTCTATGCTTT
Organism: Gekko japonicus; assembly: GCF_001447785.1. Lineage (NCBI taxonomy): Eukaryota > Metazoa > Chordata > Lepidosauria > Squamata > Gekkonidae > Gekko > Gekko japonicus. Next base: position 2,170,834 of record NW_015169778.1, read on the forward strand.
TAGTTGCCACCACATTCTGTGGCAGTGAATTCCACATTTCAATTACTCTTTGGGTAATTCCTTTTATCTATTCTAAGCTTACTGCTCATTATTTCATTGAGTGCCCACGAGTTCTTGTATTGTGAGAAAGGGAGAAAAGTACTTCTTTTTCTACCTTCTCTATCCTGGGAGCTCAATAAATAAGATGAATATACTGAGGCAGTAAAGGGCTTTAAAGGTAATATCCAGCACTTGAATTTGGCCTAGAATCATATAAGTAACCAGTGCAGTTCAAGATACTTTTGATCTGTTAGTCTTTTAAGATGTCACAGTATTCCCTTTTTGCTTGTGTTGCAAGCAACTAACATGGCTTCCCCACTGAAATGTGTAATGTCTGTGGGGAAAAGAAAATCTTTAAAAAGTTACAGCACACTGAAGAATTTGTTAGAAACCAGACACAGTCTGATATTGCCTGTACGAACTTGTGAAAGGCCCCAGGGTATGTCAGCCTTCTAAGCTTTCCAAGAAACCTAAAAACAACAGTTTATATATTGTGTTTTGACTTCTCTACTTCTGAGAGGAAAATGAGAGGGCCATTTGATATTCAAAGGGGACTTTCACCCTGTCAGTCAAATCTCTGTGGTTCATAAGCTGCTTATTCTCCCCCCCCCCATATTTAATTTTGTAATTTCCAAGTGAAAGTTGTGAACAGAGAGTGAAAGGTGTGAATAAAGACTGTTGTATTGATGGCTTGGAGACTAGAATTTTTTATTTACATAATGAGGATGGACTTAACAAGTAAATGTCATTAATAACGGTATCAACACCTTCTTTGGGAAAAGAGTACTCTGCACCTGAACAAAAGGGAGAAGACAGAGTTGATGCCTTACTTCTGTTCTCTGTCTTTCTGCTGATCCTCCTCAGTGGGTTTAGGGATTAAACATAAGGGAACATCAGGTAATGGCAGCAGCTACCCATTGAAAACCTGTGAGATTAATTTGTGCATCGACAAAAAGCAGGCTAGGCGGTTTCACTTTATAAAGTAGAGGGACCATGGCTCAATGCTATCTGCTTGCCAAGCAGAAGGTCCCAGGTTTAATTTTCATTTAAAAGAATCTTAACAGTAGGTGCAGTGAAAAATGTTTGCCTGAGACTCTGGAGATCTGCTGACAGCCAGAATAGATCACACTGACCTTGATGGACCAGAGCTCTGATGCAGCATAAGTCAACTTTATATATTCACAGTTCTTATAAATGAATATGTACAATTCCACATCCATGGAGACAGTGGGATGAAAATGCCTGAGCTAATAGACTGTAGCAAAAGGAGGCAATGCACATTTAAAAATGGACAGAGGGATTTTGGCCATCATAGGAACAGGAAACAATATACCTTGCTGGATGAAAACAGGATGTAAAGTTTATTGATATTTTATTGGAATCAAGCAAAACTCCAAAAAATCTGGTGTCACAGTAGCCAGAAATGGAGCAGCTACCCATGCCTTAGAGTGGCATTCAGGTATATTTATTTATTAGGAGAACATATCCCTTCTTTTGACACGTAGGATCCCTCCCTGGCAAAATGTACACAATACGGAAAGAAAGAACTTAATGCTAAAACCGTCCAATAAATATTGGCAAACAGCAGGGTAGAAACCACTATGTGCTGCGTGGCCGCATTTTGCCTCACAGCTTCACCCGATTTCCCCTACATCTACTCAATCCTGTTTTTTGAGGATTGAGTAGACGCGGAGGAAATCAGGCAAAGCTCTGGGGCAAAATGTGGCCGTGCAGCACATAGTGTGAAATTGACACATACGATGGGGCAAAGGGAAGAGTGAGCGCAGAGCAGCAGCTTGTGGGAAATTGGTCAGTGAGATAAAACTCTCATTCATACACACACACACACAAGTCGGAAACCCACAAGGACTTGCTGGAAGCATTTCAATTCCTCCTCTCCCACTATTTCCTTGTTCCCTTTCCTAAAAGCCCCAATAGTCACCCCCCTTTTCCTGCTTCCTTCTGTTCTTCTAGGGTTGCTTGCCACCCTCAAGGTGGGAGCTGGAGATCTCCTGGAATCACAACAGACCTCCCAACTGTGGAGATAAGTTCCTCTTAGGGCTGCCAGCTTGAGGTTGGGTAATCCCTGGCGATCTGGGGGTGGAGCCTTCAGAGGGCGAAGTTTGGGGAGTTGAAGCGACCTCAGCAGAGTATAATGCCATAAAGTCCACCCTTCAAAGCAGTCATTTTCTCCAGGGGAACTGATCCCTGTCATCTGAAGAGCAGTTGTAATTGCGGGTGATCTCCAGCCCCACCTGGAGGCTGGCAACCCTAGTTCCCCGGGAGGAAATTGCTGCTTTGGAAGATGGAGACTGTGGCATTATAGCCTTCTGAGATTCCTCCCCTTCTCAACCTTTCCTTCCCAGGTTCCCCCATCCAAATTTCTAGGAATTTTCTAACCTCTTTTCCTCCTCTTGGCAATCTCCATATCCTCTCCTTGCCTCATTCTCTCCTTCTCCGCCATTCACCAACCTACCTTTTATCTGCCTCCTACCTTCAGCTATATTTATTTTTTACTTACTTCATTTATACTCCACCTTTCTCCACAGTGGGTACCAAAGCAGGTGACGTTATTCTCTTCTCGTTTTATCCACACAACAACCCTGTGAAGTAGGTTAGGCTGAAGGTATATGACTGGTTCAAAATCACCCAGTGAACTTCCACAGCAAGATGGGGATTCAAACCTGATTCTCACAGGACCTACCCTGAAGCTTGAACCATGACACCAAAGTGGCTTTCATAGTGTGGCTGCTGTTGAACAGTAGCAAGCAGCCAAGCCAAGTCCAGTCATGCAAGTTGGGTAGGTATCAAGTCACTCAGAGGTTGCTTCCAGGCCTAGGGTGGCCAGCCTTCAGGTGAGACCTGGAAGTATCCCAGAATTACAACTGAACTCCAGACAGCAGATATCTGTCTCCCTGGAGAAAATAACTGCTTTGGAGGGTGGACTTTATGGCATTATATTCGGCTGAGGCATCTCCCCTCCCAAAACCCTGTCCTCCTCAGACTCTACCCCAGAATTTAAAGGAATTTTCCAACTTGGAGCTGGCAACCCTAGCCAGGCCTGACTCCAATGAGTTCTCCCTCAAAGGCCGAAATAGGCCTGGATAGGGCCCTGCCCCCTCTTCCCTGGTTTTTTATTCACAGATTAAGCCTGGAATACTGTGGTTGCCTAGCAACAGCCACTGAGGAAATCTGTTGCTTAAAGCTATAAGTGCTCCTTTTATCATTTTCCGATTTTTAAATCTGACCAGTTTTTTTTTGTTTTTTTTTAGATTTCACATTTTTCTGCAAACCTGAGAACCTTTTCAGGTTTATAGAAAGATCAGTCTTGAGAGACAGACAGACAGACAGACAGATGAGGTGACAACCTGGGCAGGGGAGTAGATGGGAGCTTTTGTTTAGGTTCAACTTCCTGTTGGGCTATTGTTGTGACCCTGAGATTGTAGGAATCTTTGAAGGGTGAGGTTTGTTAGAGCAGAGGAAGCAGAAGTGGGCATTATTGTTAGAAACCACTATCCCTTGAAAGAAGAATAGTGGGAAACAAGTGGGGACCCACAAGAAACGTGTGGAGAGGGTGCTTCCCTTCCCCCTGTTTGCTTCCCTCCCTCTTCCTCCTTCTCCAACAGTCTTCTCCCTCTTTCTCCTTCTCCCCTATCAGTCAACCTATTCCATCTCTGTCAATCTAACCCCCCTTCTCTGTTAACCTACCCCCTATTTTCCCCTTCTCCTAATCCCTTTTTTTCTCCCCTTTCCCTTATCTGTCAGCCAGCCCCCATCTCTGGCTGCAATGATACGCACAGTTAGACCTGACATAGGTACTGATGCTGGGCGGATTTAAAGGGCACAATCAGACAACAACATCTGGGAAGCACCCCGCAGCCATCGGGAGCCCATTCTGCTCTGCCGCAGAAGCAGAGTTAGACCCGACATAGGTACGAATGCTGGGTGGATTTAAAGGGCACAATCAGACAACAACATCTGGGAAGCACCCCGCAGCCATCGGGAGCCCATTCTGCTCTGCCGCAGAAGCAGAGTTAGACCCGACATAGGTACGAATGCTGGGTGGATTTAAAGGGCACAATCAGACAACAACATCTGGGAAGCACCCCGCAGCCATCGGGAGCCCATTCTGCTCTGCCGCAGAAGCAGAGTTAGACCCGACATAGGTACGAATGCTGGGTGGATTTAAAGGGCACAATCAGACAACAACATCTGGGAAGCACCCCGCAGCCATCGGGAGCCCATTCTGCTCTGCCGCAGAAGCAGAGTTAGACCCGACATAGGTACGAATGCTGGGTGGATTTAAAGGGCACAATCAGACAACAACATCTGGGAAGCACCCCGCAGCCATCGGGAGCCCATTCTGCTCTGCCGCAGAAGCAGAGTTAGACCCGACATAGGTACGAATGCTGGGTGGATTTAAAGGGCACAATCAGACAACAACATCTGGGAAGCACCCCGCAGCCATCGGGAGCCCATTCTGCTCTGCCGCAGAAGCAGAGTTAGACCCGACATAGGTACGAATGCTGGGTGGATTTAAAGGGCACAATCAGACAACAACATCTGGGAAGCACCCCGCAGCCATCGGGAGCCCATTCTGCTCTGCCGCAGAAGCAGAGTTAGACCCGACATAGGTACGAATGCTGGGTGGATTTAAAGGGCACAATCAGACAACAACATCTGGGAAGCACCCCGCAGCCATCGGGAGCCCATTCTGCTCTGCCGCAGAAGCAGAGTTAGACCCGACATAGGTACGAATGCTGGGTGGATTTAAAGGGCACAATCAGACAACAACATCTGGGAAGCACCCCGCAGCCATCGGGAGCCCATTCTGCTCTGCCGCAGAAGCAGAGTTAGACCCGACATAGGTACGAATGCTGGGTGGATTTAAAGGGCACAATCAGACAACAACATCTGGGCCCCCCCGCCTTTCTCAACTCTTTCCGTCAGTGTCTCTTTGTGCTTGGGCCGCCTGCGTCTGCACCGGCTGCTGGACAGTTGCCGGCATGGAAGGCAGCATCTCCTCCCGATGTGGGAGGTGAGCTGCAGTTTCCGTGGTGGGATGAAGGACAAGGTAAGAGGGGGTGGGGGCAGCCTTCTGCACCAGCTGTTGAGCGGTTGCCAGCATGGAGGGCGGTGTCTCCTCCCGACATGGGAGGCCTTTCTCTGCATCTGCTTTGGTTGAGGTGGCTGGGGTTCAAGAAGCCGGGCAGAGGGTGTCATGGGCAAACAGTTTGAGCATTCTCTGTACATGCGCAGTGAACGCTGTTTTACTTTTTGGCTGTTTTTAACCTCCCCCTTATATATTTTTTAAGTTTTTAGATTTTTCTGCCCCCTATCTGCAGAAACAAGTATCTGCACATTGGGGGCCATGTTGAGAATTAGATATATAGATTATAAAGTACATTATTCTGAGGTTGGCTTCTGCTTGCAGTCTCACTGAAGATCTTCGCCATTTGTGTCACAAGAAACTGCTGTGACTGTTACATTTCTATTTTCAGCGCTGGTGTTGCTGAGCTAGGCAGCAAAAGCCCTTCCACTTGTAATTTCTAATTTTCCTTTATCCGGGATTGCTTGGGTCAGCAGTCTCAGGACTTAGAAACAGTAAGAATCGAAAAATGGCAATTTGTGTGGTTGTTTTTGTCAACATGTGTCACCTTGGATGTCTTCCTCTGATTGCAGGTGGTTGCTATAGACGTAGATATGGCTTTTTTTGAGCCTAAAATGAGAGACATCCTTGAGCAGAACTGCACGGGAGACGAAGACTGTAATTTTTTTGATTGCTTTTCAAAGTGTGACCTGGGAAGCAGAAAATGTGGAGCAGTGAGAGCCAATAACAACCTTCAGGTGAGCTACAGGGTTCTTGTTTATGACTGGATGTGATGCCAGTATTTTAAATTACTCCTTACTGTACAATTTAGAATAAGTGACCCCATGATTGTTGTGATGGGCTCATTCACGTGCCTGAGAGGATTCCATCGCAACATGAAAGTTCCAGCCATAAAGATATTTGGATATGAAAAGGCTCATTCACACATAGAAGTCACCATATGGAGCTGCAGTCATCAAGTGATACTTGCTCCTCACTTGATTACTGCAGCCCCAGCTGGTGACCTCCATGTGTCAGAGAACCCTTTCAGAGCAAATTCCACAGATCCAGACGTCTTTGATGGGACTTGCATGTTGTGATGGAGACAATCCATGCATTAAGAGCCAAGTTTCATGTATGTTTCATGTAATGCTATCAAAAATGGCATCTCTAGCATCACATGACATAGGGCCAAACAAGATGATATTGGGACCATGGCATAGAGCAGGACAGGGGCCACGCCTCCCCTGCCACCCTGGTCCCAAGCTTTGCCCCCGGGATTAGTTTAAAAGCTGCTCTGACACCTTTTTGATATTCGTTGCCAGCAGATTGGTTCCCTTTTGGTTCAAGTGAAGCCCATCTCTTTTGAACAGGTTTGGCTTGTCCCAGAAAGTTCCCCAGTGCCTAACAAAATCTAAACCCTTCCTCCTGGCACCACTTTCTCATCCGGGGGTAGCATTGAGACCCCTGATCTGTGTCTGTCTAACTGGCTCTCCACATGGAACCGGCAGCACTTCTGAGAATGCTACCTTTGAAGTCCTGGCCTTTAACTTTCTGCCTAGTAACCTAATTTTTTTCCTCCAGGACCAGATGACTTCATTTTCCAATAATTTCAACATCATATCCATAATTTCAAAAGTGTATATTTTGTTGATTGTTCACGTGTGTATGAGTGAGTGGAGGAATGTGCTTTGAATATATTTGAGTTTGCTTGGGCTATATGTGGCATCTTGGATCAGGACCATGGCAGCACCAGCCTAGCAGCCTAGCAGTGATGACCTCAGCTTGGAAGGGGAAAAGTTCTACAGTTACCTGAGTCCTACAGGTGTCTTTCTTAGCTTTGCTGTGACTGATATTTCTGATGAGCTCTCAGAACCATGCCAATTGCACATGTTCCCTCTTCCTGCCCCAAAATCTCGTTAGATTTGTTAAGTTCTCTGAAAGGAGATCGCACCGAGGAGATTTAACCGACAACTGCCAGCAAGAAGGAGCCGAGACTGAAAGTGAGGCATGGAAGGTAGCCAGCCTAATTAAAGGGTTGAGCTCCAACACCACCACATATGGCAAGCCAAGGAGGCCAATACACTACAAGATTTACCTGTCTTATGAAAGCAGGCTACAAACCTTTTGCCTGGGAAATGGAGTTACTGAATCCAAGGAACCTCCCATCACTGCATTCTTGTGACCAGTAGATTATGTGTGCCCCACACAAGTCCCAAGAATTGCCTGTTTCCTTAAATGAGGTTTGCTGAGGATTTTAATGGATAAAAAAAACCCCTGTCTTTAATAATAGTTAATAGTACCCCATGCTTTGTTTAAAGCAGGGTCCAAAATGTGAATATTGACATAAGAGTTCCAAATATCCCCTGTTGTGTTTACGCTATGTATGTTAGTGGCTAAGAGACATTTCCTGCTTTCCAGAGCTCTGTGGACACCTTGATATGTTCACAGAGTGCTTGATCTTTAGAGCAGAAGGTTCCCACTTCTTGCACTTGGACATGGCAGAAGCCACTCTGCATACCCAAAGTAATCTATGTGCGGGCCAGATGTTTCTACTGAAATTTGTTCTTGAAAGGAGAGCCTCTTGTGTATGTTAGAGCCTAGAATAGATTACAGGATTGGATGGAGTCATCTGTTGGATATTAGCCACAGGGAATGGAAGCTATCATCCTGTCCTGTAAACTGGAGGCCCACAAGGCATTGTAAGGAAAGAGGATAAACTATTTGTAAATTTCCTCTCCCATAGTATCTAGATATCCCCCATACATATGTCTGTTATGATCATAGGTCAGCCAAGACTGACACACAGACAGTGTCATCAGCATATCTATATACAATAAAATAGGCTGACTTCAGCAGTACAGATATAATTAATAATTCCCTCTTTAAAACAGACTAATTCCTCCTCCTTCTTTTGTGGCTGGCAGAAGCCACCCACTTTGCTCTTAGGTGTAGTAATGGCATATGACTGGCCATTGCTGGTATAAAGAATTCTGAGCCAGATGGAGCACTATTTAAGCCAGCATGAGAACTGTGTAGTTACTGCTATTTATTCTTTGCAAGAGAAAGATTCTGTGTTCTCCTTTGCTGTCATTTTAATCTGCATTGGACAAATGCATCAATCCCTACATGAGAGAATAAATGGACACGAATCTGACATGAGAAACTGCAGTACTCAGAAACCATTTGGCAAACATTTTAATCTTCCTAGACATATTGTTGCAGATTTGAAAGTCACTGTTCTACAAACAAGCAAAAACTTCAAAAGGGATATACAATATGAACGTGTTGAATTAGAACTTATAACAAAAATTAAGCACTTTCTGTCACCCTGACTTAAGCTGACACTCGGACTTCCTCACTCATTATGATTTCTAATAACCCAAGATGACTCACATTTTAAAAACTTTTATAGACGATTCTGACATGTTGTATCATAACATATCCTATCCCTTTACCAATGTTGGTTAATTCCTTCATGCTTCAAACTGCCTCTTCCTTAATTCATTTATTTACCCTACTTTATTGCACTTTTGTTGGTTTTCACCACATGAGAGAGTTGGTAGATCCTCTAAGCTGTCTCAGCATCACACCTGATTTATACCAGGCCTCTTGTTGCTCAACTCTTCCCCCTCCATCCCTTTCTTAAAACTAGTCAAATGATTTTGTTTCCATTGTATCTGAGGAAGTGAGCTCTGGCTTAGAAAAGCTCGTACTAATGTTGTTACTCCTTAAGGCGCAAAGGAACAAAAGACTAGATAGATGCTAATTGTGGTAAATGTCTGGTTGGATTATAGGACATGAAAAGATATTATACATGATATAATACATATGAACATTAGTACTTACATCTTAGGTAATTTAAAATATACTTGGTACAAAACCTTACTGGATGATGTATGGAAAGTTGCACTTCAATAGAAAAGCTATGTCATCAGAACTTAAAGTTTGGTGGACTTGGAAGATCTCATAGCAAGTTCCTGTTGTTTTCATTTCCACAGGTCATCTGTGACAAAATATTTCGCCCCTGGTTCTCTCTGAACCTCAGAGGATCTACAGTCTCCTTTCCCCTGCAGCTACAGTTGCAGAAGGCCGTGCACGATTGTGCAGAACCAGGTTACGATGATGTTGCCCTTCTCCATAGGACTTCTCTGACGTCTCTTTCCAAGTTATACCAGTTGCTTAGAGCCAGTCAAATGGAGCTTCAGAAATCTGGAAGCTACTCTCATCATGTTCACTAATAATGTTCTACCCAATAAATAACAATTTTGTTTTGTCCCCAACAACTGCTTTAGTTAATACTTACTGGTTGTGCTTTTGAAAACTGTGATTGTAGATATAATGTATATATTATTAATATCCTCTGAAATGTGAAATCACTTTCTTTGGGCACTGTTTTTGCTTAGTTCCTGAACACATGCTGTTCAATCCCACAGATACGTTGTATTATATTGTTTAATCCAAAAGCAGTAGCACCCATCCAAACTATGTTTGACCCGAGGGCAGAAAAGCATTTGAATTTCAAAAGTGCTTCAGAGATAAAGTATTAAACGCATTTTTTAAAGTCTAGGTTTTTTTAAAAAAATAAGGGGTGGGGTGAGTTGTCAGTATTGATTTTAGACACTTTGTTAGCAAGAAAATGCCTAGATATTTCAATGAAGGACAGATTTTAACCAAGTGTGTCTAATGTTACTATTTAGAGTACACTATTTAGACAGGGAATCTAAGTAAGTCTACTCAGAATCCTACACAATGAGGCTTTACTCGCAGAAAAGTGTTCTTAGAATTTCATTGTTTGTCTCGTTGAGAACAGTGGACCTGGATGTTAATAATAAGATGGAGCCATGGTCCTAAATTGTGAGGCTTTACCTGTGTCTCTCTACACGGTTAGAGTTCATCTGGACCATACCTGATGTTCTTCAGTGTTTTTATGAATGAACTCACTGCAGGCCACCAAGGTTAGGGGAAATGACTCTTGTTGATGGACTGGGAATTGACAGCCAAGTACCTTGCCAACTCAGAGATGAATAGATCACATAACATTTTAAAAGCTGCTGTAATTCTTACCACCTGGTTTTCCTTAGTATTTTTATTCTCCCTCTTCCTCCTGCGGTACATCTCACCTGGAGTCCTGCCCACTACGTGGGGGGAGAGAAGAAGAAGAGGAGCAGTAGAGGATGGGGTTGGGGTGGCAGGGTGGGGGTAGCCACAGCTGCTGAGTTTGAGTGGCAACCTTGCAATCCAGCCTTTGAGCCAACTTCACTGACCGCCTCGAGGATGCGTGTCCCTTCTGTAAGGGTGGAAGAGAGACAGCTGAACTTCAGGTACCAGATCGCCACTAATGAGCATCTCCCAAAGTGCCTTGGTCACATAGGACCTTCAGGAGTTCTACAGTGAGTTACACTCTTGAGGATTCTGTTGAAAACATTTAATGCCCAGTAACCTGCATGGAAACAATCCCTTGAAGAGATACTGCAGTAGATCAGGTCTATCATACCGGGAAGTCAGTGTCAGTGGATTCACCTTTCCTCTAGCATATTAATTTTAAATTATTCATTTCAAAGTTATTAAAAATAAAAATACAAACAAGTATATTGCTGTGTAGATAATTAAATAATCTAGTAAAATAAGCAAGCTTAGATTGATTAAAATTTATTAAGCCTCCTAGGCTTAAAGAAGGTTATATTAGGAACAGTGTTCCCTCTAAGATGAGTTAGTGTGAGGTAGCTTACAGGTTTTTAGCCTCAGGCTCACAGATTTTTGTTTTAGCTCAGGAAGTCTGGCTCCAGAGCAAACTAATTTATGCAGCAGCCAAATCACTCACTCACAACTTTAATGCCAGTAGCTCACAAAGTAGAATTTTTGCTCAAAAGACTCCACAGCTTAGAGAGAACATTGATTAGGAACCTAGGTATATTTCAAGCAAATGACATGTCTGTAAGAAGTCAGCCAGACTGGTTGCCCTCTACCATTTTTAGTCCTGTGAATGAGCTTGGCCACCATGAGCATGTCCTAGACTTGAACGTATGAAGCCGCTGTGGATGGCTAGCCTGTTGATCCACTTAGGTCAGTATTTACTTTGAGTCTGTCTCTTGAAGCAGAGGAAAATCTGTCTAAACATCTGTTACCCAAGATCCTATTACTTGAGATGCCAAGGATTGAACTGTGACGTTTGGCATGCCAAGCAGGACCCCAGTATCCACCCTACCTTAACCGGAATATCACCCCCCAAGGAACTGTCATTCATCTGTGAGCTGTAGGTATGCTACATCATCTTAACACAGTGTTTGAAAGGATAAGCCCTGCATCCCCTGTAAACTCTGCAGCTGATTAATGTCCTAGATGTGACCTTCAAGCCCACGACTCCCCTGGTATGGGCACAATACAGGGACATTTTCTGGGAAATGAGTTCCAGTCAAATAAGTATTTTTATGTCAAAGTAAATATAATAAAATAAATAAAAACTGCTTATTTATTTACAAAATGTGTGTGCTGCCTTTCTGCCCAGTGAAGGCATTGACTTTTTCAGTGTGGCTTTTCTTGTAGAGAAGGAGGGGCGGACGGTAGGACTCATAATAATAGCTCCCCAGAATGCATAATACAAGTCCTTGTCACATGGAAGAACATGATTGAAATTGTAGGGATAGATACTGTCTATGAGCAGTTACAGCTTGCAGCACTTTTAAAGCTGTACAGGTACACACACAGAGAGAGAGAGAGAGAGAGAACAAAACTGTTGGAATATTGTTTGAGTTAATAGAGGAAATGCTGAAAACACATTCAAACGGGGTCCTGGAACTTTTGAATAAATCTCATTCCTTTCCTCATGAGGTTTGTGCTCCCTTGACAAAGCTTAATAAAACTACATATGGCAAATTTGTTCTTTGTCCTGAAGCTTTCTGCTGAGGCCTGATTTAAACATCATACTAACTAAGGCAAAAGAAGTTACCCATGGCACTTTGCATTGATACAGGATTTCTGCTGGGTTGCTACCCACACAAGGCAGCTGTGCATCATGTTTCAATCAAGCCTGAATGATACTGTCATATGGAAGTGGCATATTAGCTTCACATTTTGTGTGTG
>NW_015169778.1:2185005-2206752 GCF_001447785.1 Gekko japonicus
AAAGTTTCTTTTAAATTTATTTATATTTAATTAATAATTAAATTTCTACCCCTGCCTCCCGCCAGAGCGGCTCAGGGTGGCTTACAAGCAATTTAAAACCAACATTCGGTTAAAACCAACAATTACAAAATATAAAATACAGTTCCATAAAATCCCAGCTAATACATCCTATGATAGTGCTAGTGCGACACCACCGGCATAATCAGTTCTTATTGGAACGCCTGGCGAAACAGTTCCGTTTTAACGGCTCTACGGAACTGCTGGAGGTCCCGTAGAGCTCTAATCTCATGAGGGAGCTCATTCCACAGCATTGGTGCAGCCAGGGAGAATGCCCTGGTCCTAGTTACCACTAACCTGGTGTCCCTAGGCCCAGGGGGGGTCAGACGGTTTTGCGTTCCCAATCGCAGTGCTCTTCGTGAAAGGTGGTCCCTCAGGTAGGCAGGCCCCAGACCATTTAGGGCTTTAAAGGTCAAAACCAGCACCTTGAAGCAAATCTGGAACGCTATTGGAAGCCAGTGCAATGACTTCAGCACAGGCTGGATGTGCTCCCACCTGGGGAGGCCCATCAACAGCCTGGCTACCGCATTTTGCACCAGCTGCAGCTTCCAGAGTTGCCCCAAGGGCAGCCCCATGTAGAGAGCATTGCAGTAGTCTAGCCTCAAGGTGACCATAGCATGGATCACTGAAGCCAGATCATTGCGTTCGAGGAAGGGGACCAACTGCCTAATCAGCTGAAGATGGTAGAAGGCATCTACCTTGGCAGTGGCTGCTACCTGGGCCTCCATTGTCAGGGAAGCATCCAGGAGCACTCCCAAACTCCTGACCCTCGGCACTGGCACCAACGGTGCCCCACCGAAGGCTGGAAGTGGGGCAATAACCCCGGACTGCTCCGATTTAGGCAAAGGATCTCTGTCTTCATCAGATTCAATTTCAGCTGACTCAACCAATGCTATCCCGCCACGTCCTGCAACGCCCGGTCCAGATCTTCCGGGGTAGAACCAGACTGACCACCCAACAAAATGTCACAATATTTGCAATACAACAGCAAAAAATATGAAGAATGAAGCTTACTGGACAATAGCCAAGTCTAAATAGGAAAGCTGTCCAAAGGAGAGCTATGGGACATATGCTAGGATTAACTATCACCTATGTTGCTTCTTTCTCAGACAGCTGTATAAAATACGGCATAACCCTCAACAAGCATCTTGAATTCTTTTCTTCTAAAGGAAAGTTGTATCACTTCTGTGGCCTAAGCCAACAGCATGATCTTCCTATTCCCAATTTACAGCTGGTGGGATCATCCCTAGTCCACTTGCACGAGCACAGGCCCGAAGCATCAGGAAATCCACAGCACTATGGGACTGCAGTTGCGCTGGCATTACCTGTCACAGATGGAAAATTTATCCTGCCATAACTCTACTACTGGAAGATGAATAACTGGGGACTTGGCAGGAGATGGGGACAGGAAATTTGTGGTATGGTAACAAATGAGTGGGAATTGATTGTAACCCTGAACTTGCCAAAGGCCAAGCTAGAGCTGATCCCTGTGGATGAGTCTGGTTTTAAGCAACAAAATAGGTGCGCAGATGAAGTCTGTGAAGTACCTGTTCCCCGTCCCTGCTGCTTAATTTCCTGCAGTCTGTTCCCCCCCACCACTCCAGAGGCTGTTAGACAAGGACTCCAAAAATGTTCTCGGTTGGTAGAAAAGTCTTTTGCGAGAGAGGCTGCCAAGAGGTCAGCTGTGGGCAAGGGAAGGTTCCGCACTACATATGTCACTATCAGAATGTACTGCAGAGAAGATGCAGACGTACCTCACAGTGCCTGAAAGCACCCGAGAAATAGCAGATGTCCTGAAAGCAAGAACTGCACTGAAATGTAAGCAGACCTGTTATTAGGACTGATAAATTATTCAATTGGACAATGACATTTTTTGTCATGATACCTTGCATTGGTTTCATTTCAGTTTTCATTCATTTCAACAGGATCAGTGATGGCCCGGTGCAGCAGCTGTATATATGTTTATAGCACAGATGGTACAGCACAGGCATTTTTCGTAGAAGGTTGCAAGTCCAATCCATGGCCTCTCCCATTAAAATGAAAAAGAATCTGGGGAGCACAGCCTCTTAGAATCAACAGTACTGGGTTAGATGGTCTGATTTAAAATAATGTTTTTTATTTCATTTATTACCATACTATTCTGCATCCCCCCTTCATCTTTTTGTCTTTACTTTGCATATCTTTTATTGACCTCAAACATCTTAGCACAGGAAAATGAAAAGCTGCTTTGTTGCCACTGACTAGCATATTAATCTTTTAGAGTGTAAGATGGATAGGCAAGTCATGAGTGGCATCCCCTGGAGACTGCTTAAACATATGTTGGACAGTGTACTCTTTGCATGGCATCTGCAAAATGAGAAGCAGGCAAGTCTGTGACATAGAGACCAACTGTAGTTGCAAGAGACCACAGGAAAATACAAGATTCTTCCGGCTGACCTTGGAAATCCTCAGACTACTTGCTCAAAAAAAGTTCCCCTCAACAGATCGATCGCTCCACGTTAAGTGGTTCAAGAAACTAATTCTAAATATATCACTAATTACTGCTTTTTCATCATGCTCATTTCATTCCCTTTTGACCCATAAACTGCACTTATATCCTCGGCTAAATCTCCCTACTTTGTAAAAGGGTATAACTTTCTGAGCCAAAAAAGTCAGCCTCTTAATGGGAATAAGAATTGGGTGTTTGAAACTGGCGGTGCTGTAAAGTACAAGTCTAGATTGCTTGGATTTAAGCAAAGCGATCTCACTGGAAGACTGAAATCCAATTCCTAAACAGCTGTATTACTTACAAAGCCAAAAATCATGCCCAGGTCTTATATTTGGTAACATCTAGATTGGATTACTTCAACACGCTCTATGTGAGGCTGCCCTTGAGGAGTGTCCACAAACGACAATTGGTACAGAATGCTGCATCAAAAATGTTGACTGAAGTGGGTTGTGAAAATATCAGTCTACACTGGCTTTCAAGTTGCTTCTGGACCCAATTAAAATGCTGGTAATTATCGTTATAACCATATACATCTTAGGACCAGTATACCTTAAGGACTGCCTACTCCCATATGAACCTACTGGCCATTGGAGGCTCCACCTCATGGTACCTGGTCATCTGAGGCTAAATGGGTGGCAACCCAAGAAAGGTCCTTCTTGGTCGCAGCACCAGATCATGGAATTCCTTCCCCCGGAGGATTTATCTGTCTCCCTCTATCGCTGTATTCTGCCTGTTGGTGAAGACCTTTTTGTTTTGTTTGACATTCCCTTAATAACCTTCCTTCCTGTATATGTGTGTGTGTGTGTATAAATATATGTGTGTGTGTGTGTGTATGTGTGTGAATTTACTGTGTCGTTAAGTTGTAAACTTAGTCCACAGATCATACATCAGGCTGAAATACTTCTAAGTAACTGGGTGGTAAAGCACGTTGCTGATAAAAATGCTCTGCTAATGGTCCCAGTACTAAACACGCTGGTCCGAATCCAACTCTAGATATGGGAAACCAGTTGCATGTAACAACTGATGACATGAGGCGGGAATGTCCACATCTGCATCAAACAATTCGTTAGCAATGTTCAGATGCTTATTTATTTTCATATCAGCTAAGAACAGAGGAGACTACTTCAGTGCAGGTATTTCCCTTGAGACTACATGACGCTGAGCTGGTTAGAAGTGACTAGGCTTTTATTTTAATAAATGCGTGGATAGGATTGAGGTGAAATTAAATGTGCAAACCAGAATCCCTAAAACCAAATTAAATGATGTCATTAAATTTAACAAGATACATCTGAGTTTATCATTGTACTCAGTGGTTTTGAAAGGACTCTTCTACAGAAGGTCTAAAAGAGATGGTAAGAGAATGAAAGAGACTTGTGGACCCTGCAGAGGCACCTTTTCCTTACAAGTGAGGAAAGTATGGATGTGGTTTTTTTCCAAAAAAAGTTGATCTTATATCATTTATTACAGTAACCATGTGAAGTGGGTTAAGCAGAGACAGAGGCTGCGTTCAGACTGGCAGTTTGGCCTGGCAGGCAAATGTTTGAGGAGCATTTCAGTAGCGGATTAAAGGGGCAGGTTCACACAGGCACATGTTTCAGGCATCCCCCAGCCGTACTCAAGCCGTCTTGTGCCGCTTCCCTCCCGAGTTTAAAAGATACCATGTTAAAGTGGTAGCAAACCATGTATACAGCTAGTTAATTCGGTTCCCCGAGTGTGAACGCAAGTGCTGCTAAGGCGGGAACAACCAGTGTGGAGTCGATCCTGCCCTATTTGCTGATGTGCCCATGCGCATAGGCGCACGCAGCCGAGTATGGAAACCACGCTAACAGCCCGCCAGGGGCGGGCAACAGTGCAAACACTCCCTTGTGCTTCCTCCACAGTATCCTCCCGCTTCATTCACTGCAGTGTGAACGGGAATACCGGCAACAAGCCGTTCAATTTTTTCTTTGCCATGACTCCCTAGCGCTTCAAATTGCCAGTCTGAACTCAGCCAGAGTGAATCGAAAGCCACCCAAGACAGCCATATAGCTAAACAGGGATTTGAATATTATGGGATTTATGTACCACCAAGATTTCAAGACCATCTGCTTTGAAAAATATATATTTGAAATGCAAGGTAAAACTTGCAGTGTTGAGAATAGTGATTTCCATAAGTATCAAAAGCTTTTAAATGCCAGAGTGCACTTGACAGATTCATTCCTCCTTCTACAATTGTGAATGTGAGAACCAGTTCCCCCTTTTAGAAGATGAGTTCCCAGTACTTGAGGTACTGTGTATATAGAGATGTGCATGTGCTCAAACATTA
Organism: Gekko japonicus; assembly: GCF_001447785.1. Taxonomy (NCBI): domain Eukaryota; kingdom Metazoa; phylum Chordata; class Lepidosauria; order Squamata; family Gekkonidae; genus Gekko; species Gekko japonicus. The sequence goes on from NW_015169778.1 coordinate 2,189,856, forward strand.
TCTGTTATGATGATGTCACATATGTGGTAGCTCACCAACACCCCAGCACGTCTATGAATGTGTGAACCAGTCCAACTCTGCAGTGAAGCAAAACAAAGGTGATCAATAATGTAAGTAAAAAACCAAAATGGCCTCCTTCCTTGGTGTACTAGATCCTGTAAGCTTTGGTTCTGGTGGTGCCCCTTCAGCCATTTGCTCTTGCTAGAGTTGTGTCAAGCTATTACCTTCAGTGTACCCCCACTTTTCTGTTTCTTGTTGCTTGCTCTTGAAAAATCAATTGCAGAAAGTATATTTTGAAAATGTCATTACAGTTTTTTAAAATTATAACCAATTCTGTAGATTAAGGATTTCCTAAAATATAGTTGTCTGGCCATGAATCCTAGGAGGAGCCTCTGCCACCCCACTGTAGTGCTACTGAATGAACAAACGGCTACTCTGGCAGATGTTATAATACAGCAAACTATTTTCCTGGATGAATTTGTCACGTTGAAAAGGTGGTTTTCATGACACCAACTCAAATTGGACTAATGCTGGACAAATGGACTAAATGTACATTTCTCTGCATGGCAGCAACCAGAAAGGAAAGCAGGGGGATTCAGTGGGTATTTGCTTGTGTCTGTCCTAAAAAAATTCTGGCTTAGGTTTATTAAGGGAAAAAAGGATTTTGCTATTATGCTAGCAAAAGTTATTATTTATTGTGATACAAGCTATTTCCACTGTAGGGTGATTACTGTGCAATAAAGCCCAGCCACAACTTTAGTCACCAATATGAAAGGCGCACTAAACTTCTTGAAACAATAAATCTCAAGAAACCTCCTTGGGTTTCTTTTCATTGTTTTCGTTGGCTCCTTGCCATGGCTTTGAATAATCTACTCTGACAACTCTTGTGCTGGCTTCCTTTAGAAATTTCCTCGAGTAAGTTTCAAATATCCAACACACTGTTTCTTAGGTACTATATCTGGTACCTCTTAATTGAATCAATATGAGGTTCTTTGCAGCAAATGTGCAAGAAGAAAATAGCATGGATTTTGTTGATGGTTTATATGCTGCCCCACTGTTGTCCTTTAGTTTTCTGTTTAATTAGAACTAACTTTATAAATGGAAGGCTATAAGAACCATTCCCTCAGACTTAGAGCCACAAAAGCTAACTTACTGAAAACATTTATAACCTTGCCTTTCTGCCAGATATGTAGAACGCTCCTTCTCAGCAGCACAAGTTGTTTCTCTCGCCTAAGCACAGATAGAAAGGCAGGGCTCAGTTATGTAAGGGTGGCCCCTTCATGTCTTGCCACTGTGTATTTGCATGGATAGTGACACAATTATGTCAAAAGAGGAGGCTGTTCATACAATGTAAAGTATTATCTGCTCCACTGTAGCCCCCAATTAAATCTGGGCTGTTCTTTCATATTTTTTTTAAATAGAACTCACACTGATTTGCAGCCAGGCTGGATCTGTTATGATAATGAGATTTTTATCTCATCCTGCCTCAAAGAATGTCAGGGAAACTATAAGGAAGTTACCCTATTTTATCCTCACCCTGTGAAATAAGTTAGGCTGAGTTTGACTGGCCCAGTTACTCAGTGAACTAACTTTATGGCTAAGGAGACCCACAGTTCTTTCTCGTCCAACACAATGGCTCTTAGATAGGGTTGCCTGGTCCATCGGAAAGACTGGCAGGGGGATGGGGTGGGGAGACGTTCCGGGAGCTGAAAGCATTGCAGGATGTGCCTACATCACCTGAAAGTGGCGTAGGCATGTCGCTGCTGTCAGGGGTGGTACTCTGGTTTTGGGGCAAATCGATCATAAAATCAGCCTTAAACCATAGAATTTTGCCCCAAAACCAGGGCGTCATCCCCCAATGTCACCAACATGCCCATGTCACTTCTGGGTGACATAGGCATGTCACGTTTATTTCCGGTGATGTAGCTGTTTTTTTTTGGGGGGGGGATTTCCTCCCACCAGCCAGCTGGCTGGTGGCAGGCAGGAACCTACAAAACCAAGGGATCCCCCACCTCCAGCTGGGGAATGGCAACCCTGCTCTCAGAGCTAAAACTCTAATCCTTTCTGTAGTCAAATCCTAGCTCTGAAATTTAGCTACATTAGGATGAGTGCAGAAAATTCAAGATAGAACAGACCAAGTCAATCAAAATCAGATACAAAACCAGTTCCAAATGCCCTCCTTTGATTAGAGACTGGGGTGATCTCCTTGGAGACCTGTATGTGGCTTTTCACCTAGCTGCCTTGATCCTTGATGATAGCCACCAGTCAGCCTGACAAAGAGCAACAGAGGTGAAACTCCAGAAGATTTGCCTTTCCCCCAACTCTTACTGTGCCTTGGGCACCCAAGAGCATAAGAAACAGTTAAACAGCGTCTCTGGGATCAAGCTCTACAATTGGACAGAGCACAGACATGGAGGCATCCAATTATTCTCCAATATACTAAATGCTTTCAACCTGCAGATTACCTCAGATACCTCACAATCTCCCAATATCAGAGCATCTTTATCCTTGCACACTTTAATATTCCTGGTCCTCCTGGAAGGCAGATACCATCACATCCCACTCTCTCAACAGCTCTGCCCATGTAGAAAGTTGAGTCTATTGAACACATTCTGCTATTTGATATCTGATCACAATATATAGCTCCAATTCTGTCAACTTTACCAGGAAGGTCTGAACAACTATACGTCTCCCTCCTTCTTGCAGACTTTTCCCAGGAGACAACTAATAAATGTGCAAAATTTTGCTTTCAGGTGTGTGGGATACACAAACTCCTGACTGAAGCCCAGAAATAGCCTCCCTGACAGAGGAAAGTACCTCTTCGCCACTCCATAATTTGTGCTCAATGTTCCCATAGCACTCCATGTGCCCCTTACTTTTTTGTCTCTTTATTTCTGTTTCTTTTTATTATTATTGCTGAGTCTTCTGAATTGATCGAGTATATATAGCTTTTCAGTTCAAATGATTAATTGTAAATCATCATGTCTTTCACATTGTGACTATGTTCTGCATTCTTTAGATTTGAAAGATAAGGTTTTTGAAGAATATGTAACTTTTCAGAGAAAGTAACATTTTCCTAAATTAATTTGATATCACAGAAATCATATTATAGGAAAACTATTTCCAAAGGTACTCATTTAAAGCAAACAGTTATTATTATTGGAAGAGAACAGAACGAAACAATTCATTTCATCATGGCACACTGAAAATTCATACAACTTTAATGTTTAAAATGCTATTATTAGAAAGCCAAAGCATCTTCTATAAAATGGAAAGGAAAATAAATCTAGAGATTGGTTGCAATATCTTGGAAATTACTGAAATCTGAAAACTACAAATACATTGCACTGATTAGTAAAACAAAACTAATGAGATACCATCACTAGCAAATGCATTTAAGACATTTATAGCTGTACTCTTAAACGTACTTGTTGACAAAGAAAGCTGAAGGCTTTGTGACTGTTGTAAGGTCAATAAACAATTAACTAGTTGTTATAGTTGGTCAATGAGCTAATTAGTGCCTTGAACCCAGTTTAATATTACCTTCATTGGTGGAGCAAAATATTTAGGATTAAGGATTTTTAAAGAGCCGCAACTTCTTCCTTTCCCTGTGCCATTTTAGAAAGTGGCAGGCTTTTCTTCTAACACTATAGCCACACAAAAGTGTAATGAGCTGGGAAGGTTTGAAAACCACTGTGGTGCAGAATGCCAGATCAGGACTCTGAAGTCTGGGTTCAAATCCTCATTTGTTGCAACGCTCAATGACTGTGAGCCTCTCATACTCTCTCAGCCTCACTTACTCAGAGGATTGCTGTGAGGATAAAATGCAAGATGGCACAACCTTGAGGTCCCTAGAAAAGCAGCGGGATAAAAATATGACGAGTAGACATCAGTAAAGAGACTTGATATAACCAAAGGCTATATGCTCCAGCAACCTGCTTCTGTTAACGAATGAGTTTGACTTTGGGTCAGACATGCCTTTGCAGTTCCCAGACTGGGGCCATGGTGTGCAACACAGGGTTTCAGCCCTCCCACCAGCGTCTTTATGTGAGACAGCCCCACTAGTTGCCCTGTTGGGGAAATCTTCACGTAGTCCCCTTCCCAGGTGGCAAACGGCAGCTTCCCAGGGCCATTTCAGGTTAGAAAAACAGCGGGGGAGGGAGGCTGAAGTCTCTTCTTGTGCTTGTGCTCATCTGGGAATGAAGTTCCCAGGCCAGAACATGTCTGAAGAAAGTTAATGTGGGGGACACTTGTACTTTGTAACATGCAAATCAATCTGGACTAAAAAGAGAGAAACACCTGAGGCCAGGCCTCTGTACAGAGAGCAAAGTTGTGATGTCAGCTGACATCCAAATATTTCTAGGGATTACTCTTATCATTGTGATGCAGGTACAATTTGAAACTGGATTTTCCTGTGCGGATAAGCCATTCTGGTAGCGAATGATTTTTGTGGCACTACATTAGCACAATATTCAGCTAAGTGTAGCTGCAGCAGATGACTCTCTTTGCCAAGTTACTTATAAACCTGACCAGTTTGGAAATACAATTTTCATCATTCCTCTGCTGAGTTCATTGTAATGAACAGCACACCTTGTCTGCCTGGAGCCTCTGCTTATCTGTATCTCTGTATGCCCCCCCCCAACCTCAATTGAACCACAACCTCACACTCCCTTTGCAAGATTTCAACCATCATAGCGTCTTTAATTGGCTGACAGCCCTAATAGGTATCTAAAGAATGCTCAGAAATGATATATTTGGCCTGTGCTTATACTTGCTTTTTTTAAAAAAGAAATTCATCACCAGGCTTTCTTGCTGCCTTCCCAGAATACGGTATTGAAAAAGCCCTAGCAATAAATCATTCATGATTTGCTTTTGCTGTATCATGTTTTTCGCATTGCATTTAGGGCTTGAAAACAAACCTTTGGGACCAAATGTTAGGTAAAAGAATACTGCCTGGAATCATCAGTCATCCCTTAATTAAAGGACACTTTGTTGATTACTTGACATTCCTGACCGCTGCGAAAATGCAAAAGATCGTTTTATAGTATCAAGAGACCTCAGGCACAAGCCTGTCTATGAATTACACCTGCTGAGCAGAATAGGATTGCTGCTAGATTCTGCTTTGGTAGTGGAATGAAGCCGCCTTGCCAAATCACATTTTCACTGTTTAGTTATTTATGTCTCAACGGGGATCCCAAGTGGCTTATATTGTTCTCCTCTCCTTTATTTATCCTCACAACAACCCTGTGAGGTAGGCCATGCCGAGACACTGTGACTGGCCCAAGGCTGCCATTCAAGCTTCCATGGCAGAGGGGGCATTAGAACCTGGGACTCCCCGATCCTAGTCTGACATTTTAACCACTATAGCCCTGGGTGACTGGAGAGAATAATCAGAGTGAGAACATACCAGAAGCCCAGGAAAAATAATTTTCACTTGATGTTTGGATTATCTCAGCTATGATGCCAGTCAAACAATCTTCCAGAGGTGACACAATCAGAAGAAGAGAAGAGATTGGATTTATACCCCACCCTTCACTACCTGAAGGAGTCTCAGAGCGGCTTACAATCTCCTTACCCTTCCCCTCCCCACAACAGACACCCTGTGAGGTAGGTGGGGCTGAGAGAGCTCTTTCGAGGACTGTGCTGGACAGAACAGCCCTGAAATAACTTGTAACTGACCCAAGGTCACACCAGCAGCTGCATGTGAAGGAGTGGGGAATCAAGCCAGGTTCTCCCAGATTAGAACCCGCGCTCCTAACCACAACACCAAACTGGCTCTCTTCCTAGCTGTTACCAGCTTTATTTCAGGAGGTAGGGAGAAGCAGAACAGGCTTCTGAAGATGTTCAGGTTGATATGGAAGCAGACAATACTTTAAAAAGATGTTACATGACTGGATCTAAGGACACAACCGACAACCACTCAGCAGCCTTAAACTATTTCTGCTGTCCACTAGTTCACAGGAGTCTCTAAGTCTTTATTTTTTGCGCAGGTGCTGAGAACTCACCTGGTTTCCTATGAGGAAGTTATGTGTATGAAACTGATTTACAACTGCAGTTCTGAATTCTTTTGGGTTCCCTTATGACTCTTGCACTAAGCTGTCTTCATGGACAACCTTGTACATCCGTACAGAGTTGAATTGATGCACAAACACCACTAGAAGGTTTTATGAAAGACCCAAGAGACCTCCTTATACACAGGGGTCATTTCGTAGGAAAAGAGCTAGGGGAACTCATTAGCATAACTCATTAGCATATGCCACACCCCCTGACATCACCGGAAGTGTGTCATAAGGCCACCCCCCCTGACATCACCGGAAGTGTGTCATAAGGCCACACCCCCTGACATCACCGGAAGTGTGTCATAAGGCCACACACCCCGCTCCACTGCTGAGCTCCATGAGGGGCCCGGCGGTGGACCTGCAAGGCCGGCGGGAGTGCAAGGAAGCCCCGCGAAGGCCCTCCCTGGCCCCAGGCAGGCAGGGGTGGGGAGAGGCATGGAGGAAGCAACTTACCCTCCCTCTTCTCCTGCCTCCTCCTGGCTGAATGAGGGCCGGAAGCGGGGCGGCCGAAAGCAGGGGGCGGGGCTTCGTCATGTGCCCCGCTCCCGTACCTCACCCGGGGGAACTGCGATCCCCCACGTTCCCCCCCGAAATGACCTCTGCTTATACAGTGTAGGCTGCTAGTAAAGTTTACTCATTTGAAACAGAAAGGGTCTGTGGCTCAGTGGCAGGATATCTGCTTTGCATGCAGAACGTCCAAGGTTCAATCCTTGGCACCTCTAGTTAAATGTATCATGTAGTAGTTGTTGTGGAAGACCTCTACTGAGACTTTTGACAGCATCTACCAGTCAGATTAGACAATACCAATACTCTTAGACCAATAAGTCACACTGCAGAGTAACTCCTGGACCTTTGAAATTATCACTGAATAAGATGAGGTAGCTATGATTTCTCCACATTCTCCCTCCATTCATCTAGACCAAATTCTTTCCTCTGCCAAATATTTGGCATAGCAGAGTCCTGCTAGCTACAGCAAGCAAGAGAAGAACTGGAGAAAAGACCTGGGGAAATAAGGCCAGGAGAAGCCACACTGGGGTAACCACCCCGGAGATGTTACCCAGTTTTGCAAGAATTTGTAGCATCATATACTTTTTCTTTTGCTATTTCAGTTAAAATGCCTGTATTGTAAAAACACATCCACACACATTTTGTCCACCTTTAAAGGAACATTTTTAGTATTTGAAATGATGTTTCTAATGATTAGGTTAAGTTTGCATTTATTTAAGTAGGTTTAATTGGTTGAGGCAAATGGAGTGAGATTTCCTACTGAAAAACGTTACTGCTAGCTCATGTCAGTAGTGTTCATTACCATCTGACCTTTATGTAATAATGTGGTGTCTTGGAACCTTTTCCTTCTTGGGCAAGAGCCTTCTCTCTAAATCCACCAATATTGCTTTTGGCCAGTACAATAGGGAACCCAATAAAGGAATGAGCCAATTACTACCTTCAGACTAGCATTCATTTTCTTTCCATTTCAAAAGTTCACCTCTCTGGCTCACATAGTGCTAGAGTAGAAAAAGATTTGACATGCTCCCTATTCAGAAATACATTTTCATTCCCTCTCTGTTGTGTCTCTTCCACCTTTTCATTGTTATCAATTAACATTTTGCTGTACCTTAACTATTACATTGATATATATTTCGTTTTCCGAAGCCAGAGTCCTAAAAGAATCTCTGTTGCAACGATGTATTTGTTTTAAGCTAGGTTCCTATTTGCAGTTTTTCTGTTGTTGTTCAGCTGCCTTCAGCAGATTTCTGGTCTGGAGGCATAAAAGTTTTCAAAGTAAATAAATAATCTAGGACCCGGTCACACGGGCCAGATAACGCGGGGGGAGGCATGGTTATTTGCACCGTCGCATTCTGATCCGCCATTAGGCAATCAGACGTGATGGCAGCACACCGGGGCTTCGATCCATCGGTGCATGCAGCAAAGAGGACAGCCCGGGGGAATAACCGTGTGCCAGCGCGATCACACTGCGGGAGTCTGTATGCAGCCCATGGCAAACCATTTGCCAGTAGGTTGTTGCAGGTACCTTTTAAATGTGCATCTTCGGCAGCATGCCACGGGTTGGCCACAGGTGCGCTACGCCTCCCAGATATTCCGGTGTGATCGCGCCTGGAAAATCCGCCTGACTATCGTGCCTTCCGCGGGGCATATGCTCCGTGTGAACAGGGCCCTAGTATATTTTCATCCCACCCTTCCTCCAAGAAGCTCAGAGTGGTATATGTTGTTTTCCCTTTCTCATTTTATCCTCACAGGAGACCTGTGAGCTAGGTTTGGCTACGTGACTGACCTATGGTTACCCAGTGAGCTTCATGACTAAATAGAATTTGAACCCAGCTCTTCCCAGTCTGAGGCTGTGGTCACACACACTAAATAATCCACTTTCAATGCACTTTCAGTGCACCTTCCAACTGGATTTTTACTGTGTGAACTGGCAAAATCCAATTTGAAAGCGCACTGAAAGTGCATTGAAAGTAGATTATTTAGTGTGTGTGACCACAGCCTTAGTATAATAGTCAACATAACACTGGTCCTCAGAAAATGGAGAAGAGAATGTGGTAAGCCATGTTGGATCCCCATTGGGGAGAAAAGAGAGGGGTATAAATGAAGTAAACAAACATACTAAATACAATGCATACATGGTCATATGAAGTTGGTATTAAAGGCATAGCCTTTAAGTGGTTTCACTGTTTCCTGTCTGACTGGACACAAAGAGTCTCCACCAGAGGTGCAAAATCAATTGAGTGGAATTTATCTTATGGGGTATTGTGCTCTTTAATGAGGCCACTGAGTGAGATTGCCCAGAGCTTTGGGTTTGTGTGTTAGCAATATGTGGATGCCGTATGGTCTTCCCGTTGGTTTGAATTTCCACCTGCAGATTCGATTTGGCTTCACTTTGTTCCACGATAGGGCCTGCTTCTTCACCATTTCTCTGTATTCCATCCACTGTGCCTGTTCCACAATCAGTTCTGAAGTGGGCCATCCCTCATCCCATCACACATTTCATCATCCAAGGATCAGCCCCTTTAAAAAAAATTGTGCGCGTGCAGTTGCATTACGATGCAATCACATTTTTTTAAAAAATGCAGAGACAGTAAATGTTGTAGGCATGACTGGCCGGTGCTGACTGGCTACTGAAATTCCCACTGGGAGGGGGGCAGATTTCTGCTCCATTTAAATTTTAAGCTTGCCACAGGGTTCTATTATGACCCTTGCCTAATTTCTCTATTGTGCTGCAGTTCTTTGCAGTTGTCTTTCAAATAGCATCAGTGGACATGACAGATACAGGAATGCTTGGAGTGCAAGGGCTGATCACTCTCCCATTTCTCCTGTTCAATGTACCTCACAGTCACAAGCTGGTATGCTTTTTGGAAAAATTATGTCATATATAACATACAAACTCGGGGTGCCTGAGGGTTCGAAACCTCCTGGCAGTATCCTTTGGCTCTCAGAATTATGACCCCATGTTCTACAAGCAATCCTGTCCGTGCAGCTGGTATTTTAAAGGGGTAATCACTGCTACATTGTATTGGTTAGTATTTCATTATAACACTATCAATAAACTTTTTAAAAAAATAATTGAGGATGTTTCCGGACAACTACGGGTGGGGGGGAAGGCGGTAGGCGTGGCTCACATGCACCACTGAGGGTGATTACGACACACAAAGATGGCTGTATGGCAGGAAAGTAACCTTAAATGCTGGAATTCCTCTCTTGAAACAGTGAGTTATGATCCAAATAAAAGTAAATTTCATGGAAAAGTAGGATTCAGAAACTGTGCGGTAAGAGGATGGAAGATTTGGATAGACTCCTGATAAGGAAAGATCTTTTGTGGAACCTTCCACTTGGTTTGAATCTTTAAGAATGCCAACGCAGGGGGAACTGTTCTTGTGGAAATGGTCCTAGACACAGGTGATCTGGCCATATTGATCCATTCTTCTGCAACCTCACAATTGGATTACTGCAACATACTCTACATGGGTCTGCCCTTGAAGACAACCAAGAAACTACAACTGGTCCAGAATTTGGCAGCCTGACTACTGTCAAAGGTTAGCCTCCAGGAACATATGTTGCCCATTCTGGACCAGCTTCATTGGTTGCCCAGTCTGTTTCTGAGTTCAATTCAAGGTGCTGGTTATGACCTTTAAAACCCTTCGTGAACTAGGACTCACATATCTGAAGGACCATGTCCTTCCATATGTCCCTGTTAGCCAACTACAGTCATCAGGCAGCCATCGTTAGTTATCCCACCGCTTAGGGTGGCCTGTCTGGTATCCGCCAGGGCCTGGGCCTTTTCCATCATGGCTCTGGCTCTGTGGAATGGACTCCCTGAAGATATGACAGGGGGCCCCTCCTTGGAGATCTTCAGGAGGTGCTGCAAGTTCTGCCAGTTTGCCAGAGCATTTGAGGGGGTCTGAACAGCAGGCATCTTTTAAGGGGGGAGGGGGAGGGATAAGGGGTTTGTTATTTTATCTTTGGTTGTAGCTGGTGATTTTTAAAATTATTGTAAGCTGCCTTGGCCCAAAAGGTGGGATATAAATGTTTTAATAAATAAACAAAATATTACTCTACTCAGAAGAAATACAACAGACCAACTACCTATAACTGTGTTATACTGAGTGAAATCTATCACATTTCCCCCCATACTCTTCCTACAGGAGGCTCAGGCTAGTGCATACCAGTTCTCCCTGCCCCAATTCTATTCTCACAGCAATAGGTAGCCTAGGCTAAGAGGCACTGACTGGCTTAAGATCACCTGCAAATTTCATGGCTGAGTGAAGATTTGAAATCAGGGCTTCCCAATCCAAGTCTCACCACTATACCATACTGCAAAGTTGGAGTCCAGTGGCACCTTTAAGACTAACAAAGTTTAATTCTGGGTATAAACTTTTGTGTGCATCTGAAGAAGTGTGCAGTCTGCCACTTCACTGACAAACATAGTTTGAGTTGTAAGCACTGGAGAGTGAAACTCAACTAGATATACAATGTTCCCAAGGGACTCAATAAGCAACTAGTTCTTTCTGTTTCCAGGAGAAGTCCAGTGGTACTGATTAGCTGACCCTTGGACCAATCACAATCAATGTTCCCCCTAAGCTGTGGAATCTTGTGAGCAAAAATTCTACTCTGTGAGCTACTGGCATTAAAGTTGTGAGCGAGCAATTTGGCTACTGCATAAATCAGTGTGCTCTGGAGCCATCTTTCCTGAACTAAGACAAAAATCTGTGAGCCAGAGACTAAAAAACTATGAGCTAGCTCACACTAACTCAGCTTAGAGGGAACACTGATCACAATGCTACCCTGCCCTTTTTCAGCTGGTTGTCCAGAATGCTGATTGGCTTCCTTTTATAGCTAATGGTGGTCATCCCACCCCTATCTAGAGCAGAGTTTCAAGTTTTCAAAAAAACAAAACTAGACTGTTTTTTTTAAGTATTGAATAAAAGGGGGAAGGGAGAGACTGTATAATCAAACACAAGCTAAGGCAAACCTGGTTCCTGACAAGTATACCTGTATAATACATCTTCAGAAATGTGTTTGCTGCATTTTATGTATAGGATCTATTTTGGCCTACAGAGGAAGTAAAATAACCTTAAACTCTCGTCTACCTCACTTTTGACTTTTCAATTTACCCTTTAAAAATCTCGGGTGGGTCTGGATTTTACTGTGTGGTATGTGAAATGCCAACAGAGTAAGGTTACCAACGATCTGGAAAAAACAAAAGTCCTGGCTCTCTAATAGAGGCTTAATGTGTGGCAGTGGGCAGTTGAGGCTTTCATGGCATGGACCTAACTAGCATCATCTGACATTTTTTCCTGCGCGCTGTTGAATTCCCTACTACAGAGGATTCCTAATGATGGAAAATTTTATAGATTCCTCTAGTGATGAAGGAGTGGCATGGGAACTATACCACTTGAAATATTTATAAAGGGCACCTAAGAATGTTTTTTTACTTCTGTCTTGGAGAATGAGTGAAGAATGGGATGTTTTGAAGGAGGAGGAGATTGGATTTATACCCCGCCCTTCACTCAGAGTCTCAGAGCAGCTTACAAACTCCTTTCCCTTCCCCTCCCCACAACAGACACCCTGTGAGGTAGGTGGGGCTGAGAGCTCTGACAGAAACTGCTCTTTTTCAAGAACACCTCTGACAGAACTACGGCTTGCCCAAGGTCATCCAGCAGCTGCAAGTGGAGGCGTGGGAAATCAAACCCGGTTCTCCCATATTAGAGTCCACGCACTTAACCACTACACCAAGCTGGTGGTGGTGAGTTCCCCCTCACTGGAGGTCTTCAAGCAGCAGCTGGACAAACACTTGTCAGGGATACTTTAGAAGGGGAGGTTGAGGGGGACCATGATTCCTCTCTTTCAGTATTTGAACGCAAGGGAGGAGACCAGGGAGCTGTTCCTGTTGGCAGCAGAGGAGAGGACTCATGATAGGGCTTAACTCATGGGTGGTAATTTTTAGAATAAGAGTAGTTCAGCAGTGGATTGGCTGCCAAGGGAGGTGGCAATCTTCACGTAGAAACACCCTATGAGGTAGGTGGGGCTGGGAGAGCTCTGACAGAAACTGCTCTTTTCAAGAACACCTCTGACAGAACTATGGCTTGCCCAAGGTGACACCAGCAGCTGCATGTGGAGGAGTAGGGAATCAAACCTGGTTCTCCCAGATTACAATCCACGCATTTAACCACTACACCAAACAGGGACTGTTCTGTTTCTTTATGAATTAATGGCCCATTACATATGCACATCTCACTGCGAATTTTCAGACAAGTAAGCCCCTTGTCTTCAGATTCTGTGCCTGCCTTACACACCATTCTTTTTCCTCCAGTGTATTTGTTCTACAGCTACAATTTAAAAAAACAACTAATTTTCTAAATTGGAGTGGAACATCACTTGTAACGTGTTGGGGGTGGTACCCAAATACAATTTGGTATGCAGTTTCTCTATTGCAGCTGCACAGTAGTGTCCAGCAAGTGCCTTCCATTTAAATCCTCATGGTCCAGATTTTATGTGTACATTTTAGCATTAGTTCATTGAATGAAAGGGAAGAAGAAGAGATTGGATTTATACCTTCACTTGGAGTCTCAGAGTGGCTTACAATCTCCTTACCTTCCTCTCCCCATAACAGACACCCTGTGAGGTACGTGGGGCTGAGAGAGCTCTTTCAAGGACTGCTCTTGAGATAACAGCTCTGAGAGAATTTGTGACTGACCCAAGATCACACCAGCAGCTGCACATGGAGGAGTGGGAAAGCAATCCCAGTTCTCCCCGATTAGAGTCCATGGTCTTAACCACTATACCAAACTGGAACTCAGGTAAATGGGGAAAACCCAATGTTGAAACTTACCAGACTTTTTTTTGAAACTGACAAACAGCTGCAAAGCTCCGTTTTCCATATTGCCAAGACAAGGGGATTCTCTGCTGTGTTATTGGCCACTGTGAAAAATGGGAAAGAGAAAAGTCACACAATCTTATAATATGGGAGGACATGCTGAATGTACAGAATGCATGGTAGAACCCACTGACACTGGCATTGTAAGCTGTGATAGTTGGCAATGTGTGTCTGTATGCACACACCTGTGCAAAGTCAGCTGGCAACTAAACCACGCTTTGCACAGGGCTGCAATTTGTATGGGGGAGGAGTCCTCTGGCAGAAGCTCTGGAGAGCTTTTCTTTGTCTTGTGTCACTAAATTGAAAAGGGGTATATTTTTGCCGAGGCCCTAGCGCAGCAGCATAGTAACACTTCCTTGCAAATTTGTGTGGTTTTCTATTTGTGATTCTCTAATTTGATCCTGCACACTGGTCATGATCTTGGCAGTTTTTAAAAGCCTGCCCTGTGCTGTTTGCACTCTGTTTTCCAAATGGATCAATCCTGAACGATTTTTAAGTTTGGCGGTTTGCAGAAGGTTCATGTGGCTCAGCTGCCATTTTAATGTTAGGCTTCCAGAGACTGCCAAAATGTTTCCCCCCACAACTTTGTTCACTAAAGCATTAAAGGGTAAAATGTTTTCAAAGCTTTAGGCTTCTCATCTCAATGTCTCTCTTTACATCTCATGCCAATTCCACGCTGACAATCCCCCCCCCCCTTATTTCATTTGAATGCAGCACTGAAATCTTTTTTTCCCCCACTGGGAACGCTGCTGCTTGCCTCCTCTTTGATCCCCCTTTCAAGTCAATACCAGCAGGGAACTAAACCTTGCACAGCTCCTTTTAAACTTTCCACCCATCATTTAAATTTTTTATTCAGCAATCTGAGACTAGCAATAGTCTGCTATTGCTAGACTCATGCTGCTTGTCAAAAAAAAGGTAAAAATTTAAAAACGAGGGGGAAATGGAGCTTGTACACCAATGAAGGGGGAGGATTACGGAAGGTACAGAGTGGGTGGAACAAGCTCAATGTAGGCAGAGAAGCTACTTTCAAGGGGTAGCAAAAGGGCGGAGGAGGAATCTAAGGGAATCTGTATACTTTTGAATTACCTTTGGCTTGGAACTGAAACAAGGGGGAAATCAGCACAAAAGCACTCTCAGAAAACTCTGGAGAAACAGTGACCACAAAGCAAACTGAGTGCTGAAGGGAGGAAAATCAATGCAGAACAAAGAAAATCCAATGGATATGCACAGTGAAAGCGAGAAAAAACACCTGTGCATAATAAGCCAATGTTAAGAACCCTATTTGTTGCTATAGAGTTGTTAGTGCTATAGAGTTGTTAGTGCTATAGCAACACCTAGTGTAATATTAGATATGCTGCAAGAATGACAACATGCCTGTTTTCAAAAGGCACCCAAACAGGGTTGTCAGGTCACATCCCCGAGAATACAGATGTACCTTTAGGGAGCAATCCTAAGCAGGTGTACTCAAAAATAAGTCCCATTTTATTCCATGGTCCTTAATTCCAGGAAACTGTCCTTAAGACTGCCCTCTTAAACTCCCATGTGAATTGGTGAGGAGGCAGTCATCCTTTTCTGAGAACTAGGGATCTGGAAAGTGAATGGAAAATGGAAGTTCCAGCTACTTTATTTACTGTTTTGGTTAGTCAGTGGGGTAATTTTTAATACTTAAATTTAAAAGAATTGTTAGGTTAGCATTTATAAATGAGTGCAGTTCTATGAAACCTAAAATGTAAAATGTGTTTTTGAAGTGTAGGAAGTCTGTGAAGTTGATATCATGCATTTTTTCCTGCTCTTGCCCACCCTGCCCCATGGCCTTATCCAGGGTTGCCAACAACCTGAAAAAAAGTTGTTCTGTCTCTCTAGTAGAGTTTCGATGCATGAAAATGGGCAGTTGGAGCTTTTCATGGCATGAAGGTAAAGAACAGCATCTGGCAAATAACATCCCATGAAGCCTCCATCAGAGGGGCAGGGCATTTCTCTCTCTCTCCAGGCTAGTATAAACCTCACTCAGATTTACAGCTTCTCACTGCTGATATTAAAGAGGAGAGAAACACACAAGAAAGAAGGAGAAGGACAAGAGAGGGAAAGTTATGGAACTGTCAGGCAAGAGTGAACTTGGTTAATAAGGGGCTAAGTGAAACAGGACAAGAGATCCAGTGCTGCCATGTACCTCCCTATCTCTTTCCAGGTGATCCAGCAACACCTCCAACTCTAAAAACAAACGAAAAAACCCCTCCTTGCACATTTTCCTTTATATCTCCCTAAAGAAAGAACTAGAGATTTACTTTTTCAAAAACTGAAGCTGGAAATTCACAGAGGGTCATGGCATGGTTCTAAGAGGCCATTGGCCCTCCAGCTATGGCAAATGATATGATCCAGGTAGGGACTTTGTATTTAAAAACTTGATGGCTCTGAATGACTGTGTAGTTGTTGTATCATCGTTCATGCTCCTCCACTGTTCTTCTCATTCATTTCTATGTCATCTGGTGTAAAACTAGAACCTGCTCACTATAGCAGGTTGTTGTTGTTGGGTGTATGTGTGTGTGTGTGTGAGAGAGAGAGACAGACAGACAAAGGCCCTGTTCATACGAGCCGTTTGGGCCGGGAGAAGGACGGATCGGGTACGGAGCAAACAGATATGATCCCACAGCAACATCTGGGGAACGTCATGCTACCGTCTCCGATCTGTCCCATCCCGCCCATACAGCGCACCAAAAAACAACCACCTACCTGGGTGGTTCTTTCAATTGGGCCACGGCAAGTGCGGCTGTGGGATTGCTAGCGCGTCCTTGCACCGGCGCATCCCCGGCTCCTAGCCGAACTGCACATGTGTGAGCATGCGCAGTTCGCCAGGCTCCCCTTCCCACCGTCGCATTCTCCCCGGCATCTGATCGTGCTGGGGAGTGACGGCCTCGCGGCTCGGGGGATCCATGAGATCCCGCTGCGGCGTCTCAACTGTGATGCAGCTCAGATTAGCCGCAGTTCGACCGTCCTTTTCCCTGCCGTGTGGCAGGGACCAAAGTGGAGCAAACAGTGGGGCAGTTGTATAAAAACTTAGGCCCATTACACACACACACACACACACACACACACACACACAGGTTACTTCAGATTTTCATGGCAGTTAGATTGAGAAGTTTGGCTTCAGATTCTGTTTTGTGTTTCACACGATTTTCCCTCTGGATTTTTGGTTGATCATTTTCTTCATGTTAATCAAAAGAACCACACTTTCCCTAAGTGGGGTGGGGACTTCACTCCTGATGTGGTGGTCATGAGTGTTGACAAAAGGGTTTTTTTTTTTGTATACCACCAATGCCCTAGTCCAGCTGTGCAGCAACGCTAATTTACTGCCCACCCTTTCAAATTCACTTGGTTTTCTGTTGGCGATTCTCTAATTTGATCTTGGCAGTTTTTTTAAAGCCTCCCGTGTGCCGACTCACATCTT
>NW_015169778.1:2206779-2215943 GCF_001447785.1 Gekko japonicus
AATTCTTAAGCTCAGTGGTTTGCTGAAGGTCCATGTGGCTCAGCCACCATTTTAATGCTAGGCTTCTGGAGACTGTCAAAATCTCTCACACAACTTTTTAGTTTCCCCCCTGTAATTTTAATTTTTTTAAAATCCAGCGATCTGAGACTAGCGATAAGATGCTAATTGCAGCTGTGGGTACTGGGGATTCTTGATTAGCATTTTATCGCTGGATTTAAAAAAATTTAATGACAGGGAAAAAATTAAAAAGTTGTGCGAAAGTTGTGCGGTCCATCTTGGACTTCTGTTTACAATGCTGGAGATGGTTAAATGGGCAGAATGACTTCGAAGTGGGTGGGAAAGCAAGGGGCAGCAAAAGGCAGGAGAGAAAAAACTGATGCTTTCTTTTTGCTCTTTGGTTCACTTAGGCTTGGCAGCAAACAACAACAACAACAACAAAGTCGCCATAAAAGAGCACCCAGAAAACACAGGAAGAACACACACACAAAAAAAGTGAAGCCAGACCGGAAGCAATCAAAATGTGTGCAGAAGGGGGGGAAACCCCTCGGACACACAACCTAAACCAAAGGGAAGCTGAGATGCTTAAAAGGCCATAGATATCACTTCCAGATTGAATGGCAACCCAAAATTAGTATAAAGATCTTGATGTGAAAAAGTCAGTGGGCAAAACTGCATATTTATGCCTATTAAATAATTTAAAAATAATTTAAAAATAATTTTTAAAAGTCAATGGGGAAAATACACATTCCCCTATTTTTCCCAGCCACACAGCCTTATACCTCAGCTGCCCTTGACCATCCTGTTCTACCTTTGCTGCTTGGCGCTCAGCCCTGGCCAAACATCTGGCCGAACATCTGTTTGAGCCCCACCGTGGCCAGAGTGAGCTCCCGGCCTACGTCCCAGCTCCTGCCCACCCAGCGGTTCAAAAGCCCGTTAAAGGGCGAGTAGATAAATGGGGACCTACCCTTAGTAGGGTAGGGGGCACCCCCTCGTCCTGAGGAGTGTGGTGTGCGGCGGTAGTGAAGGAACAGCGATGATGGCGGCAACGGCAACGGCGGAATCCTGGCAGCAAAGACGTGGTGGCGTGGCGCAACGACGAAGCCAGTAGAGTGATCCCTGGTGGCCTGTGGAGATACAGCAGAAAGCGGCCGTCGCTAGCAGCAGAAGGCGCGGAAGACGTCATCTCCCGGCGCGGCGGAGCCTACTGGACAGAGCTGAGGCCGGGAGAGACTAATCAACACGCCGAGAAAGCTGCCTCGCCGGAGAAGCGCCACGAGAGAGACATCCTGCTGACCGAAGGAAGACAGCTGAGAGCTGAGGAAGCCGGAGGCCGGAGGCCAGAAGGGAGAGCCGCCACCACCGGGGTGCTAGGTAGGCTGACCCAACCCCTGAGAATGTGCCCATAGTTAGGGAATTACAAAGTGACTAGCACTACAAACTGTAAACCGCCCAGAGACCCCCATGGGGGGGGGGGTCAGGGCGGTATATAAATCGAATGATAAATAAATAAATAAAGGTGGCTAGGAGCCAAAAGGCTCTCTGGTGTTTAGAGAGGTCCTTTCCAGCCTCTCCCCCCAGCAACAAACTCCTTTCCCTCCCTGTCTCGGACTCACTGGCATTGGCTGCCACCAATTTTTGTCCTCTGTGATTCTGGCTGTTTGGCAAGCTAGTAGTCTCTGGGTATGTTTTCTGAGAACAGTGCTTTTGGGGGGCTTCCCCCTTCTCAGTGGCTCTGGGTATCTCTCTGCCAGAGCTGGTCTTCACCACTCTCCCACTCTTGTTAGCATAACAGAGTAGCATTTGGCAAAACAGGAGCGGAATTCTTCCAGACAGTCTTCAGTAATCAGCCCAAACATCATGGGTGTAAAAGACTATTAATAACTAGGCATAAACCATAGAAAACACAAATAATTGGGAACAGACTAAAGGCATGCAGACTTGAGGCAGAATGTTACCAAGAAACATAAACAGTATTTTGCTAATTAACCTTCCTTTGTTGTACATTTCCCTTGCTGTGAATGGGTCCATCTAGGTCAGCACTGCCTGTCCTGACTATTAGCAGTTCCCTGGTACAGAGAGGTCTTTCTTAGTATTTCCTACTTGCTTTTGATGAAGATGCTAGGAATTTAACTTGGGACCTTCTTCATGCAAAGCAGGTGCTCACCTCCTGAACCATGACCGCCTTGTTCTGAATAATGATGTGTAATAGACTGTAGCACCTGCCCTTACTGCTTCCACTGGGCTGTCAAACTGGCTGAACCTTTTAAATTAAGAGAATAAACAATATTAATAATTTAAAAACAGTCATTACATAAATATTTGATGCTTTCCGTATACAGTGAGAAATAATGATAGAAGAGTTTTCCTCCCAAGCCACTTCTAAGGAGGGGGAACAAACAAACCAAAACCCTGCACACATTATTAAAGAAGAAACGGCACTGTTGTGCTGAGAATTAACTTTTCTAATATGTGCCATTAGGCATTCACAATGGCTCTAAACGAGTTGGGCTTTGCTTCAGCGTTCCCTTGGGCAACGTTTGGAACGGTTCACTTAGAGAACACTTTTGTATCTTAAAAAGACACAGAGACTTCAAAGACTCCTCTATATTAATGCAATATTGTTACAGTGTTGCCTTAAAAGATCTATGTGGCCATGCCAAAAGGCCAGAGTTTCCCCTGCGGCTGCTGGTCTTAAAAATTAATGATGTAAGCTTCCAACGTCAGCTCATTTCAAGTAGAGTGATAAACACCTGCCTGCAGAAGCCGCGCACGGGTTGGGAGGCGAGCACTGCCAACTAGAATGTTGATGCACGAAGGAAGCCGGAACGCTTGCTGGGGTGGGAGGATCAAGTAGGTTCCTCATGAGACTCTGCAGGGTTTTCTTTTTGCTTTCCACTAAAGCTATACTACTCTAGTTTCCTGCAATATTTCAGTTGTGTTTTCCCCTCCAACAGTATGGTTCCCATGTTGGTCGTAAAATGTAATTGTGAGACGGAAGATTGAAATCAGATTTTCTTAATAACCAGCAAGTGTACAAGGCATATTTTGAGCAGCAGAGGCAAAAAAGAAAGAAATTTATCCTCCCCTGCTTTCTGGACTGCTCCAGTCTCTCAGCTCTTTGGCCTTCAGGCCTCTTCTTTCCAGCAGCACACAGCCGCTCTTGTTCTTAGCACTTGTGTGAATTTTTGCACTAGTTCAATACAGATTCCATTTCCTTGGTGGTATTTATTATCATTTAAAGTGCTTATAGTCCACCTCCCAGTATTACTGCTCACCAGCTGTTCCAATGTTTAAAAAGGAAAAATAGACCAACCCAAAACTAAAACTGAACTCACCTCAGAGTACCAAAAATCATTCATCTTAAAAATGAACATAAGACTGAATACTCCTTGCTGAGATGCTTGCTGTCTAGTCTTGCCAACCCACAGGTGGGGCCTGAATATCTCGCGGAATTATAGCTGATCTCCAGACTGCAGAGATCGGTTCACCTTGAGAAAACAGCAGCCTCAGTAGGTGGGTTCTATGGCCTTATATTCCACTGGGGTCCCGCCACTCCCCAAACTCCACTCTCCTCAGGCTCCACCCTCAAATCTCCTGGGATTTCCAAATTCATGTTGGTAACCCCTATTGCTGTCTAATGCTCAGTAAATCAGCCACAGAAAAATTTCGGTGGAGGTTGTTTCATAGATGATAAACCCGAGCAGAAAAAAACAATAACCCTATTTCTGCTGCTCACCAGAGGTGGGGTGGACACAGAACACCCCCTAGGTTGATGTTCTTAGCTGGTGGGCAGGATCATGTGGGATGGGCAATCCTTTAAGTACTTTAGTCCCAGATTGTTTAGGGCTTCATAGATAACTAGCAGCACCTTTAATTGTGCCTAGCCTGGAAGTGAACTGGTAGTCAGGTAAGGTTAGATCATTCAGATGTGTTCCTGGTAACTCACACCAACAAACAAGCATGCTGCTAAATAACCCATGACAGACTCTACCTCATCAATACTTATAATGTTCATGAATATTCCATGACATCTTGGTAGCCAATCATCGTGGGGAGGGAAGAGGGGGGAGGATCATAAGTCACAAGAAAAAAGAAATTTGGGGCATACAAATATGAGTTTGCATATATTCAGATATCACCTTTCCCTGAAATGTATGATCTTCTACCTTCTGTTGATCCAAATCAAAAGCATTACTTCTGATTAGGTGGTATGTATAGTGCACATTTTGAAGATGTCTGTACTACATACTTTAGAAGTTGTAGTTGCTGACAACAATCTGGTCCTTTGACAAACTTTAAACCCAGTGATAACTTCTGTATCTTAGCAAAACTACAGGCTATTATGAAAGGATACCAGTGGCTCTACTGACCTTCTGGATTACATTTCTACCCACTGCAACACATTCTGGTAAACAGGATCAAAGTATTTATAGACAGTAGCTTCTTGTCTAACCAAAATAATATGCACTGCTTGAGCCTTTCCCTAGCTGGTCAGCACTTCAGTATTAAGAGCCTATATGCAAGGGGCATGGTTGGACTTCTCTTTTTCTAGTGCTGCTGCCAAAGAGCATAAGCAACAGGAAGGACAAATCCTTCCTCAAGGGAGATGAGTCCTTTCCTCCTAAATAGATTTCCTCTCACCCACTCTACCGGGTCTCGTTTACACGGAGAAGTTGCCACGCTAAAGACACGGGTGATAGGTGGATTTTCGGTGCGTGATCACATTGGAACATCTGGGAAGCGTAGTTCACCCTTGGCTAACCCATGGCTTCTCGCCAAAGATGCAGAGTAAAAAACTACCGCATACTACCGCATACAATGTACTAGTTTCCGGAAAACGTGGGGCAAGGGCGGGCGTCTGATCGCGTTTCCGCTCGAATCCCATGGCATGCAGCGCCCATCCATGTCTCGTTGCAAACCGGATTTCTTTTAAAAAGGTCTCCACAGGATGCGCTTGCTCGATCATGCTCATATGCAAACTTCGGTGAGAAAAAATTCCCGTTTGCCACGGAAGCGGCGCCTAGCGATTGCTGGTGTGATCACACCATGCCGCTTCTTTGCTGCACTTCAGGATAGCCGTGTGATCAGCACCTAACAGTGTAACCACGGGACCTCCACGGGACGTGTGATCGGGCTGCCACGCTTTACTTTGCTCTGGGGAAAACAGCCATGCCTCACCCCCGCGTTATCTGGCCCGTGTAACCGGGGACCATGTAGGGTTTTCTAGCACATGGTATGTTGTGATCTTGGAAAATGACCTTCCCAAGAAGTCAGCTCTTGATGATTGCACATTAAAAAATCAGCACAAATATTTCCTATGGGGGAATTAAAATACAGTTGCAGGTCTAGCCAAATTATTTTCAAATCTTTCCCACCTGCGGACTCTGTGGCAGAGCCCTTTTTGCCATGCTGGATATCTTCACTGAAACTGGGAATTAGGGAACAGATTGCTTGTCTTATGAAAAAAGCAAAAGTGATAACATTGCTGTTAATGAACCAGAAGGAGAGACTAGGAAGTAATTTTGCTGTGATTAGTAATTGTTTGTGTATAATTAGAAAGTACCCCAAATCAACAGTTTTCTCAGAAATTGTCTCCTTTTTTAGGTAGTATTTCAACAGAAGGCTACTTTATAGATCTGTAACTCTAGGATTAATGGAGACAAATGCATTCCATTTGACACAGCTTGGAGAAGTGCCCACATGTAATGAGCCGCACAGTTCCTATTATTGGACTGCATTGATTTACTTTTTTAAAGAAAGAAACTGTAGACTCTGAACTTTATTGCTCCTCTTTCTTACTTTAAAACACCTCAGAGGTAGACTATCTCATTAGTCCTATAAACCCCAAATTCAATCAGATGAAGTCTAATCGATAGGGCAAAGCAAGGTGTATATCTGGCCGTAAGACGACACATGCCCTCAAGCGACTTAAAATCAGATGGTTTCGTTAGCCAGCAATAGATTCTTCCTCCCAAGAACCTGTATATTTACACGTTTGAATTACAGCTAATGGGAAATATCCTTTTACAAAGTAGCACAGAATCACTTTCTGGAAATGATCAGAAATGCTATGAAAATGGCATGATTTTATGGCACAATTCTGGTTGACTATCCATAAAAATGCATAACTGTGCTGGAGTCATTAAAGTCTAGGATACATTTATTTATTAAGTAAAATATTTACACCCCATCTTTGCCTTGTGGCTCAAGGTGGCTTATGACCCCACACTTAAAGACAAATCCAGTTAACCTTCCTCCCAAAGAAAACAAGGTAAAGTAAAGGTAGAGGTTTCCCTTGCTGAAAAGCCAGTCGAATCTGACTCTAGGGGTGTGGTCTCTGTTTCCAAGCCAAAGATCCAGCGCTGTCCGAAAATGTTTTGGTGGTCATGTGACCAGCATGACTAGACACCGAGGTGCACAGAACGCTGTTACCTTCCCACCAAAGTGGTACCTATTTATCTACTTGCAGTTTCTTGCTTTCAAACTGCTAGGTTGGCAGGAGCTGGGACCAGAGATGGGAGCTCACTCCGTCATGCGGCATTTGGGTCTTGAACTGCTGAACTACCGACCTTTTGGTCTGGAGTTCAGCGTCTTAACCACTGAGCCACCGCAGCCCCCCCCCAATATCCGCAGCTTAAATCCCATTTAAAACCTTTGCAAATAAAATGGCCTTGCAGTGCCTACTGAAGATAGTGCCCCCTCATTGTTCCAGATTTGAAGGAACCCCAAGCAAACAATATGCACGATCCAGGTTTGCTTACAAGGAGATTTTTAATAAAGCATCAAACTTACAGAAAATGCAGGCTGGGCCTCAAGTGCATACACACACAGCAAAGCTTGCCAGAATCTGAGTTGTTGTTGTTCAGTCGCACAGTTGAATCCGACTCTTCATGACCCCATGGACCACATCATGCCAGGCCCTCCTGTCTTCCACGGTCCTTTGGAGTTTGCATCACATGCACAACTAAAACTAGGCATCTTGTACCCTAAATGCTGGCTACCAGTGGAGAATGCATTAATTAAGCTATCACAAACACTAGGATGAACCAGGTCACCTTGCACCTGGTATCCACTGGTGGGAAGAAACAACCCAGGTTTTGAAGATAAGGGTTGCTAACAAGCATGAGAGAGAGGAAAGTTCTCTTGGGAGCAACCAAACACTGTTCTCTCACAAGAGTCGGGGCAACTAAGATGTAACAAAGACTGAGTTACGCAGGCCATACACTCATCTGCTCAGGAAGCCTGTTCTACAAGGTGGGAGCCGCTATCGAGAAGGAATGAGCTCTAGTAAATGCTGAGAGGCCCACCTTAAGTAGCAGAACAACTTGAAGGTGGAAAACAGCAGAAGGTGCAATTGGTGCCCAGAATACATCTGTTTTGTATAGGTAGACTATTCAAATAGGTCACATACTGACTGACTTTTTTTTAAAGAAAGAAACTAACATTCAACTCCAAAAGGGGAGTTGTAGACTAATAGATCAGTCCTATCATAGGGCATGATACAGTCTGAACACCTAAAATTGAACTTTAGGATCCTGACCCAAGGAATTTGGTTTTGCATCAATATATCTAATTCTCAACATGGCACAATCTATGGATACTTAAATCCAGAGACTAGGCCATGGACAGACAAGACAGCTCTTCATACAGACTTTAGAAAAGCCCCAGGTTTGCAGAAAATTCTGAAATCTAAAAAAGAAAAAGAAAAGAAATAGACATTGGGTGGGATTAACCCAAAATGATAAAAGCTTTAAGGGCTGCGGTCACACGGAGCATTAGCCACGCTAGAGCGATGGAAGACAGGCGGAGTTTCCGGGCGTGATCTCACCGGCACATCTGGGAAGCGTAGCACTTCCGTGGCTCAACTGAGGCTTCCCGCCGAAAACACGCAGCAAAAAACTAGTACCTCAACTGCGGGGCAAGGGCAGGCGTCTGATTGCGTTTCCGGAGGCATCCGGCGCCCGCCCATGTCCCCTTGTGAAAAAGGGTTTTTTCCCCCACATCACCGTGGATGCGCACAAGCACCCAACGGAGCATGCGCAGTCGTGGTGTACACGAAAAAACAAACATCCAGTTTGCCGCACCGCGCGCTGAAAAAGAAAAGAAATAGACATTGGGTGGGATTAACCCAAAATGATAAAAGCTTTAAGAAATGGTTGTCCTCAGTGGATGTTGCTAAGCAACCACAACAGTATTACACACTGTTGTGGAAGCCCATGGAGTGACTCATGGGGCTCACGCCAGTCACATATTCTCATCTTAACCTACCTCACAGGGTTGTTGTGAGGATAAATGAGAAGAAAGGAGAATGATGGAAGCTGCTTTAGTTCTTCATTGTGGAGAAATTGTCAGCATAGTGTGCTGGGGAGAGACAGACTAAAAAAAGTAAAACAGAGAAGGAAAAACAGAGATGAGTTGAAGAACTTCTTCACACTACTTTAAGAACTTGATTATACCCCAACTTGGTCCCCACTCTATCTCATGACAAGGAGTATATACATTTAGTCACTGTCACTGGACAGCAGTGTTGGGGGAGTGGTAAACTTCCACGTTTTTCACTGCTCCTGACAGGAGTGAGGCTCTGGTCGCCTTGCGCCTTCCCTGGGCTGAGGGGACAGACAAACAGAGGCCCTGGTCACACGGGCCGGAAAATGCGGGAGGACGCGTGGCTGTTTGCCCCGGGGCAACATAACGCGTGGTTGCGCGATCAGACGTCCCGTGGAGGTCCTGTGGTTAGGGGGGAGGTGCCGATCAGACGGCTAGGCAGCAGCAAGACTACTGAATGGCCGGCGGGACATCGCGGCCCGGACAGGCCCTGCGGAAGGGCACTGGGTTCCGCGGGCTGCAGGCACTGGAGGCTGGGCCGAGGAGGCCGAAGGGACAGACACCCCTGCCCCCGGGGTGGTCCAGGAGATCCTCCCGGCTCCGCTCTGGAGGTCTGGAAAGGCACTTCGCGGAGCAACCCACACGCGTGCTCCTCCTCCTCCATCGTCAAAACTGGGAGGCGACGCTGATGGCCAGGAATGACACCCCCTGCTGCCCCCAATGGTGGAGAAACCTGGCCCTGCCCTCAAGGACCAGCCCCCCACTGGAGTGAAGCGCCGCAGCCCCCCCCCCCCCTGCCTGCCTGCCTGCCCCTCTCCCATCGGCCTCATCACCCCCTT